>NC_090930.1:1270085659-1270388690 GCF_040938575.1 Ambystoma mexicanum | reverse complement strand
CGACGCCTTCAATGGATTCCATGCCAATCGTGGTTGCACAGATCTCCTCCCACGGTTGGAGTTTTAGGGGGGATTCCGACCCTCCACCGGTACCCAGGGCGAGGTTGCGGTTTGCAGAGATGCCGGCTCTGACCCGTATGCGTAGGTCATCCCAGCGCTTCCTGCACTGCTGTGGGGTGCGGGGTACGGTCCCCACCGCGCTGACGCGCTCAGCCACCAGGGCCCAGATGGCCTTCTTTTTCCCTATTGCTGTCCTGGTCATTTCCGGGGAGAAAACGACACCTGCGTTGTCTTGCAGGGTCTCCGCAAGCATGCAGAGTTCCTCCCGGCTGAATCTCTCCTGGCGCTGGCGGTCACATGCCTTTTTCACAGCTTTAGGCATTTTCGGGTACTTGGATGGGTGGGTGATTGGTTGGGACAGGTGTCAGGGTTGGGTCTGGTGTTGTTCGGTAGGATGGCAATGGATTGTGTTTTTAAAGATGGCCGACGTGCTGTTTCCCGTTCCGGCGCAATGACGCTATTTCCGGTTCCGCTTTTTACGGCCGCCGCAGATTACGGTGGCCGCTCATTACGGCCACCGCAAATTACGGTGGCCGCTACTTACGGTGGCGGAAGTGCACCTTGCTCGCGTTACGATGCCGGTAGGGGCCTTTTCCGCCATGGCGTTAATTGCATTACCGCCATGGCGTAATGCTCGTGCGCGATGGGTCGTAATGTGGCGCTCTTTACGCCATCGGTCCACGGCGTAAACGCTCATTACGCCATGGCGGTAATGACGGACGATTACCGCCTGGGTCGTAATGAGGCCCTTTGACCTCTAACCCCTCTCCTTTACTCTTCTGCACCACTTTCACTCTGTCCTTTTCCACTTTACTGTGCTTCCTGCGCACCTTCTTTTCTGTCGTGCACACCTCTTACTGTTCACTGTGCTCTCTTGCACCTTCATTTGCCTTTTAACGTGCCAATTGCACTCTGGATTTCTTTCCGGTTACTTGCACCCTCTTTCTTACTTTCGGGTGGCTTGCACCCTCTCTTGACTGTCTGTTTTCCTTCTCACTGTCTTTTTGCAGTATCTCTCGCTTTCTGGTCGCTTGCACTCCTCTCCTTACTTTTGGGTGTCTCTCTCGTACCCACTCTTGGCTGTTTCTGCACTGCCAACACACTTTGCTGTCTTTCATTACTTCTGCACCTCTAGTGCCTATTTTCTGTCATTCCGCTTTGCTTTCTTTCACCGCTTTTCAGCTTTCAGTTGCTTCGCTTTGCTTTTTTCTTTCTCTTGCTTTGCTTTGCTTTCTTTTACCGGTTTCTAGCTTTCACTTGTTTTGCTTTGCTTTTGCCTTTCTCTTGCTTCACTTTGCTTTCTTCCACTTCTTTCCTGCTTTTGCTTGCTTTTTTCCTGCTTTCGCTCACCGGGCTCTTCTTTCTACAACGCTCCTACTCCCGCTCCAGCCACCCGCACGCTACTGATTTTCTTGCTGTCTCATGAAACTATCCAACAGTAGCGCGGCTCCGGCGAGCAGGTCAAATGGATTTGGGTCGAGGTCAGGGTCTCACCACCTGCCCCTAAGACACACTTGGAACTGGCACTCATCCCAAGGTAACACGCATTTCCCTATCCTCTGCCGGCAGGATACAGGCTGCCTCCCTCTGGGTCCCTGGAGACACGGCTCCCTAGACACGCTGCAGCACTTCATGAACACCGGACCAGTGTCTCAGCATGGAGTTCTCCTCTAGATCCTCCAGGCTTCGCTTCCTGCATCTCCCTTGGATCCTCTGGTCCAGTCAACATCCACAGCTCGCTCTGCTGTTTGTACAAAACTGCACCATTTATAGTTGAAAAGAGACTCAAGTGGAGTCAGGTGAGAATGATCATTTTTAAAGGCCTGACTGTATTAGTGGGACCAACACTTTGTAGTTTGTAGCAGTCTTCTCTTTGTTTCCCAAAGTGTTTCTCACAGGTAATCCTCGCTACTCTCGGTCGCTTCTTCTTCTTCACAATATTAGTTGGAAATGGGGCGAGGGAGTTGAATTGGAGGTTAGATCTATTTACTGGTTTATTATTAGGGGATTGACATTGGAGATAGGGAAATCCTCTAGCCTTGTTTTTATTTAATGGGATGGCTCCCCTTTTGGTAGAGTATTCCATATCCCTGATGTTCTGTTGTACAAGCATGGGTCTTGATAGTATTCCCTGTGGTCTAGATTGGTGGAAGATAAATGGATATTAATATCAAAGTCCTGTCTCTGTTTTATATGATTGTTCTTCTAAGCCAATTTTAGGTAATTAACTCTTTTCCCCCTCCCTCTTGGGTCATGGATAATTGGACTTGAATCAGGGACAATGAGACCTGGATGAGGGATGGGGGAATCAGCATATCCCATAAAGGCTTCTGGGACTTCCTCTCCTTCCCTTACCGTCTTCTTGGGATACCGTGTATCACAGTTGGATACACAGGTGATCCTCCCCCACTTGTTCACCCCCATTTCCTTGATGCAACAGCGAAGGCCATCCCATGGCCACCTGAGAAGAATATTCAGAGTGAGCATACCCTCAGGTTTATCACATTCCCTGAATATAGTGGCTAATCCGAGCGTTCCACGGAGGAGGTGCTTGTGGTCCAGCCATCTTGCTTTGAAAGACAGACCCCTCCTCCTTCTTGATAAATAATGAAGCAAGGAATAGGATATTTAATTTTTTGTGTCAATTTTGCAGTACATTTTAATTGAGTTGAGAGTGTTTGGGAGTGCTAGCAAGCATAAGAGAGTGGAATAAGGAGGATGGCAGTGTAGTTTGAGGGGTTTATGGCCTCTTGGTATTGCTCCCATTTGGGTGTGGCAGTAAGGAGCGGCTGCTGCTCCCCTGCCACCCACTATACGTCATTGTCTGGTACATACTGTTTAGATACAGTTTACAATATGCAATTATTCATGTTTACTTCTTGTTTGACATCTTTACCTTCAGTTTTTATTGAATTTCGTTCAATAAATATGGCCTTATATTTTCCAAAGAAAGTAGTGTGTGTGTTTCTCCTTGGCAAGACCTGACCCCTGCGTTGCCCATCTATTACACCATGAGTGTGCCTTTTTTGGAATATCTCATACTGTAAACTGAATCACTTCTAGGGGCACCTCATTTTGGCAGGAACACACAGTGAGATTAAATTATTTGACCAGCATTATACACTTTGGTTAAGTGATAAAGCCAGAATTTGCGCCTAGACTGACATGTAGGTACTTGACGACACATCCTCCCAGCTCAAGTTGGTACAAATATGTATTGAGGTATGGATTAAATACCTAAAAAATATTCAATTTTATACAGATTACTTTAAAAATGCACAAGTTATGTGATAAACCAACCTGACATACATCATTGTAAAAATGGGTTGATGAAAAAGCGTAACAGTGTCATTTTGTTATGAATCCTACATTGCATGGCGGGGACCACGCCTGTTTCCACTTTATAAACAGGAGTACTTTCCACAAAGTACTGGAAAAGTAAATAGCAAAACATAGGCAAAATTGCCTTTTATCTTCAGCTGTACACTAAGTATTTGCAAAGGCGTAAATCTCTCCCAGAATTAATAATTTGGAATCAGCTTGCTTTTACCAATAAAGTTACAATCATAGGGGGTCATTTTCCAAATCCTGCAGAGTCGAAAAAGCAGTGGTAAAATCATTGTATGATTGCAGCCTTATTTTCCCCATCCTGAATGGAAGCCTACACGCTCCAGAATTCAAATTAATGAGAACTTTCAAAAAACCTCATACAGACACAAAGTGAAATGAAATGCATAACAAAAATAATTGTTTCACACAGCTTGTTCTGTTCCCCCATCATTTCTAATCACTCAACAATCATACTTACATAGCTTTTTAAAACCCTATATACAAGGTACCTTTTCACCATCACTAATTAAATCCTATTTTGAAAAATCTGCTGCTGAGACCTGCTAATAAGATAAGGCCTCCCTCAGAGGGCCTGTGTAGCCCTGGCTGACATTGAGAGGAGAAAGACAGAGCAGAGGTGCCCCATCTCATCAGCATTTGTCCCTTGTCCTACTGTTAAATTCACCTCTAATTGCACTCTGCAGTTAATATTTCAATACCTTTTTTTAGTTTTAAATGATTTGCACCGTTTATACTTGCCAGCAATATACTACGAAAATGCTCTTTTCTTGTGTTATTTTCCAGGTATTCATGATCAATCTTCTGAGAGGCAAATATTTTTTTGGGAAGGGGGGCACTGCTCCTGTCCCGCCCCCTCCTCTGTCACTGGTGGGATCCCACAATAATTATCTTTCATCATCTGACACTGCCTAAACACCCAGCGTTACATAACACTTTCCAAACAAGACCCACTATACACATGATGTAATCTGTTTGCATGCAAAACTGTTAATGGTTACTCCAACAGTCTGATCTTGTTAAGTCAGTACTTTTCAGTTCATTTCATGAAAGGTTCTGGCCGAGCAGACTATGCATTTATCAACACAAAGATACATACCATCTAAGTCAGAATCCCACTGGTAAGTATGCATGATAAGATCTGAAGCTGGTCCATAGTCACCATGCTAGCCTGGACATGTTCAGGTTGGTCCATTATTGACCAACTCAGCAAGGTGCTGCTTGATTTTCTAGACATTACAAGCAAGGCACCCACATCTGGGCATATACACTTTAACTTCAGGAGACAAACTGAAACCAACATGCATTGGCAACAGCAGAACCTTGGGCTTTTGAGTAAACATGGGATAGGCATTTGTCAGGCACTGCTATAAGGGTACCACCTGGCCATAAGATGAGAACATCTGGAAAATGGTGTGAGTACCTACGCATATGATGTAATTGTGTGGGAAATGTCTGTCTAATACCAATACACAAGCCAACACTGTTGGATTTGCGATTGATTTAGACAGGACTCCAGTGCAAGGACCAGATGTGAGGACACACATATTGCTTTTGAATCTACTGGATAAAAACATGCATTGTTAAGAGATTGTATTTATTATAACAGGAGCTCATTTACAGAGGCAATTAAGTTATTAAACACTCAAAAGAATTTTAGCTTGATGTTACTTTGTGACAGAGCTAGCTCAGAGAGTACCCAAGAGGGTATGTTTCAGCAGGGAAGGGCATGTTTCAGCAGGGAAGGGCAGGCAGGTAGTTGGTGTGAATACCATAGGGATTGACAAGGAAATGGATACGTAAATGACCAAACCCGTCCAAAGAATGTGTTTCCCTCATAACATCCTTTCTCCACTTAATCTGTGGTCCAATGCAATCGTTCTGCATTACAACTAGTAACCTAATTCGACGCCTTACATCTAATCACTTTTTGATTTTCCTACACTCTCCCCTCCAGAATTAAAATGTTATTACTACCAACCTTATTGTTTCACTTATAGTCAAGTAGTTGATGCAGCATAATATATTTACTTTGAATATAATTTGTAAGGGCCCTCACTTTGATGGATGTGTATCAGGGGTGCTCCAACTCCAATCCCACCATGTGAAAATTGTGATAAAAAAGGAGCACAAACCGGGTAAGAAACAACACTGTTTATTACAGCTAGGTGAGCAAAAAAATCAAACAGAACAGTGGAATGGAACTGATTGACGAACGCTCTGACATCTGGGCATACAGCAAGCATTAGTTGTATACTATTAATACAATGGTTAAGGCATTAGAAACAGTTGCATCTCAAAATCTTCATATTTTCCATGTTTCCCAAGAAACTCATGGGCTAAACTATGTCATATCCTTAGAGCTAACGTATGTTAGCAGAATGTGATTGGAACTGACAGATCAACAGCATCACACCACATCACCTGCCCATGTGGCGCCACATCGCTTCTCACCCCTCCCGGCAACAGTTTGCAATTAGTAAAATAACATTTGTGCTGACAGCAGGGACTTTATTATTCTGCCATTGGTCAGCACCATTGCAAAAGGAACACGAGGCACCCTGCTTCTGGTGGGAAGGGAGACATTCACACGGTACCTGCAGGATAACAGCCTTCGCAAACCTTGTGGTGGATATTTTGGAGACTGGCCATCACCCAGGGACATAGGAATGTATCATTGGATTGATCCTTCCAGGAATGCCACTCTGTTCAGCTTTCTAATCCCCTAACCACATGCCAACAGGCACTCGCAGCTATATGAATGGATCTATGGCTCAGGTACATTTCTTCTCTACCCCCCCGCCCGAGTGCCGTAGCATTGTCTTGCCGCTCTGTCATTACAACACCCAGTGTTTTCCTAGCTGTTTTGGTCTGCCCGTGACGTGCAACTTGAGCTCAGTCTTCCTCTCCCTAACCTGTAGTGCACTGATCATGCATTCCGAGCAGGTTTCCTGGGCTTAGCCCAACCTGGGGGCATCCCTGCTAAATGTGTTTATCTGGACATTTTCCCTTTCTCGTAATAATATACAAAAGATCCATGGGCCGATGGCATACACAGTGCATCCCTACCCCTGCATTTCCCCATGAGGCCTTCTTTCTTGGTGTCACTGAAGTTGTGCTGTGTACCCGTGTTTTTCCTCCCTAGGAGGTGCCCCATTCGCTCTTGCTTACTCCCATAGGTGGTAGGTGCGCCCGCTATCTGGTGCTGAATTAGCACCTTTAATACAGATGTAAGTCTCAGAATCAATCATAACCACTGGAAATGCTTTGGTCAGCCTTCCATACCATTGTTTGCAAATCAGCCTTGGCCCTACCACTTATGTGAGGAGCACTGAACAAAACTGCTGGACCACAAGACCTAAACATGCTTGCACTGGCTTGTGTTCCAGTGCAGAGGGGACATAGCCTAGCAATTGAGACTAAACTGCTCTGTTTGGTGGCAGAACCAGGACCGTAATGACTTGTCCCATACTGTAATGGTACAGACATACTTAAGAATTATGGAGTGAAAAACTTCCCAGATAAATGATAATGGTAATGTCCAATTCACAGTCTTACATCAAATCACTTTTCATTTTACTGCACTCTCTTCTGCAAAATTATATATTTCTTACTACCAATCTTATGTTTTACTACATACCTATGTAATGCAGCATAATGTATACTTGCAATGTCATTTTTCAGGGTCCTTTCTGCTTTCATGGCTGTAGGGCATAAATCAACATCCAAGGCAAGGAAACAAATCCTTGTCGGGCCTCCTGTAGTGCAGCCCCTCAGAATGCTAATCACTAAATACCCCCTGCCTGCAACCCCCCTAGGTTCCCTGGGTCCCAGTGGTGGTTTACACCATTGGCTCGGCTTCCTTTCTAGAAGAGTGCAGGGGGTGGCATTGTTGAGGCCTGGCCTCCCTGTCCCCCCTGCTGGTGCCAGGCCTGGGGACCACCAACACTTGCACTTACGAGTTGCTGCTCCTGTACATTCAATTTCCAACACTATCCAAGTGGAGTGTACAAGTGAGTAGTAAAGCAAGGCGAAATTGTCTTGAGAGTAATCAAAGACTGCCTGCAAATACACTTTGCTGGCATAATTTTATTAATGGATTTCATTGGCAACCACCTGGTCATTAGCGGGTGCTAATGTAAGACATTCCATTGGAACCCATTTGATTTAAATCTGAATGAAAATCTCATGCAGCCGTATAACCAAGTGCACTCCTGCTACGCAGAAGGAAAGCAAAGAGGAGATGCTATCTTTGTATTGCTGCCCTCCTAAGCTTCAGGATGGCTACACTCTTTTGCTGTAGATGCCTTTCAGCTATCCGATTGCAGATTGCTCATATAACACATAGTGGAAGTGTTGTCCAGCTTTAATTTAATCATTGCAAACATTAAAACTACAGTATTGTATAAGTCAGTATTATGAGAAACCAGAAGTTGTATCACCCACTAGTCCCAGTGGATCTGTCAGCCAGGTAGCGACGACACGGCCATCGCTTTTGGATCCAGTTCCTGGGGATGGACCAGTGTGGGAGGATCACCTGGGTGAGGGATATTCGGGGAGTGTGTGTAGGACACCGGATGATGAGATGCGGTATCCCCTTCTTTATAACACCTTTACCCCATCCTACCCTGTAGGATATTTAGGAACTCAAACCCCCCGCCTCCTTACAACATGAACACTTTCTCACGGACATCCCGCAATGAGAGAAAAATGAGTAAAACAGAAGCTGTATAGCTGATGTGTGCCAATACAATGGTCAGACCAGGTCAGGCAATTACTGACTATCACATACACACCTGACTTCATTACACTTCCCCACATGGATAAAAGGCGGAACATGAAAGCACACTCTGAGCGAAGCAAAGCAAACAAGGAAACAGCAGTTCCAAGATAGCAGTTTAACAAGAGGAAAAAGACGGGGATTGCAAGGAGGGAAGTTTCCTTGACCATTTCGACAAGCAACCATTACTTTCATGAGTCCTCAAGATTGGAATGTATAACACCAGGAAAATAGGCTGAAGAATTCTGCATTGTGTGTGGGCGATACCCGGGGCCCTTCCGCATCAAGAATCAAAGCAAGGAAAATTCTCAGCACTGTGGTACTGTCCTTCGCTCCAAGAACAAAGCAGCGTTAGTGAAATCAACACTGCCAGTGAGTTGGGGAGACAGATACAAAACCGGCCTGTGTTGAAGCCAAAGTTGCAAGCAGCAACATTGTATGGCAAGCACTGGAATGAACATTGTTAAATTGTGTGTAATAAGAGACGGCAGTGAGGTTAAATTGCTGAAGAGTGATTGAACTTTATTACAAGCTACAATACCTTTGACAGCGTGGTCTGGCAGGCACCGGCTGGGTGCTCAATTGGTCTCTGTAAGGTATCCAGCTGAGATGTAACAAAAGTAGATACATTTGGTCCGAGCCCGGCGGAGGGAGATCATTTGAAAGTGAATGAATAAATGTCAATCGTAGTGGTCCTGTGACGGGTAAAGCAAAATCCCACTCACAGTCAAAAATCTTCGGTTTTGGTGAAATCGAGAAAGTTTGGAAACATACATGAATTTGGTCCGAGCCCAGCAGAGGGAGACCAATTGAAGATTTAGGGCCTCATTAGGAGACAGGGGGCCACGTAATGAATGGTGCCGTTACGGGACCGGCACCATTCATTACAGGCTGTCCTATTACGAGGACTGCTGCCGGACCCGCTAAGGAACGCCTGGTCAGACCAGGTGTCCTTAGCAGTTCCCGCTAGCAGTCCAGGATGGTAACAAAAGGCCTGTCATTAATGGGCCCATTGTTAGCATCCTCCCCATTCCCATTGAGCCCTATGTGACCCTATGGGGCTCGAATGTGAATGGAGAATCGTTTTTTCCGGAACCCAGAAAATGGTAATAACTGGGTCCGCCAAGGTGGGCATGACCCAGTTATTGCCCTTTTCTGGGCCAGGGTCCTAATGTGGCCCTTTGTGTTAAAGTGGGTCTGAGCCTGGCAGATAGGGACCCGGGGGGAACAGTTAATCACCCAAGAAGATTTTGTGTTAACGTGGGTCTGAGCCCAGCAGAGCGGGAACCGGGGTGAATGTTTGTCATATCAGACCCTCTGAAGTAAGAGACCTTGAATGGCAAAAAGACTTAAGGAAATAAGGCCCTTATACTGAGATTTGAACTGCATCCTTGTGCTAGAGAATCCAGAGACTGTGCTAAGCTTGAGTGTGCCACCTTATCCGGTGCTGAAAATGTGGGGAAAGGAAGCCAGTGGCTTGAATATCCTGACATATCATTTCTTGAACACTTTTCTTTTGCATAACATTGTTTCCCATACTATGTATTTAGAAGTAAGTATTGGCAAAATGTTTATTAGTATATGCCCTTTTATTTTGACAAGACACCAGAAGGACTGCATTATTATTATCTGAAGGTCATAGTGTGCTCCCATCTTTAGATTTAGCATAGATAGGTGTTATTAAACCCAGTGGAAGTTCAAAAAACACCCTTGACCTGTGATCACGTGTGTCTGTCTTAGTCTTTGATATCATGCCTTCCTTACAGTATGCAAGGGAAGGAGAAGCTGATTTAGGATGGCACAGGAGCATAGTGCAAAATGAATTTTGGAGGCCATGTATGCTTCCCAGAACAAGTCTGCAATGTCCCCATCATACAAATATGCGTGTCATGACAATGGGATCAATAGAACACTGGCTGAAAAGGAATATGGGTAATTGGACTAACAGTGTTTGAGTCATAAACTGTATGACAGTTTGATTGGTAGGCTGGCTAAACCTACAAGTTATCCCTGGACAGCTGGTGGTCCTAAGTCCTTCCCTCTTTCCCACTAAGTACTGGAGCCTCCGGAAAGTGAGTCATTCACAGGTTCTGAGTTTTTGTTATGACACAAGCTGTTCTTTGGTGGCACAAGGTGTTTCTTGGCTGGAGCAGGGATTCTCCTGGACTCAGCTATTAGTTATCACTCCTAGTAACATATGGCAAGGGTGTGGAACTAGGAACTATACTAGTCGTAGAATCCCAGGGTACTTCCAATATTTCCTCCAAGATGAGCGTTTCTCTCTTAAACATGCGCTGGACAAAGGATTGCCTCCTCACAGTCTTGTTTCTCCTGCTTCACTTAAGCCCCTTTTCGCCAATTCTGGAGTAGCCTTCTGACGCAGGCTTTAAAGAGGTAAACTCACTTTTTCTATTCTTCAAGAACTTGATTCCCTCTTCTCGGTGACCTAGTGCCTATGCACCTGTTCTTCTCTGGCTCTCTTTTTTCCAACTAATTAAATGTGTTTTCTTCTATTCTTCTCTTTAAAGCACTCTGTTTTTCAGAGTTTGAGCCTGTCTCTACCTTCCTTCACGCTACATGTATTCTTCTTTCAGTTCCTAACCGTCGTGCATCTGAAGGGCTTCTTTTCTGCCTCCTCTACTTCTAAGTGTACATCCTCCTCC
The DNA here is from genome assembly GCF_040938575.1 of Ambystoma mexicanum. NCBI lineage: Eukaryota > Metazoa > Chordata > Amphibia > Caudata > Ambystomatidae > Ambystoma > Ambystoma mexicanum. The sequence goes on along the minus strand of NC_090930.1, from coordinate 1,270,377,839 downwards.
TCACCCTCTTTCTCTCCAAAGGGCCTGTCATTCACCACTTCCCCGTCCCCCTCTTCAGATTTTTCACCTCCTCTCCTCTCTGACTCTCTCGCTCTCTCTATTCTACCTTCTCTTCTATTTCTTTTTTAGATTTACCTTCTTTTCCTTCCTCTTTAAATGTCTTTCTTCCACCTCTTCTCCATCCATTCTCATCAGAAGTTTCATCTCCTCATCATTTAATTTATTTTCACTTAGCTGTTTAAATGCATCTTCCATTCCTTCTTCTTCTCTTAAATGTTTCCCTGCCCTGTCTCCTCTGCTTTCTAGATCATTATCCTTTTTCACCTCTCCTCCTTCCCTATTTATTCCTTCCACCTCCTTCTCCACTCTTCCACCTTTTTGTCCACTAATCTTGCTCCACGTTCATCAACACTTACTTGTGTAACTCCCACACTCGTTCACTAGCAACCTTCCTACTTATGTACCAGTTGTGGTTGCAATTAAGATTGTGATCAGGAGTCTTGCCTCAAACACTACACTTGCTACTGTTTGTTTTGTGTGTCGTACCTTGAGTGTGAGGCGTGATATTATGAACAGCAAATCAACAATCTTGGAGTCATATGGCCATCCTCTCATATCATCCAATTCCCTGATGGTAACAGCCGAAACTACTGCATTCTATTCTATGGGCTCCATTTCTCACCTTGAGAAAACATGAGGCCCCATGCAATGACACACGGAGGTCGCACGAAAACAATGTTCCAGTACTGCCACTCTGCATTTTTTAAGGTTAATGAGTGGTTTACAGAGTCAGAGTTTTCCTTGGTTTAGGGGCCACATGAGGTACGAGTCTATGGATGAGGTTTAGGCCCTAGTGTATTCCACATGTACCATCTATGGGGTCACAGTGGCAAAAGTCACTGGCCCCAGGTCTCCAGGTCCTTTTCCCCTTGGATGTTAGCACTGACTTCTTCCCAATTTCTTTTGAGAATGTTTAATGGAAAATTAGCAATCTTTAGGTATTTTGAATAGTTTGTACCAACACCTTCATTATTTATTTATTTGGATTTATAAAAGACCTTCTGAGAAGAACTGCACATCATTAAGACGATTCAACAATATCATGATATACAAAAAATACAACATGAGGTACAACTGGCATTCAAAAAGGGGTCAAGAGGTAGGCCTTAAGAGAAACACCAAAAGCAGAGTGAATGGTAGCTTGTCAGGTAGAATTGGCCGTGTTAGGTCTTTTGCGAAGATCTCTTGGTTGTGTGCAAAAAAGACTGAATACTTGAGCCTGCAAGCTGCCAGCTGGCAAAGACACATCACAAATGAGTGCACACAGGGTTTATGGGTGTGCCAGGCTGGGAAGAGGGATGTCACAGGCATTGCAGGTAAGTATGTGCATGTGTCTATGTGTGTGTTTCTGTGAATGTCTGTCTGTACAGGATCAGGGGGCTAGGCACAATGTTTGTTGCTCCTTGGCTGGGAACGGAGGGGTAGGAGGAGCGGAGGGGTGTTGGGTGGGTGAAACACTCTGATAGAAAAATGTTGGGGCAGGTGCGGGAGCAGCTCCCTTAGGGAGTATGCAAGATGTACACCCGCCAAAATGTTCATAATTCTGGCCGTTGAAGGATAACACAAAATCGGCCTAAAAAATGGGGCAGTCGGGATTATGACATAGAACCACATAAGGAATAGTCTTCCAAAGTTTCAGCGCCAGAAGAGGAAAGGAATGAAAGAGAAAGCACAGTCAGGAGAAAGCGAGATGTAATGGAGACCAGCTGTGATTACATACAATGAAATAAGAGAAGAAAGATAAAACAGGGGAACAACATGGATGCTTTATGAACAGTACACAGAAAATGAAATAAGAGGTGGGATGGGAAAAGAAAGGCATTGAATTGAGGCCAGAGATGGAGAAAAATGAGTGCAAGTGGGAAGTAAACAGAGCAAGTGAATGATAGAGAAGAACAGTAATCAAGACACAATAATACCAAAGTAGAATTCAGCAGCAGAGAAACTCAGGAAATGAAAGATCCTAGGAATAGTGTACAGCTGATAGCAACAGGATTGGGATGGAAGCAAAATATGATCTGCAAATCAACAATCTTGGAGTGATGTGGCCATCCTGTCATATCATCCAATGCCCTGATGGTAACAGCCGAGACTGCTGAACTCTATTCTACGGCTCCATTTCTCACTTTGAGAAAAAATGAGGCCCCCAGCATTGACACAGGGAGGTCACAGGGGATAACCAGCTAGTTGCACTCAAACAACGTTCCAGCACTGCCACTATTTGGAAAGCCCCAGCGCAAGCATAACAGAATGGCCGGGAAATCCTGCATCCAAACAACGTGATGAAAATCTACCATATAAAGCAGGGACAGCAACAAGTGCACAAGTCTCAAGAGTTTTCATAAGGTTCAATACAGAACAGTGAATTATGAATACAAAATGTGTCATAGCTGATGTAATGCCACAATCTTAGTTGTAAAAACCTATGGGTCAGGGATTGGTTAGGGAGATTGTCTATATATGCAATGTATAGGGGTTAGTAGTTTCATTGGACATAGATATCTGATGGCCACACCTTGGACCACCCCTAAATTGATAAAGATAAGAAAAACATCTCAGCAACAGGTAATTGGCGAATGCAACATGCACTAGGCAGCATGACTTTGAGAATTTGGATTGGTTGGCACTGGTCTTAACCTTGAATACTTGGCAGGTCATCGGCCCATGTGCAAAAAATAGGGGTAGCGAGAGAGAACTCCAGGAGCTGCTTCTTCTGATTAAATAAAACATCCCTTATTTCCTAGGCCATGAGCCAGGGCATCTAGCTTTGTACTAGGCCTGCCGGGCACCTCTGTTCTGAGAACTCGTGCAGAGTCAATGCAGGTGCATATCTACGTCTAGAGGTAATGAATAGGCAGTGTCTTCCAACTATAAGTCATGTGTGAGAAGACCATATTTTGAATTAATCTACCCTGTGTTTATGAGTATTTTAGTTAAAATATTAATGCGAGTGGTATTACCTTCTCTGGCCACTGGAGACTTAGTTGATTCTGCTCTTTTATGATTTTAAGCTTCTAATTACTTGGCACCTGGCATTTAAAGGCTGTTTGTGCTTTACTTAATCTAAGAGAAATATGTTTTACAGTTTGGGAATTATTATCTTCTGTTCTCTCCGGAGACATCCGAGCCTCCCTTATTTTCACAGGTACCTTGAAAGGGGGCCGCTCAGCCATTGCCTGCCCTGCATGGATTTGTATTTCAGCTAATTCAGCAAGTCAAAACTCCCTGCAGCTTCAAGGCTTCTCATTCACCCTAATGCAGCTCCAACGTCCATTTTATACAAAATGGCCACTCTTTACTGTTGCGCTTCTATGTTTCTATGTTTAGCAAGCTATATGTGTATATCATTTGTGTTGTGTTACAGTGTATACATTATGTTATGTTCTTCGTGTTTATATGATGCAAGCACACTTTCTTTGTGTCGAAATGCACATTTGACCTAATGCTTGTGTTTCTCCATGGTGAGCGCTTATCTGCTTCATGTCTTGTGTACTCCTGTGTGTCAGTTTGGAAATGAGGTCACTTGCTTTAATCATTTTTTCTTATATTGTTCCCTTAGTGCATAATGTTTTTCACCCTTATGGTATATAGAAGCAGACGAGGGGCAGAAACTATGAATGATGTATGTATTCTACTTTTATGATATAGAGGTGAGGGAGGGGCCAATGCCATGAATGACATATTCATCTACCTCTCGACAATGTCATAAAATGTGTTATTCAGAAATTTGGCATAATACAAGATGGTGCAGCACAATGTCTAAAGGTTTTTGACATATGTTTGTTTGTTTGTTTGTTTGTTTATTAATTTGTATAGCGCACCTGACCCAAAGGTATATGGGCGCTTAATCTTCGAGTTACAGGCAAGGTAGGGTACAAATATACAGTGATGAAGCAAAGGTATACAAGACAGGATAGCAATTCGTGCATAGACAGTAATATAGCAATTCGTGCATAGACAGTAATATGCTGGCATGGTGCAAAATACAATCATGCAGGAGGTATGCATTCAATCATGGTAGGTTAATTGTTAAGTAACCAGGTGATGACCTTAGTTCTGAAAGGTTGGAAGGTGGGTGTAGATTTGATATCCAGTGGAATGGTATTCCAAAGTTGTGAAGCCAGAACTGGGAAGCTGGAACCACCAGCTCTTTTGAGGGAGAATTTGGGCACAGTCAATTGTAGTGTATTAGAGGATCTAGTGGTTCTAGTGTTCTGTCTTAGTGTGAATTTGTTGGTGAGATAGATATAACACAGGAAACGCAAAATGTACTGTAAAGTAATTTGTAGAATAAACTGCCTCATAAGCAATGTCCATTTAAGATGATTCTCATCAAAGGTTTTGGGGCCATTTTCTAAACTCCTCACCTCCCCAATCGTTTCTAATAAAAGTCTAACATGAAAAAAAGAGTGCTTAAATTCACAGACCAACCTCGTTCAGTCATACAGCAGATCTATGTCTTAGATTACAAACATTCACCTGGCTAAGTCAGTAGATCTGTGCAGGTGAGGGTGCATAGTACACAAGCCATGCAGACTCGCCTGCAGCCAAAGGAAGTATGTCAACTACATCAAAGTAATGAGCCCAAAACAGAGAGGACGTTGTTTTTAGTTGCTGGCTGCTTTTGAGAGTGTGGTTTGTATTTAGTTGAAATTCAGACAATATCGTTTATTTTTGAGATTCGACTTTGCCTTGAGCTTTTGCACTGAGCATGATACAGGGAAGGCATAGTTTAACAGCAATTGGACATCTAAGGAAAGCACAGTGTGTCTTCTTTTCTGAAATACTCAAAAATGCGAAATGTGGAGGTTACCTAATTCACAAAGTTGAACTGTGCATGTAAGGAAGGAGGAAGCAACCGAGCAGACACTGAGCTGCCCATCTCCTTCAAACAATTGTCTCACAGCACCCACTTGGGACGCACTTCAGGATAATAGCTATAAAAGGGATTCTCACGATGAATTTCCAACTTGCTGAACATGTATGTATTTGATTTCCTACCTTCAGACACTAAGGTAGAGGTGATGCACAGTTCACTACTGATACTCTAACAATATCGCACAACTTTAATGCAACAAACCACATGCAACACGGTGCCTCTCTGGGCACGTTTTACCAAAGCAGCCATAACAAAGGTATCTGTGATGTAGAATAGATGCAGGAAACAGATCAACCGCTGTATGAACAAGAACCACATACCCCAGCATAGACACAGAACTCAAACTAGTAGCCTCACAGAGTGCATGGATACAAAAGACACGTTGAAAACAACAAGAAATGTAAACATGCCTGAACATAAATTGTGGATGCAGTTGTGAAGTTAGCAGGAAGGGACATATATGAGTAAAGCATATTTCTAGAAACTGCTGGAGGTACTCAGGAAAGTTTCTTTATTGCTTCTTGACATGTTATAACAAGTTACCTCATAGGAGCCCAATGGCACCCATCACCCAGGCCTGATCTCTCCAACTCCTTATTATACAACCTCAACCCATAAACACTCTTTCACTCATATAACAACATTCTCACAGCATTTTCTCTGTCATTGTCCATGCATCCATCCAAGCACAATGCAACACGTACGTTGACTGACATTAGAAGATGACCATTATTTTCAAGTGGCATTGTCATTAGTAAGCAAGGAAATACAAGACTGTGTGGTGTCCGATATATAAATACTGCCTAATATTGTATATGAAGCAATACTACAGCCTGTTGAACCATAAGTGAGACTTGTATGATGTGTATCCTGTGAATGAAATCACAGTTTGAGGCTGACGATTTGGACCTATTTAGGGACTGGCAATGTTGGCAGGTTAAAAGCATTGTCCAGACACTCTTTTTAAGAGATATTGATAGGATTTGAGCCCAGTGTGCAATTTCTGCACTTGACCACATTGTTCTCCATTTATTGTTGTCCAGTAAGGTGCACATTTGTGTGACTCTTTGCTTTTCATGAATTAAAATATGACCCTTTGTTGTAGACCTAACTTGATAGGTTTCCAAATCACATAATAACACACCATGACATCATATTTTAAAGGGAAGTATACAAGAACCTATAACATATTATAAAATTGAATGCATTGATCTCCATTGATTAATGCACACTCAGAATGGCTTTACACTGACATATCATTAATGTTAATGTCAAAAGTGAACATTCATGCCATATGATGTAGGCTGTAATGAAATATAATTGGAATGAAAAGTTGCTTTTGCATATTTCTTGCCATGTGAAATGAGAATATAAAGAAAGTTGTAACCTGAAATTTTGTTTTCTGTACAGAAATGAGACACAGTCAGTAGTAACCAATCACATAAGAGGCCCAGTAGATTTCTGAACCAAAAACTCATATTGTCATTATGAATAAACACAAAGTAAATAGCATGTTCCTGTTAGATGGGACAAAATATATCTCATAGAGCTTTTGCATTCCGGAAACCTAAGCTGAGGACTTTGGCCCGTAAGAATGTGTTTGTATATGCAAATGTGAGCTTTCATGAATTCATGAATTTTCAGATCCTATGGCATTCACTTTGATCAAGTCATTAAAACGGCTGATGACGTATTCACATTACCTTAAAGACAAAGCCTGTGTTTCAAAATCCACAGACTTCTATTTTTTAACCTGAACAGAAGGTCAATAAGTTCAGCGTCTGGTGGATCAGTAAGTGAATTCCTAGCAGCATAGGCCTTGCATAGATTCTAACCTTTGCAGACAATGGGGGTCATTCCGAGTAGGGCGGTAAGGGTTAACGGTCACCGTTAACGAGACCGGTGCCGTTAAACCCTTACCGCCCTATTCTGAGTTCCCTTTGCGGGTTGGTACTTAACGCCTGCTTTTTGCAGGCGTTAAAAAAACAACCCGCAAAGGGACCTAGGAGCTAATTACGGCATCGTAATTTACGGTACCGTAATTAGCGCCTTCCCCATTCCCATTGAGCCCTATGGGGCAAAAATGGGAATGGGGAAGTTCCCTTGGTGAATGGGGAATTACCGACCCCGCCAACCTTGCAATGGGGCGGTAATTCCGCCATTCACCATGGCGGAGTCGGAAAAATAACGGTTTCAACCAAGGCGCTAATAGCGCCTTGGTTAACGCCAGGGTCGGAATGAGGCCAAATGAATCACCAGGAAGATTGCCCATTCATGTATTCAACCTATCAAGATATTTCTTTCTTTAAAGACAGCCTATGGTCTAATGATATTGATGTATGCCCACAGTCAAATGAAATGCAAGTACACTACAATAGATAAGACAAGGGCCTCATTACGACCCAGGCGCTAATGGGTTAACAGCTCCGTAAAAGGCTGCGGCGCCATTATCCTATTAGCGCCTAATTACGAGGTCCCTTTGCGGGACCCGACCTTTACGGCTGGTGTAGACCACCGTACTTAGAGCCTTCCCCATTCCCATTGAGCCCTATGGGGCAAAAATGGGGAAGGGCCATGGAGGAAGGGGGAATTACCGCCCCACCAACCTTGTAATGGGGTGGTAATTCCCCCTTTCTCCATGGCGGAGTCGGTAACTTACCGGCATGGACCATGGTGCTAATAGCACCATGGTCTTCCGCCAGGGTCGTAATGAGGCCCAGGTCAGTTTTAAACATGCCAGACAAGAATTATATTTTCGGAAAAACTGATCTGAAAAACAAACATAGACCTGAAATTAGCAGAACACCACAAATCATATGCATATAAAAAATACATATTAAAATGTATCATTCATGCAAACATGTGCATAGTATGCAGTGACAAAAACCAAAAGGTGGTCTCCAAATTCTCTAAATTCTGAATAATCTTGTGAATCTGAATGTATATTTTCTATCAATATTGGACCAGGAATTATTAGAAAAATGTATGCTCCAGAGAAATTTTGATTCCTCATTCCTGAAGGGAGATCTAAGTCATAGTTAACATATCCCCTATTATACTGAACATTCAATGGACGAATGCAAGCACAGAGGAGGCTACTGGGGTGTAAGTAAGTGAATGGAACCTATCACAGGTCCTGCCCAATCCAAAATTGCTGCACCAAATGATAATGCATGGTTGGAATTTGCAGGTACATGGAAGATAACGCTTTGGCAAAGACGAAAAACAATGGATCCCTGCAGACCGGTGAGGAACAGTGTGGGACTCCAAATGGAAATAGCTGAAAGGAAATCTCCTTAAAAATGTCTTTCCCAGTCCGGACTGATTGCAGAGGCCATTCCCAAGACACAACCAAATTACCTTATGGGGGTTTTGAGATGGGGTGGACAGACTGTCTGGCAGTGCTGACTGAAGCCGGTTAATGTACTTAACTGGCCTAGGCCTATGACAGCCAAACCAAAAGTGGGTATAATTAACCCAGCATACTTAGACCAATGTCCCAAGAATTAATTAAACCCCAGTAACCAATCACCTGTTTTTTTGGGAACCCTGTCTAAAAGCTATATCACTGAAATGGAGAATAAAGTGGCTTTACCATAACATATTTTTTCTCCAAAAATGTGGGTTCTCTAGTGACATTAGAAATCCCAAATTGAAGAATTAAAGCATTTCCGACTGTTGTCAGCCATAGTCGATAAAGTAATTGAAACCTATTGCTTAATGAACACATGGAAGTGGGGTGCTGTGATGGTGAACCTAATTCCTTGAGAATAGTGAGAGATGCTGATGTCCCCTGTTCCCAAAAGTAACCGAATTTCCAAACAGTTTAATAAAAAATAAAATGGTTATAAAACATCAACACCACCAAAATATAAATTTTTATCTTTGTCCAAGCAAGGAGATAATAGTTTGTAAAATATGGAGTCCAGCATTTTAGATTGCAATTCACCTAAGAATGGAATCCTGGCTTCTGAGAAAACTAAGTACATTATTGTGTTTAAAACTTAATTCTGAGCACATCGTCATCTTTTATTTCCAGGAGGTTGGGCTTCAAACATATTTCGGTAAATTACAGACTGATAATTTCAAAAAAAAGTTAAGTCAATCACTGTCAATAGGGTTTACAATGTTAGGTAATGGATACTATTGCCTAGAATAGTCATTCATATTTGGAGTTCTTTGAGTAGGTGGGCGTTAAAATCGGAATGAAAACATTAAAGAGATAATAGCAGGCAAGCTTAACTTTCCTTTCTGTAGATAAGATGCATTTTTTATTGGAAACATTTTGGGTGATGTCCTCAGCAATGCAAGAAAGACGACCATCTTGAATTTCCTGATTTATTATTTTATATTAAACAAAATATTCTGATTAAAATACCATGTTTCGTGTGCCAGATTGTCGACTGGGGTTGTTGCATTGTACTGAGTATTAAATAAGTAAATCTCCTTAGAAAAATAAATATCTTTTAGAGATACAAGTCATAACTTACCAGAATACTAACTGATGAGAGTGTATTAATGCATGCAAAACCAGTCCATTAACACAAATAAGGAAGTGTGCCAAGGGCAAGAATAAACTGCTTTATCCACTTTATTAACAAATAAAGTGTTGGTCGGGAGTCAAGCAAGATACAAAAAACTCAAAGAGCCGACATCAGGCTGAGGATTATAGGGGGCAAGATGGCATAATTTGCGTAGTTACGCATGTGACATTTTCTAACATAATAATTGGCTAAACGAATCAAAACCCCTATAGATCCCTATACATTCATTATATATGACCCACCAAGGTCTAGCTTCCCAAACATAGATGTCATTACACCAACATCCCTGCCACACATGGCACCCTTCAGACTGACAATGATAAGAATTCCTCTCTGCCATTGGATTGTCACCTCTTAAGGTGGCCTCGAATGTTGCAACCATTCTAGACAGTCCAATTATTATTTAATTTACTTTTGCTGGGAATAAAAAAATGAAACCCCCATTTCCACGAACAAAAAGATACTCCTCTCATTTCCCATGCCAGGGCCTCATTTGCTCTGGACAGCTTCCCTAAGCTTGAATATTGAACTATGATGTCGAGACTCGCTGCCAAAGCAGGTGCATAATGTTTTAAATGTGTCACAGGATGAATTACAGTCTCTGTGGAGCTCTGTCTGCCGGGGATATTTCCTTCTGTTTTACTGTATTTAATACAGAGTGTGGTGGTACTGCTTGGCCATAGGGGGCACTGTGTAAAACTAAGTCAAGTGTTTGGCAATATTACATCTTGGGGCACCATGCACCTGGCAATCAAGGTGTCTATGTGTTCATTCAATTATTGTTTTGACCAGAAATAATTGCTATATATCTGTTCATGTGTCATGGGAACAACATCTCCTTGAAGCTCTGTTGAAGCTATCTAGTACTCCCTTCCACTGTAACCATGGCTGCCTCATACGTTCAGATGAGAAAGGGCTTTTCATAAAAGTTGAACAAATCCAAGCACTGCATTGCAGCAGCTCTAAAATAACACATTGGGTAATTTTGCATAAGACCATTGCTGCAAAATGACAGAACCTCTGCTCAATGCTACATTTATAGTTCATCAGGAATACGGTTTCTTCATGTATCTATCGCTCAATAACCTTCACAGTGTATTCAGCACGTATATTTTTCAGTTATCTTCTCAGTATACGCCGCAACCCATCGATCTTCGCAGTGTACGGTGCAACCTAACTGCCTCAATGTGGCACAACTGCCTAGTGTTGCAAACTAATTCTATTCTACGTGTGTTTATATTCTAGCAACCGACTACACTTGTCCCTATTCTAGCTGTGTGATTGTGTTGCTTTTATTTAAACCTATTGAAAACAGTTCGGGAAAAAAAGGCCGAAAATCATTCATTTAATTTAACTCCCTTGTATTTCATTTATGTTCACGTTTTGGGGGAGTCCGGTTCGGTGTACGACGGGACGTTTAGCCATTTGCACCATCACATGAGCCTAAAAATAAATCATCTCGGATTTTCCATTATGTTGTATTTTAAGGCTTTAAATTCCTCGCAGAGAACCCTGTGGATTGCTAGTCCTGATGTGTAGAAGAACATTTGGAATTGTACAAACAAGTACATTTCTTTAGGTGTCAAATAAGCAGACCTGAGAATAAGCTTGCCGCAGGTCTGTGACATTTGGTTGGCTCTTTTGTGTCTAGGACCCCTTCCAATCAAATGACCTGCATAAAAAGAAAGAGTAGGCTATGGTTTAAATAATTCCACCAGAACAATATAAGGCAAACATTTTCAGAGTAGATGGAACAGAACTATGTAGTGCGATAATATGATTTGACCAGAATCACTGTATGTCAGGGGTCAAACCCGATTACACTTAGTTCCACAGGCTCAAATATGGTAACCTAATCTAACACCTTATGCTTTTCATTTAGGGTTGCACCATACTAATGCTATGTTCTTTTTATAGCTCGCACCATCTGGTGCACTTATTTTGGTTTGTAATACACAAGGTGTTACTATTACCAAAGTACATATAAATGAAGTCTCCCAGCCTCAGACATAGGAAAGTCAAAGTCGGGCTTTGAACTGACATATGAACACAGATCTCTGTAATGAGTGCTTAATACACTGCGCTATCTGCTGAAGTGTAGAGGTACTCATATTTATCAAACACCATTTCAACCTAGGATATTGCCCTGTAAAGAGAATATTGCCCACTAAAAGGTGCAACTGCTCCAGGTGTTGTACTATACTGAAGTCACATAGTATGTATCACAGTGAACACAGGAAGCTTTATAGGAAATCTTGCCAGTATTTGGCACAGGCATATTAACACAGATCTTTGTAACAAGTCCTTAACACACTGAGGTATCTTCTGAAGGTATCCAGTCAAAATATCAGAAACAAAACAGAGTGGTACATTTCAGAGTGGACAAAAACAAAGAGAAAAACTGCGACCATTAATTAAATAAATAAAGGGTAGTGGGGTAAAGTGGTTAAAATGGGTTAGGATGGGTTTGGGGTGGCATTTTAAGGGTTAAAAAAGGGGAGTTGGAGGACCCACCCAAATTTTTCAAAAAAAGCAAAACAAAATCAGTGTTGTTCAGTATTTTTTCCACAATGAAATTTACCACTCTGTAATTGTGTTCATTAAGATCACATATAACCCTTCTGAACAATAGTGGCACTAAAATGTATCAATATACATTTCAACTTCAGTTATTGCACGTGATCAATATATTGCCCACACAAGTGCCCCTTTTGACCACTCATAAAGACGACTCTGCCACTTCCCCTTGTCTTTTTATCTGATCCCCTGCACACTATCTTGTCTATACCAAGCTTTGTGATTGGTCATCTTGATCTTTAGCAACAATTTATTTTGTGTTGTTTAATTCATCTGAAAGTGAACATAAACAAATTCACATTGAATCAACCACAAAAAAAGCATACGCCGCTGACTAAACGGATCCCAGTGAGCCACATGCCACCGGAGCGAGAGTAAGCTGAACGCATGTGGCCCTGCATTCTCTTATTGAGTTTATGTCCACATTGTCTAGAGACATTCTGTGCCAACTGCAATGACGTTAATGGGCAAGAAAGAAAGATCATTTTTTTTTTTTTAAGCAAGTTACATAGAACTTTCAATTGCCAAGCTTCAACGTGATGTCTGCTGCATAGAGATACCACTACTATGCTTAGTACTCAATCTTCTACATGTTATGGGGAAATAAAGTTAAGATGTATTTTTATTAATAACCAGAATACTAAATGGAAATCTAGTTTGTATTGCAGTAATCATTCTGACATAGTCTGAAAGTAACATCTAGGTCTCAGCAAAAAATAGATTGGTCCTCAACTTTCTCAATATGTTAGCAGGCTGCCAAAGACACTGTTGGAGTACCCTTTCTCCAAGTAGTGCAGCGTTGCGTGACTTCTTGCTTATGCATTTTAATTAGCTAGCTGCCTCACACAACCCCACATTTACCCACAGGTTAAGCTGATAGTCCAATTTCCGATTGGGCAGCGATAATGATTGCTGCGCCTCTGCCTCTCTCCACAAGAAACAAGCCCCCAGGGCCTTCCTGAAATGTCAGTGCACTGACCGCAGTGATTAAAGAGTATACAAATTAGAAAGAAAATCTACATCAAGGCTGATGCCTTCTTCACATCAGGTGGAAACACGCTTGGCCGTGGGCTTGAGGGTGTATAGGAAAAGATAGCTAGGCCAGTGGAACAAGATCATTTAACGTTCTCCACTGTCTAGTAAACAACAGGCTCAAATGAATTAGAGCAAGGAAGAAAGAAGAGGATACATCTTTATCATTTCCGCAGGGAAGCAATAAAGGACAACTGAATAGATGTTAGTGATAAAAACAGACTGAAGTCAGGAGGGACGAAAACATGCTATCCTTTGGGCTCATTTTGTTTCCAAAACAAAATCGCACAGATGAGGTCAAATATGCAGAGACGAGCTCTACCTCATGTTCAACATTTTGGATCAGAATTCCTGCACGGAGAAAGGGGGAGCAGGAAATCTACTAAGTGCAGGTACCTGCTCTGCACAGGGAGTCAGCATGCACCCAAGCCTGCATCACAATTTTGGAGCGGGTCGAGAGGCATGGATCCCTAAAAATCCGTCCCACCCTTTATGTATTGAAAGCATTAGGGAGAATATGTAGGAATCCGTAGTAATGGTCATGTTTTCCATGGGATCAGCCATTATCCATCTCTGGCGTGCATTGATGCATGAATTGCAGTGATCCAGTACGCTTATCCGCACAAAGTGGATATATGCAGGTACAACTTGGATATGCCTGGGCTCCCATCCTTAAATCTTCCCTGGCACATAATAATGAGAAACTTGTCAGAATGGACTCGGAAGCAGATGCTGACTGGATCGGCTGTGCCAGTTTCTCTGGCCCCATCAACATGATGTGGCCTGTAGGAAGAATCAAATTAAGCAATCATTTTCAAATGTATCAGTAGTTTGTAACCCAGTCTTCGTATTTTATGATGATCCAAGCAAAACATGTATTTGTGTTGAATGTTAGGCCGTCATTTCGCCTAGACGTGACACCAATAGGAAAGAGTACCACAGTCCCGGGGATGGGATGCCTTTACAATATATTTAGGTTATCCGGGCATGGGTCGCCGGTTGTCAAATAGGACAAATAGTGGGATACAAACACCTGGACATGGAAAATGTTGCAGACATAGATAGTCCACTTGGCATAGGACAATTGCCAAAATGTATTCTATAATACATATTTCCATATATACATCGGATCATAGTAGTGGACTAATGTGGCTGGGGTAGAATGGAATCTGTTGGGGAGGGGGGTGGTGGAGCACATTTACGGGACAGAAGGTGCAGCCTGAGTCTGGCATTCAAGAGATGGATACATTTTTGTTAGAGTGTATTCAAGTAATGTGGGTCAAGTAAGGAGACAGAGGAGACGAGGAGGCACAGAGGGCTGTGGCACAGAGTGGTTAAGGAGGGAGGAGAAAAACAAGTTAATTACCTGTGGTAACGTTCTTTCAACTGGATGTTCCTCCCACATATTCCTCATCTTCGATATATCCAAGTCTGCTTGCAGCTTGCTCCAGAATTCTTTTTTCATAGGAGTTGAGTGTCGTGCAGCATCGAGTCATGGTCTTCGGCAGCCTCAGTAGTGTCCCTCGTCGTGACGCAGACGCTGGTATATGAAGCACACATGCTGACCATTACCTCAGTTCTAGTCTTTTCCTCTTTGAATTGCATGCTGTGTCATAGGTGGAGACAACCTTGATGTTCAAGAAAGGAAGTTTTAAAATATGGAAATTCTATGCAAGTAAGAAGCGAAGGATGGGAGGGTGACGAGGAATACGTGGGAGGCACATCCAGTCGAAAGAACTTCAACCGGGTAAGTAACTTGTTTTTCGAATGGATTGTGTCCTCCAAAGTATTCCTCACATTTGATAGACTCCCAAAGCAGTTTGTCTTAGGAGGTGGGTTCCAAGAATGTTCTTGTTTGTTGATATTATGGAGGACAGCTTAGCCAAATTTGGCTTCCACTCCTAGTAAAGAGTCAATACATTAAAATGTACTGAAAGTATGAAGGATGACCAGGTTGCGGCTCTGCAGACGTCCTGCACTGGCACACCTATTTCCAGAACCGAGGAAGGAGCCAACCCTCTAGTGGAATGCACCTTCCAATCTTTGGGCGAATCCTTACCTGCCGGAGAGTAGCATTCTGTTATGCACATGACAATCCATGTGGATATTGTTTGTTTTGTGACCGCTAAACCTAGTCTTTGT
Organism: Ambystoma mexicanum; assembly: GCF_040938575.1. Taxonomy (NCBI): domain Eukaryota; kingdom Metazoa; phylum Chordata; class Amphibia; order Caudata; family Ambystomatidae; genus Ambystoma; species Ambystoma mexicanum. The sequence goes on along the minus strand of NC_090930.1, from coordinate 1,270,362,605 downwards.
CCAGCGTATCCAATGAAAAGCTGGTCATCTTGACAAACATTTGCTGTCCATATAATATAGTAACTCAATACCCTTTTAGGGTCCAGACAATGGAGTCTCTCATCCTCTTTTGATGAATGGGGAGGAGGATAAAATGTTGGTGATACTATATGTTGTGCAAGGTGAAACTGACACAACCTTCGGCAGGAAGGATGATCAAACTCTTAAAACTACCTTGTTCTTGAAAAAAGACGTGAAAGGGGGTTTAGAAGACAGGGCCTGTAGCTCACTTACTCTCGGGGCAAACGTGATAGCTACTGAAAAGGCTGTTTTAATAGTAATCATTCTCAGTGGGCACAAATGTAAGGGCTCGAAAGAATCTCCCATAAGGCATTTGAACACTAGGTTCAAGTCCCATGTCGGTACGATGAAGGGCGCAGGTGGAAACAAATGTGTTTGGCATTTAAGAAATTGTACTGCAATCAGCCCTTTAAAGTATGATCCCTGATCAGGAGATCTTTTAGAAATTGACAGTGCTGCCAAGTAGCCCTTTACCGTGGCCACCTGTAACCCAGAATGGTTCAAGTGGAGCAAGAAATATAGAACAGTAGAAAATGCACATGTGAAAGGATCAATCTTCTTATCCCTGGACCAGCTGCGAGATTTGTTCCAATGAAAGTGGTATAGAGTTTAGTTGCTGGTCTTCTAGCCAAAAGCAACACCTCCATCACATCTTCCAGAAGGTCCCAATCCTTATATCTCACCCTTTCAGACACCAGGCATGAAGGTGTCCTGAACTCTGAGTGAAGAATGCAACCTTCCTCTTGAGAGAGTCGGTTCTCTCGTTGGGGGAAACGAATAGGAGGGCAGATGGTATCACGTTCTCCTGGCCCGATCTGGAGCAATCAGGATCCTACTTTTCCCAGACTTCCTCAACCCCTTAATAACATGAGGAATGATGGGGACTGGAGGAAATGTGTACTGTAGTGGAAACTCCCAGTCCACTACAAGCGCTTCACATAGAGCTCCTCTTGGGGGACATTTCCTGGAGCAGTGCAGTTCACATTTCTGGTCTACGTCGGCCATGAACAGATCGAATTCGGGATTCCCCAAAGGATGAACATCTCAAGAAGGACTTCCTGAGCCAGCTCCAACTCGTGGGAGATTGTGCTCTGCCTGCTCAGAGTGTCCGCCACAGTGTTTTCTTTTCTGGCTAGATGAACTGCCAGAAAAGTGATTCCTTCTTTCAGTGCCCAGTACCAGAGCTGCATTGCCTCTCTGCATAGGGGCAGTAACCCTACGCCCCTCTCTTATTGAGTAAGGCATGGTCACTGTGTTGTCCGTCATTATCAGGCTACTTTTCCCCCGTATCAAGTGCAGAAAGGCCATCAGCGCTAGTATGATTGCCCTCAGCTCCAAAGGTTTGATATGGAGTCTGGACTCTGACTGAGACCAGTGTCTGCTTACTGAAAGATCTTTCATGTGCACTCCCCATCCTGTGAGGGAGGCATCTGTCACAACTTTCATCTGTGACCATGGTTGCCAAAAGAGTTCTCCTATCATCACATTTTCTCAGCTGGCCCACCACAGGAGATCCTGAGCGACCTTTGTTGGGACTTGAAGAAGGTCTGGTATTCTGCTAGAGAATTGAGACCACTGAGAGCTGAAAGCCCACTGAAGTGATGTCAAGATTTCAATCTTAGACGGGCTTCTGGCACCAAATAAATGCAGGATGCCATGAGGCCGAGCAACCTTAGGAAGTCAAAGCTTGGGAGATGTTGGGCACTCTGAAATCTTTGGACCATCTGCGAGAGATGCTGAGCCCTCAAAGCAGGTGGCAAAGCTTTTCCTGAAGCTGAATCCAGGACTGCTCTAATAAATTGTAGATTCTGTGAAGGTGTCAAGTGGGACTTCTTGAAGTTCAGAGAGAAGCCAAGCTCATGGAGTAAGTGGCAGGTTGTCTGAGGTGACTCGTTGCATGTTCTGCAGAACAAGCTCTGAACAACCAGTAATCTAGGTAAGGGTAGATCGGAATCCCCTCCCTCCTTAAAATTGATACCACTCCCATAATCTTGGTGAAGACCCTCAGTGCTGAAGTGAGCCCAAATGGCAGAACCCGGAACTTATAATAAGAACCGCCAACCACGAACCTCAAGTGCTTTCTGTGCTTCTGATGTACGGGCACATGAAAGTAAGCAGCCTGATGGTCCAAAGACACCAACCAATCATGGAGTTGAATGGCCTGAAGGATCTGCGAAAGAGTTATCATCTTGTATGTATCCTTCCTGAGGAACTTGTTCAAGCATCTCAAGTCCAAGATGAGTCACACTCTTATGTCCTTCTTGGGAATTAGGAAGTAGGGAGAGTACCAACCCTGGTTTCTCTCCACCACAGGTGTCTGTTCTATTGCACCTTTCTACAACAGGATGACAATCTCCTGTTGAAGGAGCGGGTCTGGAACCAAGGTTGATCTTATTTTTGGGGGGATATCTATGGGCTTCTTTAGGCATTGAAGGCAGTAACCGTCTGCTACCATTTGTAGTATCCAGGAATCCAAAGTTATGCTTCGTAAACTCCGGAGATAATGTGACAGTCTGGCTACTACCACAGACTTGTGGGTGAGGGAGTCGTTTGACTGCTCTATCTGCAGCTGAGGGTAACTCTGCGGGTGCTGCACAGGAAGTTCTACCTCCCCTGCCTCTGCCTCCAAGAGGAGCTCTCATCTGACCTCTCTGTAAGGATTGTCCTCTTTAGTGATCGAAGTGTACGAAAAGAAGTAATGGAACGATGTTCCCTGCTGGCTGCACCCACTCCCCACAAAACCCATCACCACATCCCCTCCCACACACAATACACCCCCCCAAACACTTGACCTGCTGTTTAAGGGAACGTACAGTGCAGAGCACTGAAAGAGCACGTTTCAACTTCTTCTATACTTTCATTTTAAAACGAAACCATTCCGACGGTTTCTTTTTAAAATAAAAGTTTAGGAGCTGTAAAACGTAATTTAAAAAAGTACAGGAGCACCGCTCCCGACCACTCCCGCTCACTTCGACCACTCGCCTCTTCCTCTAGAGATGGAAGAATAGACATAAATGGACGTCCTCTCCATCCTTGTCCTGAGGGTTGTGGTTGTCTGATTGCCGCCCGTAAAGATTTAGCTGCTGCTCTTCATGACTGAAGCCTCGCCAAGCTATTGTCAGCCTTTTCACCAAAGAGAAAAGTTCCATCAAAAGGCATATCCAGCAAACGTGCCTGAACATCTGCTGAGCAACCTGACTTTCTAGTCTCTTTAAATGTGTCCACCAGATCTTGCATCTTAGACTCTGGAGAAAAAATTTCTTCTGAAACATTGGGTGTTCCAAACTCATATTACAGGGAGGTTGTTCCTCCTCCTCATCTTCCTCAAATATGGAACCCATAGACCTGAAGCAATCAGGTCGAGGCATGGGCTTGTACGACTTGGTCGGGTCGACAACTGGTTTTACAGTCTTGGGTGGCACAGAATGTTCCAATGATGTCAAGGGCGTCAAGGGTTTTAACAACTTTCCTAAGCGGTCAGTGAAATAACCAACAATTTTGAATGCTTCATGTGTTCAAATTGATTACTGTTACTGTTACTGCTCAGTCTCTATTTTTCAATTCCTACATTACAGTATTGCTTTACCGCTGCATAGCTATACATGGCCAACAAAGTAAGACTAATTGCTGCAATTCAAAGAATCCGTAGGGCACGTCTCAGGGCACGTCTCTGTACCATGCTTGAGGATAACTTTGGGGAAGACGGTATCGTACAGACGGTTGGCAATGAAGTTAAGGAGTCAAATTTGTTGAATACCGGCTTCAGCTTAGCGTGCCCAAGTCTGCCAAATGAAACCATTCCAATCCAATCGGATATCTTGACTCCAGAACACAATCATATTGAGCACAGTAGTTATGTTAGTTCTAACTTAACTACAGAGACTCCAAGTAACTTACTGAAATAATGCCTTCTTAATACTCGCGTATTAGTGCAACGTGACACTGAAATATCAGACTTTACATTGGTACAGAATCTCAACATCTTACTTCTAACTGAGATGTGGATGCATGAGACAGAATACCATGCAGTGACCATGGATATCTCAGTCGGTTATTCCTGCCTCCACACTGAACATAAGGAGGGCAGGGGAGGGGGAGTTGCAGTACTTTTAAAGAAAGAACTGGACTTTCATATATTTATTGCTCCTGAATTGGATCAATGCAAAGTTATGTTGATAACATTAAATATTAACTCTGTTAACTCACTTAGCATTGTATTACTTTTTGGTCCTTCTCGATCTAAGCCACTCTTTGAAGTGCAACTTCTTGCATTTATTGGTGGTGCTTCCAATGACACTACTGTTTTTATTATCCATGGGGATCTTAATATATGGGCAAATAACCCTTAGATCAGGAGGGCGTGTCAATGCGGCAAATTTTGGAATCCGTTTGTTTCCATCAACATGTTTCTTCCCCAACACATATTGGGGCAAATACCTTGGATTGAATTTTATCTAAAATACAGAAGACACTGGTAACATCTGTGGAAGAATGTGTATGGTCAGACCACTCCCATGTGTTTCTTGAGGTTTTCTTGCCTCTTTATTCTGGTAAACCTTCAAAAGTGTCTAGACCCTTCATTTTAACCCAGAATTGTAAAAAGGTGTCAAGTGAGGCTTTTAGCGCTTAAGTATTACCCTTATTACCCTCCCTGGTTGACGCTCTCACCCTTGATTTTTTCCTTGCCTCTTTTAGAACAGAAACAAATCAAGCCTTCGCCCTGTTAAAATCAGTAAAAGTGAGTAAAGTTGTTAGTTTTAATCAGTGGTTCACTGTAGATGTCCTTTATGCCAGAGTGGTAAAACGTCAGACTGAATCTAGCTGGAGGAAACATCCGACTAATGAGTCGGCAGTAGCTTATAAGCAGGCAGTTAGAGCCTTCAAAGAAAAGGTGTTTAAAGCCAAAGAAAACAATTTAAACATGAGAGTAGAACAGGCAAAATCAAAACCCAAAGAATTGTTTACTGTGTTGCAGGAACTAAAAGGATTGATGCCAAGACCCCCACTCTTGAAGACACTGATTGGTGCCAGTCCATCTCTGATGGCTTTACTAAAAAAACAGCCCAACATCAACATGCTATCTGGGACCAGGTTAACCTGTTACACCCTGTTGACACTCCTTTGATACCATCCAATACTGTAATTAATGTATACCCTGTGTCCTTTTCGTTTAAAGAAGTAACTGAAAAGGAGGCAATGGAGATCATACATGGTATGAAACCTACTCCTTGTAAGGGGGAAATCTACGGGCTACACTCCTTAAGGATTTTTCAAAAACTCTTGCTTCATGGGTTACTCATTTTTTGTACAGCTCTTTTCAGGAGGTGTATGTTCCAGAAATCATTAAGAAGGAATGGATTACCCCATTGATTAAGAAAGATAATCTTGATCCAGCAGTCCTAGGGAACTACAGACCCATTATCAATGTCTTGTTCATACTAAAGATCATTGATTAAATTGCTTGTGCATAATACCAAAATGTTGTGGAACAAAATGATATTTTGGCCATCGAGCAATCAGGCTTTCGTACGAATCATGGGACTGAAACTGCCCTCTTAGATTTAAAGTCAAATATTGCAGGTGTTATTGAGGAAGGTGGTGCATTCTTGCTGTTATTGCTGGACCTTTCCTCAGCGGTCCACCTGATCGATCGTGCTTTGCTGGTAAACAGATTTATTGAGGTTGGGAAATGCACTCCCTTAGCTGCTAAATGGTTCAAGTCTTTTTTTGGGACCAAGGACGGCCACAGTGGTCCAAGGAATTGCCCACTCATTAAGAACACAATTGACCTTTGGTGTGCCCCAGGGATCATGTTTATCCCCTTTGCTTTTCAATGTGTTTGCGAAACCCCTCTGTGATTTACTTGTTTCTCTGGGTGTCCGGTCCGCAAACTATGCTGACGACACCCAGATAGTTTTCAAACTAACTGGGGTATACAGAGAAGACATGAATAGAGTAAACAAAGGGCCTCATTACACGGGAGGCAGGAGCCATGGCGCAATTAGCGACATGGCTACCCCCTTACCGCATTCCGCGTCCGGGTTCCCGCAATAGGGACTTACCGGGTCATTCCGAACTTGGAGGACCCGGTAAGTCCCCATTCCGGGAACCATTCCCCATTCGAGCCCCCATAGGGCTCAATGGGAATGGGGAAGGAGCTAATAATGGTACCGCAATTTGTGGTACAGTTATTTGCTCTCAAGTCCCTTAGCGTGTCCCTTCCATAACACCTGGTAAAACCAGGCGTTAGGGGAGGGACCCACTAAGGGACCTCGTAGTAGGGCGGTAAGGGATTACCGGCACCGGTGCCCTTAGCGGTGCTGGTAATCCCTTACCGCCTACCGTGTAATGAGGTCCAAAGTCTTTGAAGCCATATGGTTATGGATGGTGGTAAACTCATTGGCCCTTAATGAGTCAAAGACAGAGTTGCTTGTTGGCACCCAACAGAAAGCTAGATTCTCATTACAAATGTTTTATGGTGAATGGTAATGTGATTACATTTTCACGATCTGTGAAAACATTAGGAGTCTATTTTGACTAACACTTGTCCTTTAAGAGACAAGTTTCTTACCTCAAATCATCTTGCTCCTATTATACAAACCTACTTTAGCAGATTCGTCTATACCTATCAGAGGCCAATAGAGACCTGATTGCTGCAGCGATCATATAAATGAAGCCAGGTTACTGTAACAGTCTCTTGATGGGCACTTCTAAGGCCAACATAAAAAGGCTGCAAATAACACAGAACAGTGCGGACCATGTGGTATGCCTCCAAGATGTCTACCTTTCATAGGAAGCTGCATTGTCTCCCAGTTGTGCAACAAATCCAATTCAAGGGTTCTGTCTTGGTGTATAAGCGCCTCTCGGGTGAAGCCCCCCTCTATCTCTCCTCAAAGATAAATAAACTTCCGTTTAGGCGACCCTCCGCTCAAACAGTAATATGATGTTACAGCAGCCTTGTGTGGTCCTTAAGAGAATTGGCGCCGCCAGTTTCAATGCCTGGGTACCAGCCATCTGGAACTCACGCCTCCTAGATCTAAAAAAACAACTGAAAACAATACTGTTTGATGGAGGGACGTTTAAGTAACTATTTAGACACCCGTTAATACTGAGTAACTATCCAATGCAGTCCTCATTGGGTTTCCTGTTTTCTGTCTTGTGTGCACCCAGAGGCCTGCGGGCGAGTGGCACAATATAAAAAAATATATATATATATAGAGATAGATTACATGCCTCGAAGGTTCAGGCGACAAACTCAACAGCTTCGATACCTTCAATGAAGTCTTTGAGACCGGAGATGAAGGCCTCCAAAGGGTAGGTACTGGATTATTGTTATATGTCGATGAAGGCTCCTTCGACTTGTATCAAGGAGCCTCTCCTCCCGGGCTCTTAGGAGCATGAGTAGGAGACACATGAGACTCCCTTATGGTCCTCTCAGGTGTGAAGGCGTGGCTTGTCTTTCCGAGTCCTTCAGAGGGGGACTTGGAGAAGCATGCCTCTGAAAAATGTCAAGCATTTCCATACAGTCGTTTTCCTCAAGTTTTCCTAGGGAACAACACTTTTTCGGGAGAGGAAGAAGAAGACATTGATGATCTGTGATGTCGTTTTTTTCCTCTTGTGAGAAGACAACAAGTGTTGTGATATGGATTTCAATCATCTCCGATGTTTAGGATGCTGTCTCTCGGGGGATACAACCCTTGATTCGGGGATGACTTTCTTTTGAATGGGCTAATGGATGGGGATTTGGGAGAGCATCAAATGTCCCCTTCCTTTCCCAAAGGGCCTTGACTGGCATGGATTTACATGAACCACAGTCAACCTTGTGGCCTATCTCCAGACACCACAGACATACAGTGAGGGTCTGTTATGGACATTTTAGCCTCACAATCTGTACACCATTTAAAACCCATCTTCAGTGTTGAGGACATGTCGAATGAAATTGATCAAACTTGTATTGAAGCGAAAACGCAACCAAAAACTAACTGAGGTGATAGCTCCAATGCACGCAGCAATGCAGACAAAATGGAAATGAGGTAACAGTCAGTGCACGCACTTCATATACCAGCTTCGATGTCACAATGAGGGATGCTATGGAGGCTGTCAAAGACTATGGGCCTCATTTCGAGTTTGGAGGTAACCACGCCGCTATTTGCGGCATGGCTGCCTCCAAACTCGTTCCGATTCTGCCCTGGTGAATGGAGCAATTACCGGTCCAATTACCGGTCCATTCCAAGGTTGGCGGGACCGGTAATTCCCCATTCAGCAGGGCCCTTCCCCATTCCCCATAGGGCTCAATGGGAATGGGGAACGTGCTAATAACGGTAACGTAAATTACGGTACCGTTATAAGCTCTAAAGTCCCTTTGCGGGTCCCGTCCTTAACGCCTGCTAAAAGCAGGCATAAAGGAAGGACCCGCAAAGGGTACTTGTAGTAGGGCAGTAAGGGTTTAACGGCACCGGTCTCATTACCGGAGACCGTTAACCCTTACCGCCCTACTTGTAATGAGGCCCAATGACTCAAAGCAGCATGACTCTCAAACCTATGAAAAAAATATTCCGAAGCAAGTTGACTTGGATATATCGAAGGTGAGGAATACATGGGAGAACACAATCCATTCAAAATTTTGGGTTTGAGAAGAAAAGTACACAAATATGTGGTCAGCTAGGTGTGGGGGAAATACCGTGGATGGATAGGCTCTGGCTTGGAGCACAGATCCACTCCCTGAGGCGCGAGCCCATGGAATGCTGCATCAGCCCTTCAATCCGCGGCGGGATTGGCTCAGCCCTTCGTCCTCCATTGTTCATTAGCACTGATTCCATTTCATATTACATGTGCCTAGCTAAAACACACAGGCACTACAAAAATATCGGGCTAAAATTAATACAGGAATGTTAACAATAACCAGTGGTTGGATCGAGAAGCGGTTATCCAATACCAAAGCTTTCACTTTCATGTTATCATCCTTTGATGTGTGTTGCTCCTTTGCATTCATTTGCAGCACACATTCATAGTGCTCTTTTTTTTTAAAGCAGATGGATTAATACTGAAGCATCACATTACATATTGCGTTGCCATTTGGTGAACACTGCCAGCGAAAACGAGGTGGCCTTACACAGGACGAGTACGGGACAAGAGTTTAGATGGTGCGAGAAGGGAGGGCTAAGCCAAGCTAGATAAGATAAGATAACAGAAAAATAATTGTGTCCGCATGTCCAACGCTGACGTTCATACGGTCAAGGTGGCCTTACTGCATTGCACCTGTTCCACTTCTAAAAACAACCACACATACTAAAAGTACACGCTACAAACAACGGAGAATGGGCTTCTGGGAAAACAGAAGGGAAGTGAGAAGAAGGGGGAAACAAATTAATGTTAGTCAAAACCAGACAAGGCGCGTGAATATGACGTCAAACACACTTATAAGTGTCTGTTCAATAGTCGTAATACTATTGTATTTCAATTCAGAATAAAACAAAGCATTTGGTTGATTAATACGTCTTCCTATCAAGTTATTTGCACACGTGTGACTGCTTAATGTGTGCAGGTTAGGAGCAGGGTCTTCATCCGCACCATTACTGTTGGCCCGGTTTTCTCTGCCGCCCCCTCTCCCCCCACCCTCCCCCAGCTTTTTTCGCTGATAAATAACATTGAAATGTTCACTTGACAATGTTTACCTGTCTTCGGATCAATGGAAAAATAAGGTTGTCCCTCAAGAATACTGTACACCACTCTGGCGCTGCTTCCGTAAGTGGGATCGTCAGCATCCGTCGCTCTGACCTGGAGCACGTACGCACCTGGGGAACGAGAGAAATGTGTATTTCAGATTTTATTTACGCAAAGTGCGTCACACATATTTCTGGCAATGCGCTGGGCTGCAGAGCATATCAACATCAGTCAAATGGTTTCTTCAAGAATGACGCGCCGTGACTGGCTTTTCGTGCAGTCCGTCTTATTAATGTGGACTGCCTGACACGGTGTTTGTTGATTAATGAACTAATCCAATCACGGGTATTGCTTGAATTAGCACATGTACACACAGAGGAAATTTCGAAGATTCATGGCCTGGAACTGTCTACCTTTGGAACTTTAAGGCTTTCAACTTCACGACAGTTGTGCCTAGTCACCCGGGCTCTGCGATTACCGGGGAACTGCGACACGGTGTCCATAATTATTAAGGATACCTCAAGCGCTCAGAATTTGGACGGATGTGCTTTGGAGATTCAGCATGCCCTGATACCTAATTACTTGTTTGTAATGTTAAAGCATCTTTGACGGTTTCTTCAAATCCATCTGATAGACATACCAGTTTGCGCATCTCTTTTCTTTCTAACTAATCAAAGACAGCATATGAGAAAAAAAAATGTCCTGTTGCAAGTCAAAGCTACAGCAAAAACACAGTAGCACTCAGGGCCGGACTTAGCCTGGACGTGCGACCGCCTGGGGCGCCATAGCCCCCCAGGGCGCCATCTTAGGGGAGCCTTTCAAGGGCTACCCCAGGATGGCGTGTTGGAAGAAGTGTCCTTTTGAAATTAAGTGCCTTCACAGCGGGCATATTCAACAACAATAGGGTGTTGGCACCCTCTTGAGATAATGACCTTCCCGTTGAGATGCGCGTGTGGGGCAGTTGTCATTAGAATAGGACGCTGATGCTTGCATCAGCACCATATTCCAGTGATAAACTCCCTGCTCCCGCACAGGAGTGGGGAGATTATCATTTTAAGCACCCTATTGTTGTTAAATGTGCCCAATCCCATGAGCACATTTAATGTCAAAAGGACGCCTACTACCACCACCAAAAATAAACATTTGGTGCATCCACCCCCGCCCCCTAATGAAACAAGGTCGCAGGGAGGATAGGGGGCACCAAATTGTTCTTTTTCTACCCGGGGCGCTGCCACCACTAGGGCCGGCACTGGTAGCACTGAGGGCCTCATTACCTAAACAAGCTTTGGCAAAAGCAACACGTCTCACTTTGTGAAAGTGCACATGGGTGTACGAGTAGACGAGGTAACCTGGCTGAGTAGGGTGGAGTGCAGAAGCCAGAAGGGTGCAGAGGAAGAACAAAGACTGTGGAAAAGCATTGAGGATACAAGCATGTGGCATAGTGGGACACTGGATGGCAACACACCACCCATTAATCCAATGCACATTGAGCAGCGGTAGGTGAGAGTCCTTGGAGAGAGAGGTTAGGCTCCTACATTCCATCTAAGCTGTGCTCCAGTAGGCTTGTGCACACTTCAAGCTCAGGTTCTCCTACTTTAAGAGTGCTAACATACGTGAAGAGGTGAAAGCATTATTGCAAAATTATGTTTAAAGGATTATGGGTTTGAAAATATCCCTGGCACTATTGGACGCGATGACGACACACGCACTCCGAGCAGTGTTGAATTTACTATCGGAGCCATACTTTGGGCTAATGAAGCCCATTTCATGCCAAAAGTCTGCATTGTTCAAAAAAATATGTGTGCTTCATTCGGCGGCCATATTTAGGGCTATTGGAGCCTGATTCATGCCAAAGAGCCACATTACCAATAATTAAACTATGATTTGTTTGCTGAGATCATACTGATCTAAGACTTATGCTTCACTAATTATAAAATTACTCAATTGAAAATAAAAAAAAAACATCTAACCTAACTGCAATCATTGATTTCTCAGCTTGCCACACTCACTGAGTACACTCCATTATTGACCAATTTCTCTAAGGTGTGGGCATACCTTAGGTACTCAAGCCACTCACGACAAGTGACTACTTTGACACTTCCACTGTTTTGTAGGTGGAATATTAGTCGTGTGTGCACAGCAACAGTCCTATTACCCAGCGGCCCAGCTCCATATTGGAACTGCTATGCATAAATAGCATTAGGGTAACATACACTTGAAAATCTACAATGCTTTTCGAGCATTGTGTATTATTTCAAGTGTTCTGTTCAAATATCCACAGGGCATAGCCTTTTACAAATTCTATTATATCTCAGATCTCTCCTGTAAATGAATGCATTTACTTAGTACTTGCTTACTACTATGCAAGGATATTAGTGTGATGGGATGCTGCAAACAATCTTGTTTGCACTGCAAAATAAATAGTCTGTATGAAAATTTGATTTTTTATATTTTCTTAAACTGCCCGTATGTGATGTTGCCGTTTAGAATATTTTTTGCAAGCAAAGTAATGTGGGTATTAACATATCCCAGTGAGTTTTGGAGGCCAGCACAGGGGCACAACGGGCAAAGGAGCACATCTCTTGGGGGTGAAAGGCAAATAAGTCAGGACAGCAACCACTAGTAATAGTCTGGGAAACTGCACCTTCTATTTAGTTTATGTGCCCAGCTGATGAGCACATTTCAGTATACCCATGTACTCTGTTTTTATATCCTTTAGCATTCCCTCCATCTTGTTTAACATTTAACCTTAAAACGCTGAAGAGGGACCACTTGTTACAGGAGAAAGCACTCCATCTGTTACACCTCTCAGCATTGCTATTATTAACTTATAAGGCAAACGTATGTGACTTTTCTAAAGTTGCTCCTTATGGATAGAGGGATACTCAATGAGGATCTCATGTGTTTTTTTTTTGTTTTCAAACTAAACTGGTGTGGGGACAGACAGGAAAGAAGCTATGGGCTAGAAGTTGTACTTATTTAGTTAATCTTCTGTGACATTGTAGCAATCAGAGCCCCAAAACAATGACATTCCTTACGTTTGAGAATTGGGAGTACAATGATTTTCAGTGAGTAAAAAATAATTCACTTTTGCAAAGGGGGAACTTTTTAAGAAGTGGAAATGAAATATACTTTATCTAGAGGTTTGGATTACAAAAAGTACCATTATAGTTCCCTTTCAGATTAGTCAGAAATATTTGCAGAGCTCCTTTCTGTGCCACTGTTCTGCCAGTAGCAATGATCCAGAAATATTTTGGAACTTTTTGGGTAGAAGAAGAGGACAAACTCCTATGTGTCTATTAATACCTTTTTAAATGGGTGCATTCAAAGTTGCATTTTGCTTTGCTAGGTGTACTTGGTTATTTTTGAGGAGCAAAATAGTGGGTATGCTTCTGATCTCTAGGGCTGGTTATTAATAAGTGTTGTCACTGCTCTGCTCTCATGGCAATTTACTTTTGATGTAAAGCATTGGCACAGAAATTCTGACTGTTAAACTCGGTGCTGCTGCAATTATGATGCAATCATTTTCCTGACACATAAATTATGATGGGCAAGTTCTCTGAGGACCCTGAATGACATTACTCCTTTCTAGTGGCACATGAACTCTTCTTGGCACGTTTTCTGGCACACTTCTTTTGGTTGACTTTATTCCATCTGGTAAATAAGAAATCTGTTCTGAATTTCTTGGCACTGCATACGTTATGATAAGTGGGATTTGTTCTTTGTAAGACAAATGATTTTCAGTGGCATACAAAAAAAAATCTCCATTATCTCTGATCAGAGTTTGCCACATGGCAAATTAATAGCTACAAGTAAAGCTATTAATAATGCTGAGCATGGAATGCTTTTTTAATGCACACTTTGATTCTTCAAATCACTGGAATTCCTTTTCTATGTGCTGTGCCAGATCTTGAAGTCTTGGATTAGTTTGAGAGGTCTGTTAGAACTGCCTATAAAACATTTGTTTTCTTAGCCAACAAATATATTTGGAAAAATTTGCTGTAAATTGCCCCTTTTATAATGATTTATAAGGAACAAGCCAAAAGTGCCCATTAGCCGAACGGGTTCTGTAGACAGACATGATAACACTCAAAATAAAAAATCAATAATCCTGTAGGTCGCTATTCCGATTCACTTATCACGATGTGCTTTGCACCATGAAGTAAATTGCACTGAGAATGGGCATGTGTGGCTGGCTGACATATCCCAGAACAGATGATTGGGGGATTTGAGAGTTGGTGTGCTGCTGCATACTGGGACCTTATGTGCTCTCTCCCCTGCTGTCGCCTCACCCTGGCGTGGTGCAGTATGTGGCGGTGTATTGCAGTGCAAACATCTCGGAAACTGTGCATCCTAAGTTCTTGAAACCTGGTTTTGAGGTCCAACAGAGATCTCAAGTATTTTTCCTCTTGTCGAGGCCGGTCCTTCTACGACCACATTGATGTTTCACCGATTTCAGGCAACTGTCTTATATGTGAAGGTGCTACATTCTGGGGAAAGGGCTGGAGTGTCCACATGTCATGCAGCCAGTAATGTCTGGAGGGTTCTAACAGGTTACTTTGCAAAATGTGGTGTAGATTGCTGAAACAGTGTGGAATTGTATAAGAAACAACGCATCGCCAAGTCACAAACCCTCAAACACATTTTGACTTTTGCTGAAATCCAGGCCAAGGGGTGGGGTGCCCAAATGTCATATGGCCAGTAATATCCCGTGGGCCCGAATAGGTTACTATGCAAAATGTGGTGCAAATTGGTGAAAAAGTGTGGAATTGTTAAAGGAACAACGCTTTGCCAATCCACAAACCCACAAACATATTTTGACTTTCACTGAAATCTAGGCAAAGGGGTGGGGTGTCCAAATGTCATGTAGGCAGTAATGTTCGTAGGTTCCTAACAGTAACTATGCACATTTTGGTGCAGATTGGTGAAGCAGTGTGGATTTGTATACAGAACAATGCTTCACCAAGCCACAAACCCACAAACAACTTTGGACTTTTATTAATTTAGATAGATTGCAGTGGTTTTGGGATGAGAACATTCCCTTCCACACTCCTTCTTGAAATGATAGCTTACTTCACATTCTCACAAAGTAGCTTGCATTATTATTACATTGTGCACATGGAAATACATGTCAGCACAAAAGCAAAACATTTCTGCACTTAGAGTAAAATAATTAGAGGGAACATTAGTAGGCTCACTACCGAATGATGTTTGTAGAGGACGTTGCACTGGAGGATTGGCAAAATATGGGTGGTAAAAGGAGTTCTGGGGCTATAGGGAACTCTGGGTGGGGTTTATGGTGTGCAGAGTGAGTTTAGGCTGACTGGGGGTGGAAGGAGCACTGGGGTGGAGTCAAAGACAACTTGGACATGCTGGCAAGAAGCAGCAGCACTGGTGATTCAAGAAGCACCTGGCCAAGAAGGAGCAATGGCAGACACAAGGCGTTCAAGTTGGTGCATGGTGCAGTGTTGGTGCATGATGCAGTGAGGGAAAATAGATAGGTACAACTGGGGACAAAAGGAGCAATGGGAAGTAGAGTGCAGTGGGGGCATAATGAAAAGTGAGAGACACAAGGAACACTAGAGAGTGCTTCGTTTTGCAAGATGCATGGGAGGGGAACAAGAAGCAATTGGAAGATATGAGCACTGAACATAGATTTACTGACTGGTATAAGGAGCACTGAGGTCTCCAACGAGCAGTGAGGAGCAGGAGTATCACTTGGGGGAAGATGGGAATTTGGGGGAAGAAGGGACTCTGGGGGGAAATGGGAAACATCCATAGAAGGCTCTGGCTGCAATGCCCAGTGAAATTATGCAATATCAGGATATTGCAAGGGTAGAAGGGGGAATTAGAAATCGAGTTAGGGGAACAAGGGAGTTGGTGGATGATAGAGCACTGGGCGAGGCAGAAAGAGCTTTTTGGGTACAATGCAAAATAATGGACATATGGAGCACTGCGGGGTACAAAGAGGGTGGGATGGGGTGCAGAGCACTAGTGCGGAGACAATGCACACTGCACACGTGAAGGGACAGCGGATGTACCGGGAGCAACAGGCTCTCAAAGAACACTGAGAGGTATGGGGAGGAAAGTAGCACTGTGACAGATGGAGCACAGGAGTGCCAGGAGCAGTAGGGAGGCAGAAGAAGCAGTGAGATGTGCCTAGATAACTGGAGGAACAGTCAGGAAAGATGCAAGTAGAACTGAGGGAAGCACATTTAAATCTCTTGGTGTGAGGTGCAATGGGCCTGTGATGTAGTGCAAAGAGTACTGGGGGTGCAAAAAGCAATTGAGGATTTCTGGGAAATACAGAAAATAAGTATGAGCGAGCTGGGCACAAAAGAGGTACTGGGAGAAGAAGCAGGACAAGAGGGGTTAGTAAGATGCTCTGGGGGTAAAGCAGTAATAGAGGGGAGTAAGGAGCACAGGGGTCTAAAGGAACATGAGTGTTAAGTGAGTGATGAACCAGATGCCCAGAAGGAGAACTAGGGAATGCAAGGAGAAGTAGGCAAGTACAAGAAGAAAAGAAGGTGTGCACAGTTCACTCGGAGGACACTGGGTAACGGAGGGACAATTGGGGGAGACAGGAGAATATCTGCAAGATTAAAACAGTAATCGGGTGAAGGGGGCACTGTAGTGGGGTGCAAGGAGAATGGTGGTGTAAGAAGAACAGGGTGATTCTAGGAGCCCTGACTGTTCCAGGATGAAGAATCGCTGGGAATAGAAGGAGAACTTTGGGGATTCAGGAAGCAGTATGGCAAATCAAGTAATAAGTACAGGTGCAAGAAACACATGGTGAGACTAGGGAATTAAATGGACACTGGGTGAAGCACAATGATCTCTGGGGTTTCCAAGAAGTACTGAGGGTGCAGGAAGCAATGAGTGTGATAAGTGTAATAAGGAGTACAGGGGGGACTTGGTGGCACTGGAGGGTGCCCCAAGAGTACTGCAGGTTCAAAGGGCACTATTGGGATTTGTAGATGGGTGCAGTAAGTAACACACAATACAGAAGTGGCTAAGAAGCAGGAAGGGAGGCAGAATACGTACAGGAAGTGCAATAAGCAGTGGGCATTAATGTTTGATTGACAGTTTATATACAGTGATTCCACACCTCCAGTAGTCCTAATGGTGATATTCGCATTCAAGGGATAGTGAAGGTTCCAGCATCCTTTGGTGTATGTGGATATAAGGAGCAGTGGTGGTGCAAGTTGGAGGGGAGCTGTGCAAGGAGCATATTGAAGCAAAGAACACAGCAGATATGTTGGAGTACAATAATCAATTGGGAGTACAAGGAGCCATGGGTGTTGTAAGGTGCAGGTGTCACGTGTGGGGCACATGGGGAACTGGCATAAGAAGTCCAATTCAAGGGTAGCTCTGGCAAAGAATAGATACTAGGAGAAATACTGACTACTGGGAGATGGAGCAGTGGGAATACGGAGGAATATCAAAGGAGGATATTTGTGGTTTGTGAAGAGCTATAGGGTACAAAAGCATTGTCACGTGCGAAAAGCACACTGGATGGTAAAGGTAGTGGGGGGTGTAAAGACCTCTTGAATGGGTGAAAGGTGGCAGGACAGGTCAAGAAACACCAAAGAATGAAGGAGCAGTTGGAGCAGAAGATGCACTGGTTGAACGAAGACTGATTAAGAAGGAGCACTGGAGGGCACAGTGTCGTGTATGGACTCAGAATCACTAAGGATGAAAGTAGGTCTGGCATGCAAGACTCGCTGTATGGGTGGGGCATACAGGGTACGGCTATGGGCATGCTGGGAAGCTGAACCATCAATGGTTGCTTGAGACAATAATGCACTGTACATTGTTGGAGCTTCTCCAACGCGTCTGGAGCATGTTTGTGGAAGGGAAAAGGAGACTGGTGGAGCAGATGGAGGATGAAGGAGTAATCATGGGGAAACGTGGCAACAAGGGAAAGGAGCACTTTGGATTGTGGTTAAGACACATAGGGGTAAAAGACATGTAGAAATGATAGGGAAAGATCCCACACCTGGGAATTTCTCTATTTGGAGATAGTAGACACTACATGCTGAATTGAAATGTGTATGTATACTTTGAATTATGTTTGTTTATAAAGCTCCAATGTCGGTGGTATGCAACTGTTTGCCTTTATTTAACCAGTGAGCATCTTTAACTGCCTCTATTATGTACACAAAGAAAGCCTTGTGATCTTCAAGTCAAAATACTAAATCAAAAAGACCAGGGCTAGTCATTGGGCGAGCTGATTAACATTGCCTCACAAGAGGCCCTGGCTGCAATGATGCACAATGCTGATGGTAGAGGGGCGGGAGAAGAATTTGGAAATAGAAATGGACTGAAACGGTAAACAAAGCCAACGGAAAAATGGACCAATCAGAAACAATGTATGCTTCACGGAGGAGCTGACCGACAAAAGAAACAAAGTAGGTTTGCTACGTAAGAGGTGTAGAAGAAAGGTACAACACTCTCTTCTTGCCAAACCTGAAAACATGCCATTAACATTCACCTGGGCAGAACTGTAGGGTGTCCTGACCCACGTTTAAGCTACCCTGCTACAACATTTGGTGCTGTGGGCTTAGGAAATTCAAGATGGCGGAAAACCCACATGTGCGCCGAAATCCAGGAAAGCTGCGCAGTTGTGCGCACACCAAAATGGTTACCTAACTTGCCACCCACCAGGGTAAAGAAAGGTCTTTGTTAACAAAATCCACTTTTACTGATGTCAAAAAGTTGCTGAAATCGTGACTCATTGGACCACTTTAAAGATTCAACCCTTTTTGTGGGGTTCCACATAACCATCTTACTGTAAGGAGCCCCATCAAAACAATGTTAAGCAAGGATTTACTACCATGTAAGAACCATTCCTGTTTAGAATGCATTAATCCAAGAAAATCCCAAAAATTTTAGTGGTGGTAGTGGTGAGTACCAGTACTCACCACTATCCAAAAGCCGGCGTTTTAAAACCCACTGTGTGTTTTTCTGAAGGCAAGCAAAATGCCTATTTCAAACCTTGCAACATGTGCAAAATATTCACTGAACACCAGCAGACATTTGGCAGAATGGAGTTTTGTGTGCCTACAAAATCTGGGAAATGAAGAGCCCAAAAACAATGCTTATAACAAAAATGCTATGGAGTCAGCAGCTTAAGCCTAACTGCAACTGGATTTAAAACCACCAAAATCGAAAATGTTAAATTAAATGAGTGACCTATGTTTGGTGTCACATGCCTTTGTAACTGTTGAAATGTCATAGTTTTGCACTTAGAATCAGCATTCTAGCTGCATGTGTAAAATTACAAGTTATTTTAAAAGCAACAAAAAGTTAGCTGAAGGTCTGGCTTAAGGAACTTGATTTTGCCTAGCAACGGATCCCATCAGGAGTGAAACTTGAGTCACAACTATGTTCCCAGGCCAATGTTCCTTTTGCTGCCCACACTAAGGATATGCCATCTATCTGATAATTGAATTTCCTGTGCTCTGCCAGAGAGTGAACAAAGCCCTCTCCACTCAGGCAAAGGTTTTTATTACAGACGTCGTAAAAAGTGGCTTCCTCCTGGAGAAGCTGGGAGGGGCACTGCCTGTGAGAAGCAAGCTGGCTTGGCAGAAACTGGAAAGACTGGTTTCTGTACCATGTGACCTGAAAAGACACACCCCTGCAGCAAGGATATGGTTTTATAAAAAGGGGGATAATTCATAGTGCGGACATGTGAAAATTTTATAAATGATACCATAATTCTTGTGATTTTTCTGCCCACAGTTTAAGACGTGGTAGGAACCGGTGGTATGTTCAGGGGGGTTTTAGCGGAAAAGTGGATATTACTCTAAATGTGTGCATGTTAAAAATCTGAAACTTCATCAGTTAATGTCCCTACCCCCTGCACACATGTATGTAAAGTTGGGTCCATGTCGGAAATTGAAAAAGCAGTTAAAAAGTCAATTATGTACACTCTTTGAATGCAAGCTCCGAGAATGAGCAGATTTGGACATAGACATGGCTAAATTCAGCCACACCATGTATATGTAATTTCAAACAACTGTGTAACTCTGAAGTATGGATTTTGATCATATATATATTTGGGTGCACAGATGATAAGGGAGGTTGTTTCAAGAGATCATAAAATGACATCAATCTGACTCACAGTTCAGTTTGCCAATCAAGCGGAGGAATGGAAGCCTGACCAATGACGAATGAGAGGGGCAAGTCTAGTGATGCAACACACACACCCATTCTCAAGAAACAGATAAAAGCAGAGAGTCAGGACACATAGAGACATTCAATTTCATCTGCCGCTGGAAGCCCTGCCGGAAAAATCCATACTTACCTCCATCAAACTCCAGAAAGCCAAACTAGAGACTTCAATCTATCCAGAGCAGAGACCAGACCAGAGAGAAAGCAGTGCTGTGCCTAGCAGAGACCAGACCAGAGATAAAGCAGTGCTGTGCCTAGCAGAGACCAGACCAGAGAGAAAGCAGTGCTGTGCCTAGCCGAGACCAGACCAGGCGCTGTGAGCAGAATCCGGAAAGACCTGACCAGACTGAAGATCGTGACCAAGTCGCTTTCCTGTTCAAAATCTCTTGTGAGTACTTAGCAAAACTCAGAACACATCTCTTAGTTTAAATTCATCTAATTCAATCTATTTAACCTAAGTAGAAGTGCCTCCTATCTGTCACCTGTCATTTCTAGTAAAATTTGTCATTTTGAAAAAGTGTGCGTTTAAAATTTACAAAACCAAAAACGACCTTTACTAAATTACTCATATCTCCGCAACCGTTTGGGCTAGAGACTTGCAATAACTTTCATTTGGAAGCTGAGATCCCAGGCTTTCCTAGGACCCCAAAACGGTAGAGATAGTCCTTGCGGTTCCTTTGTAATAGCGCTCGGCGCATCCGCGAATTTTGCCGCGATTTGCAATTTCTTCACATGTAAAAAAAACTGCTGCTGCCTGATTTCATTTGCCAGAAATTCGTTTAACCTGCTAACTATCCCTGCATCATTGCTAGTGTGAGCCTGGACTAATATTAACTAGATACCACTCACCCTGAACCTCTAAAAGGGAATTAAGAGCGTTTCCAGCATATTTCTCATTCATTGCTAGCACTTATCAAAGCATTTGCCTGTGTTTTCAAACTTCTGTTTAAGCTTGCTGGATTGAACTGAATTACAGTTGATTGCATTTCTGAGAACTGTGTGTTTTCCTTCCATTTCCTTGCCTTGCATCAAGGGGGGGAGGGGAGTAGCCAGAGAAAAGTGATTACATTGTTTGGTTGAAATCATATTGCGTATTTTCTGTACTGCATTCATTGAATATTGCATCCACCTGAGCCTACATAAAGCATCCTCTACCACATTATACTTTTGTTCCTATTTACCAGTGTGCTACCTTATCCATTTCATGTCAACTCATTAGTGATTAAAGAAGTGTGCTAGTGCCAGATTCTCCGTTGTTAATATTTACCATATCAGATTAAGTGTGATATTCAATTATTAATTTATTAAAAAGTGTGATATATATTTTAATTTATCAAATAAACCTTTTAAACTTGCAAAACAGAATTACTTCTTGGCTCAGTGGGGTCAGGGGGATTCCAAGAGAGGGGTGTTATACAAGGGTAGTCATCCAGAACGCATGAACTGGACCTAAAGATATATCAATAAGGGTTTTCATTCAGTATTCTAGACTAGGCGTTAACTTGGCTGTAGTGCTGAATTGAATCCTCTTACAGAACTAACCTTCCTACACCTAAATTTGTGTGGTGAGAGGTTACAAAAAGTAATCTTTCACCACTTCAACTTGGCAGAAGGAGGCCT
This sequence comes from Ambystoma mexicanum, assembly GCF_040938575.1. NCBI lineage: Eukaryota > Metazoa > Chordata > Amphibia > Caudata > Ambystomatidae > Ambystoma > Ambystoma mexicanum. Next base: position 1,270,341,086 of record NC_090930.1, on the reverse strand, counting down.
GGACAGCACCCAGCCCTTGGACAGAGCCACCAATAAACCCCCCCTGGATGTGGGCTGAGCCTGCATGTCCCTTCACACTATCATAAATGTCAGCAAAGTTCCATGAAAGCACCCCTCCAGGAACCGCTTCCACTCCCGGATTTAGACAACCTTAAACCAACCTAATAATGTGCAGCTTTTGCCCTAACCTCTCTCGTTCTGAAATGTTAAATGGTGCACAGTGCCAAAGAATTAGCTGGATGAGCACCTGCACATCAGACAAGCCCCATTTTGTATGAAGAGGTTGAGAATTATGATCTAAATGGCTTGGCTATTTGCATTTAGAAAAAACATGGGACTCCCTTTTCTGAGAACACACATGGTCAAATAACTAGTTATATGAGTTGGTGTCATGTCTGGGCTCACTGAAACTTACCAGAGGAGAAACTGACATTTGCATATCAATTTGATCGTACCCACAACAGCAGCTCAGAACTGAAATTCAAGGCAATGTTCCTTGGAACAAGAGTAATATCAGGAACGCCAACATATATTTCTGGCTTGTGAACACCATAAGTAAGACGTGGCGGTGGTGCTATGTGTATCCAGGTGCAGAGAGAAAGGTTCCATGTCTGAATTACCCTTACTGACTTTGCAAAAATGTGTACACCCCTCTACTGAGAACGAACATGGCCAAATAACTAGGTCTATGTGATGGCAACAAGTCAGGAGGTTTTGCCATCATGTCTGGGCTCACTGAAGCTTACCAGAGGGGAATTGGCCATTTGCTATCAATTTCATTTCACACACAACAGCAGTTCAGAACTGGATTTTTAGGCAATTGTCCTTCGAACAAGAGTAGCACCAGCACATTTAGGCACCTGTTTCTTGTGTATCATTGGTCAGATATGGCTGTGGTACTGTGTCTTCCTAGGCACAGAGAGCAAGGGCTCCACATCTGGATCATCCATATTGAATAACGGTGAAACCCTAAGCATTGGGAACATCCTTCCTGACTACAGGTGAAACTCTACACCCGCCTCACTCAAAGGCACAACTAACCTTCCACATCATTTCTTTTGCCCTTACAGCACACAAGGTCTCGCCTGGTCCGATGCTCACTCCAAAGCTCAGCGCACTGTGTATCCCGAATAGAAGCCGCCAACAGCACATCACTTCTTTTTTAAAAAACTCTTTTTATTAGTGGTCATAAAAAGATACACGCCACCGTTCCACATCGCCCCTCATATAATCAGTATGTATACATTTTTGGTTCATTTATACATTCGAAATTACAAAGACTCATCATCATCAGAGATCATGTTACATAAATAAACTCTGAAAGGGCCCCAGATGTCTTTGGGCCAACATGCCGGAGGTTGGGTCAAGACATACTGTTCTTCTGATTCATTGACATGTGTTAGTTCACGAAGAAATTGGTTCATGCTGGGTGGACCAGTGTTTTTCCATTTTTGTAGGATGCATTTTTTGGCCACCGCACATGAAATATTAAACAGTCTTCTAGCTTTCTCAGAGTGCTTGCCAATGTCCCCAAATAGGTATTTTTGAGGAGTTAGGTCAGGGGGGACCTGTGTTATCTCTTCCAACATCACAGCCACATCATTCCAAAGGCCTGCCACAACCGGACACTCCCAATACATATGAAAGGCTCCTGCCTGAGTTGCATTGCACTTAGGGCAAGCATCCGGGCTTTCTGGGGCAAATTTTGCTATTTTAGCCGGCGTGTAATGTAATCTATTTAATATTTCGAATTGGATTAACCGTAGCCCAGAATTCAGTGACACATTTTTAGTGAGTGAGCAGTATCTGGCCACTTTCTCTTCTTCGATGGGCATCTGCAAGTCTCTCTCCCATTTCTATTTAATTTGATTAACTGTGGGGGTATGGGACTGCACTGCTGAATACAGTCTAGAGATTCCCCAGGCCTTCTTTAGCAGTTACCAACTGTACACATGGGTGTGGTAGAGGCTCATCGGGGAATAGCGGCCATTTTTTCTGAAATGCCAATCTTATGCGGTAATATTGAAGTGTCTTGAGTGGCCCACCACCCAGTGCCTTCAGCAATTCCCTCAAGGTCGCAAATTTCCCATTGATGAACATGTCCCCTACTTTCATTTCATTATTAGGTTCCAGGATTCCTGTATGGTGCTGTCATGTGTAGGGGGAATACCCGGGAGATTCCATAAGGGTATTTCTGGGTTATAGGGTGTCTCCAGTTTCAGTCTTTTATATATAGCCTCCCATCCCCTGACTGTGCAGCTAACCGGATTGTATTCACAAGCGTCCTTGTATTGCGTGTAAAAAATGACTGATTGTATGTTCGTGGGGTGTGTGGTGTATTCCTCTATCCATGTGTGGGGTGCCTCATTTGTAGCATTGTACCAATATTTTGCAAATTTCGCTTGAGCAACATAATAGTAAAGCTCAAAGTCGGGGGCTGCTATACCAGCAGAGGAGTATGATTCCGTAATTTTTTCCCAGCCTATCCTCGCTGTCTTAGAAAATGCAAAAAGAAATTGCACTCCCTATATTATGAATAAATTATTAGTCTAAGTTAGAGAAATTCAAAGCTCTAATGGATTGTTCAGTCGTTAAATGCTCTTTAGGGGTGCATGGGAGAAAACCAACAACCTCGGTATCAAAGGTAAGTAATATCATGAAAAAACATGGAATTCCTATTAATAATAGGAACTCCCGTCCCCTGCACACCTCTTGATATTGGAAAAGAGATCCAACCAAAATTTAAATAAATGTCACGATTTTCACTAGTTTATGTTTTTAGAACAGCTAAATTCGTAAGTCATTTTGTTTTGTAATTCTTAATTTAGAAAGCAAATTTCAATATACACAGTGTTGTACAAAAATTATTTATCCACATGATATTTTTAGTGCTTATTTTAAACCAAAATCAGAGTTCAATTCACTCAAGGTTACATAAAATACAAAACATTCTTGATATGGAGCTCTACGCGTTTCGAGAGTGTGCCTCTCTTCTTCAGGAGCAATAACTATTTCATTAAACACAGTGTTTCCTAATAATATTGATAATTCAACAATACTCTAAATATAAGTTTAAACAAATGATTTCTCTTCCAAACACAAAAGTACAGTGTTTTTCTTTTCTTTAGGACTTCAAATGTCCCTTTCGATGTGGAATGATGGAAACGTCATCTTATGAGACAGTTCTCATATGTTCTGAAAATAATAATAGTGATATGTGTATTAGATAATGGTTTGATCAAATCGTCAGTACGGTGTTAGAAGGGTAAGTATCCTTGTTCCTATCTGTGTATTGTTGTCAAGGCCTGTGTGTTTCCAGATTCTGTAATACACCGTGTGTCATCGTGTTTATCCACCGTAATGCCTAGTCAGCTTACATTCTATATAAAGTATAATAATATGTGTCAGGCTATAATAAAACGCTTTTCCAATTCTACAAGTTTAGATTCAAAAGTCAGTGTGTTACCTGTGTGTTGCTGCAGTATCGGGTAATAGCGATGTTAACAGTCCCAGCACAGAAGTCGATTCCCGTTAGTTTCTCGAAAAATCTACACGAAGAATAACGAGTGTAAGTGTTTTGAATGATCAACTATCAGTCATTTTTAGATACTGGTCCATCCACATTCTTACCTATGTCAGTAATTTCCTCGCCTCAAAAGATATATAAGTGATTTCCTCGCCTCAAAAGTTATGTCCTACAGCCTTCTCGCGGGTAACACGGTTCACTCGCTACCTTTGGTTATTTAAAACACACTCTCGAAACGCATAGAGCTCCATATCATAGAGCTCCATATCATTTGTATTTTATGTAACCTTGAGTGAATTGAACTCTGATTTTGGTTTAAAATAAGCACTAAAAATATCATGTGGATAAATTATTTTTCTACAACACTGTGCATATTGAAATTTGCTTTCTAAATTAAGAATTACAAAACAAAATGACTTACGAATTTAGTTGTTCTAAAAACATAAACTAGTGAAAATTGTGACATTTATTAAAATTTTGGTTGGATCTTTTTTCCAATATCAAGAGGTGTGCAGGGGACAGGAGTTCCTATTATTAATAGGAATTCCATGTTTTTTCATGGTATCCTCGCTGTCTTCCCATTCCAGAAAAATGCCACCACCATGGATCAGAGTTTAGTGAAAAAAGTCCTAGCAGGCCATATGGGGATGTTGACAAGGAAGTAAAGTAGTTTGGGCAGGATTACCATCTTAAGGACGGCGTACTGCTGTACAACAAAATTGGGAGATGCCCCCACATCTGAAGTTTTGTATTTAGAGTTTGTAGCTTGGTTTCATAATTATCTGAATATAATGTGAGTCTATCCCTAGACACAAGGATCCCCAAATATCTGATGTGCTGTTCCGACCACTTGAGTCCATTTATTGTGTCGGGGCATCTGGTGGCCGGTGTGAGCGGAAATATTTTCGATTTTCACAGTATACCCGTAATAAGGTGCAAACTTTGTATTTCTGCCTTGATGGGTGCTATGTTTAACTCAGGCTCACGGACATATAATAACGTATCGTCGGCATACAGTGAGATCAGCTGAGTGGACCCTTTCATTTTTATCCCCCTGCCTGCATGTCTCAGTCACACCGCAGCCGCCATTGTCTATATAGTTAATGCGAATAGCAGGGGCGAAAACAGACATCCCTGTCTAGTGCCCCTGCCCAGCAAAAACAGTTCAGAGATGGATCTATTGGTTAACATCTGAGCTCCAGGTTCAGTGTATAGCAGTCTTACGTATCTTATAAAATTGGGACCCACCCCAAATGCCTCTAGTACAGCTAGGAGACAGACCCATGAAACCGAATCAAAGTCTTTTTCGGCGTCAAGGTATATAGCCACTGCACTTCTCCCGGATCTATTTGTGCCATTATGCCAAAGAGCCTGCAGAGATTTAAGGCCGTGGATCTTGTGGGGATAAACCCGTTTTGATCGGGATGAACAAGAGTAGGCACTGCCGGTAGAAATCGATTGGCCATCACCTTTGCAAATATTTTAGCGTCAGTATTTATAAGTGACAGGGGCCTATAGGATGATACATCTTGTGGTGGTCACCGAGGCTTGGGTAGCACCGTTATCAATGCCTCTCTCATAGTTGGGGGTAATATATTACACTCGAGCGATTCCTCCCATACCAGCATTAGTATTGGAACAAGTTCTTCGTGGAACTCTTTATAAAATTCGGCCCCTATCCCGCCTGACCCCTGTGTCCTGCCTGATGAGGGCTTTTTTTGCTTCCGCAATTTCCTCTGCGGCCACCGGCTGGTCCATCGCCAAGCGATTCTCATCAGGGAGTTTTGGAAGGGCGATAGCCGCACGGTATGCTCTTATTTCTGTGTGTGATTTCTTTTCCTTATTTGTGTATAATTATTTATACAATTTAATAAATTCCCTATTTATTTCCTCTTCCCTCAGGAGTACCTCCCCCTGTGCTGTTTGTATTCTAGTGATCTGGTTTGGTTGTTTATCATGTTTGAGTAAGTTGGACAGCGTTCTGCCAGCCATGTTACCCACCCTGTATCTGCGTGCCCGAATGGAGGCTGCGATGTAGCGCACTTCTCTGATGGCCATCTTATCAAATTCCTGGAGGTGTGTGTGTGTATGTCAGCCAATATTTCTCTGTCTTGTGTACGGGTGTAGGTTTCCTCTAATTTGTCTAATTTACTTTCAATGTCTGTTAGCTCGGCACGTACACCCTTCAGCATGCCAACAGACTTAGATATTAGCACTCCCCTGATCCATACCTTGAAGGATTCCCACACTGTGGAGTATCTTTCAACCTTTCCCACATTGTTGGTGAAACATTCTGCTATCTCGACATGTAGTGATTCCACCACCCCAGGGTCTCCCAGCATCCCATTCGGCATTCTCCACCTTCTTGCGGGACAGGGGGCATTTCGGAGCGTTAGCTCCAACATCACTGGGGAATGATCTGAGAACATACGGGGCAGAATTTCACACTTTTGCAAAGCAGCATTCATGACCGAGGAAACAAACCAATAGTCGATTCTAGATTCAGAGTCGTGAACCGAAGAGTAGTATGTGTATCTCCTACTCCCAGGGTGTATTTCTCGCCAGGCATCCACCAGTGAAAGCTGCGGAAGAATGTGACCCAGGATCAGGACTGTATTGCTTGGAGCTCTTGCAGTTTGAGGACCTATCTAGTGCAGGATTTAGAGCCACATTGAAATCTCCACCCCAGATTACATTGGACACACCATGCAAAGCAATCATCTGGTATACATTCATATGGAAAGCAGGGTCGTCTGTATTGGGCCCGTATATATTAACCAGCAACAATTGTTGGCCAGCGACCTTCCCACATACAACAACGTATCTGCCCAGCTGATCCGCCTTGTGGCCATCCAGCCCAAAACCCAAGCTTGGATAAATAAGAGTAATAACCACTCTAGACTGGGAAGAGTAGTCAGTGTAGAACCGTAAATTACCCCATTTGGGCAGTATATGCGTGTTGCTGACTCCCATTGTATGCGTTTCTTGTAACATTAGGACATGGGGCCATGTCTGGCAATGTAATTACCAATTTTCTTGACTTTAATCTGATTATTTACGTTATAGGGAGATATTTTGACATTGTCTCAACCATCAGGATTATAACCTTTGTGCGACCTGGTCAGCGCCAGCCTCAGTGCAACCACAATTTTAACATTCAACAAACAGTTGACATCTGTCAAACTTCCGTCTGGACCAAACACCTTACAGTGGCCACAAACCCTCCCACTGACCCATAATAAGTCTCTTCCAAAACAAAAACAACCAATTCCGTTCCCCCGTCCCTCTCGCCCACCCTCATCATCACCCCCAACTTGATGATGTTCCCATCTGAACTCATGGAATTATCCAGGGGTAGTCATGTTACTTCACATGGCGGCCGACTTGGCTCCAACTCCACTTGACCACATTACGCGGTCTGCCTTAACCATTAAACAGTCGAGGCCACAGCCCCAAGGAGCTTGGGTGAGGTAAGTGAAGGGGTAGGTTGGCCAAGAGACCAGAGGAAAGTGCAGAGCGGTTGGATGAGGTCTTCGAGAGCAGCAATGTGGGCTCTCTGGAGAGGATGAGGAGCAGTGGAAGGGCATGCATTGCGTTTGTGGTTGAGAACCAGCGAGAGGACCAGGTCCACACCGAGGCCCTGTCTGCGGCTGTGAAAGCCCCCCTGGGCAAGCGCTTCAGCATCATCTCCTGGGAAGCCACTCTTTTGCAGGAGTCTACTTCAAGGACTGAAACCAACACTGGCCACTGCCATCCCTTGTTGCATACGGCCTGATAGCACTGCTTCCTGAACCCTACAGAACACCATTCTGTGGACTTGACTGTGAAGCTCCACAGACTCCCTGCTATCTACACGGTTGGTCCCGGCACCTGCCACCATTTTCTGCGCGGGGCGAACCCGAATGCTTGGGATTACAAGCACCAGCAGGGTCCCCGATTAGGAGCCCTGATGAAGGCGGACTTACCACTGTATATCACCGCCGAAACGTGAAGAACACAGGGAATACCAGAACATCTGTACCCCTGTTTCTTGATTCTTGTGTCTAACCAACATTTTACTACGGTGGCAGATATCAGATATCTTGTATCTAATGACCCTGCTGCATTCATTGCTTCTTTATTGAATAACTCTGCTACACCAAGGATATATAAAGTATCCAAGTTGGGATCAATGTTGAAATGGACCCATTGAACTTTGTACATGCATTTGAATCCCCTCTCAAGAATACCACTTTGTTAGTGATTTAACTACGAAGCATTGTCTCTTTGTTTTGTTATATGCATTTTCTTTAACATTTCTCTTGTAATTCTGTTGATCGCTTTAAATGTACTTAACCATATGTACTATGTGACATTTTCTTTTACTTTCTTGTTACACCAAGTGTTGAAAATATATGATTGCACTTTTTTATAAATCTTCTGTTGATTCATAGTTTCCTTTTGTGCTTAGAAAAATTCTCTAGAAGAACCCTGTAAAACTACTTAGTGGGTGGTGACTTGCACTTAGCGGCTGGCTCATCCATAGGATTTCTAGAACCAAGAAACCTATTCTCTTTTCAAAATATTTTAGTGGACAGTTCTAGTGACTAACATTCCTGTCCACCTTAAGTTTCTGTTTTTTAAAATATAACTAGTAAGGGTACACTCGTTGTTCTGTTGTACAATAGCTTAGCATGTACTCGTTCACTCAGTGTCTCTTAATCCGCCGGTCGGGCCTGTTGTTCTGTACCGGTCTGCCCCCTCTGGGAGGCAGGGGTATGGAAGTTTCAATATACTGTATGGCTTCAGCCGGGGATTCAAAAAAGTGCGCCCTTCCTGCATGTTGAATCCTCATTTTGGCCGGGAACATCAAGGCATTTGGGACTTGGCGTTCTTTCAGGAGCCTTTTGACAGGCTCATAGGATCTTCTGCTCATCTGAACCCTGGCGGAACAATCCGGGTATATGTGTATCCGGTTTTCTTCATATTGGAGCGTTTCAGCCTCCCTCGCCATTCGCAGGATTGCGTCTCTGTCCATGTAATTAAGGAGTCTCGCAATTATTGTTTGTGGCGGTGCGCCTGGTTTAGGTGCTGGTGCCAGTGTGCAATGCGCTCTTTCAACTAGGAAGTGTTTGGAGAATGCCTCCAGCCCAAACAAGGATTTGAGTAGCATTTCAAGTTGCTTTTCCATTTGCCCTTTTCCAAAGGATTCCGACACGCCCACTACTCGGATGTTATTCATCCTTGATCTCGATTCGAGCTCCTCACATTAATTCTGTAGTTTGGACACAGTGGGCCTCATTACACGGATGGTGGTGGACCAAGGTGCTATTAGCACCTTGGTCCATGCCGGTAAAATACCGGCACCGCCTTGGTGGAAAGGGGAATTACCGCCCTATTCCAAGGTTGGTGGGGTGGTAATTCCCCCTTCGCCCATTGCCCTTCCCCATTCCCATTTTTGCCCCATAGGGCATAATGGGAATGGGGAAGGTGCTAATCACGGCACCGCAAATTGCAGTACCGTATTTAGCTCCCTGGTCCCTTTGCGGGTTGGTTTTTAACGCCTGCAAAAAGCAGGCGTTAAATTCCCCAACCCGCAAAGGGACCTCGTAGTAAGGCGGTAAGGGTTTACCGGTACCGGTAAAATACCGGTACCGGTAAACCCTTACCACCTACCGTGTAATGAGGACCAGTATCTTTAAGTTGGATGATGTTGCGACCATGGTGCGCAATGGTGTCTTCATTAGTGCTTATTCTGTTTTTAGTTTCCGTGACACGTGCGCTCTCTTTGTCAACTCTGGCCTTGAGGGAGCCAATAGTGGTTACTATATCATCCAACTTCATGTTCACTGCATAGAAACCGTTCTGCACTATTGTTGTCAACCTGTCTTCCTGGTCTCCAATTTCTGGGTCCAAGGTCTCATTAGTACTAGTGTGGACGTCTATGGTAGGATTTTGATTTTGGCTGCCAGTATAAGCATCCATTGGGCCTTTCTTCTTGTTACCAGGAATCTTGGCCCCTTTACCTGTTTTGTGTGGTTCGCCCATAGTGTTGTCGTGATATTTGCTGTTGTATTTCCTCAATGGCCTCTTATTGGGCTCGTCACACTTCCGCGTGTTTACAGTTCTGCTCCTTATATGATGTTTCTGTAAGGGGCCAGGACAAGTCTCTAAGGTTGGGAGCGTTGTATTCGGGCAATCACAGGGTATGGTCTGCCGGTGTTCGTTTACCATGAGTGGACTGCGTCCTCCAACGTATTTTATTGTTGGATTATGAAATTTGTGGTAGTTTGTGGTGTATTAACCCTACAAATGTCTTTAGCCACCACTATTTGCCAGGTAATTTATATAAGACTGACTGCGGCCCGCCCCTCGGGGTAGTATGTACTCAAATGTTATGGCACGGCTAGGGGACCATCACCAGCGTGCAATCTGAAAAACCACCTGCGCTGTCCTGTGTTTTCATGTGTGGTGCAATCCGCGTATGCATACGGTGCTGCACTCTGGAATGAGGGTGTTCACTTTGGTCTGCCAGGGGCTGCGCGCGGGGAGGGCTCCTCCGGGACTAAACAATCAGTTTTTCGGCCCTACAACAGCAGCCGTTCAACCCGCGAGGTATGGGTCCAAGCACCCGTGAGCAATGTGCATCCAGCAGGGCATGCCGTGCCTGTGTTATACTCTGAAGACAGTGGGGGGCGGCCCATCCCAGCAGAGTCCATCAATGGCAAGAGCCCGCCGGCATGCGCCGGTCAACCGTGTCTATATGGCACCGCTGCCCCACGCCGCCTCTCTGACCCTCTTACTTGGTGCCGTGGGCGTATGCTGTGTCCCCTCAGGCCTCTGCACACCGCAGCGTCACAGTGCAGCTGCACATTCTTCATCACGGAGCACAGCAGGGTCCGGGGGCGGTTTTGGGCCCAGTGGCGGGAGAGCGCCGCGGGCCCAGGTCGTATCCGGAGATCCGACAGCCCACCTCCGCTCCGCTCATCCCTTCTGCATTCGCGCTCCCACGTTTTGTTGAGGATTAAAGCAGGGCGAGGCTTTAGGGACAGGCTCTGCCCACTTGCGGCCTTCCAACCATCCGCATCCACGGATCTCGGTTGATTACCTTCGGTGCTCCCAGCCGGATCGCGTCAGGTGTGTGGGCCGGCTAGTGTTTATCTATTTTTGTCCGCAGCTTGTCAGGAGTTTCACAGAATACACAGACGGGTATCTGGGCTGTCCGTACCGCTATTTTCAGCTTGTCAGCTGGCTCTCGAAAGGATAATGCAGCACAGGATTTCTCAGTGGAGCGGGAGCTATGGGATCAGGCAGCCATTTCTGCAGTGCGCAACAGCACCCCCAACAGCACACCACTTCTCCCACTGTCCCACCCCCCCTCCACTCAACTAACCCTACCAGCCCTCCTTCTTGTTTACGATCCACCAGGGCGCCTGGGGACCAACTCCGTTGGTGACGGTGTGCTATATAAATACCATTAACATTAACATTATTTAGTTTCCATTCTCATATATGACACACTTCTTCTTTTCCATGTATCTCAAGTCTTCTTTACTTCCTTTTTCTGCTTTACCTTATTCTTTCCCTAGCTTTACTTATTTTCCATCTTGTTGTTTGAAAAGCTTGGGTGCCAGCAGTGGGTGGTTTTGTCTGATGCAATTATACGAAAATCCTGCCAAAAATGTGCAATCTGCCTTTTAATTAAAAAAGAAAACAGGCTGAATGCAGGCCGTTTGCGACACAGCAGTGTCGTCCTCTGCGCTGATACCCAGGACACCATGAGAGTAAGGGTGGTTCCTGGGCATCAGGAAAAGGCACATTGAAGCATGGTGTTTACCACGCTCACTGTGCCTTCACCAATATAGTAGATAACACAGTACATGTAAGCACTTTTCTTATAACGCAGAAAACATCATTCTTTCCAATTGAAAAGCAATGCATGAATGAAATGAAGTTCTGCATAGAACTTTCTTTGATCTCTTTGCCATATTGTTAATCAGTTCCACAAAGTTTGGGTTTGCGTTAAAATGGGCGCCTAACTGGCCCACCATGACACATTGCAAAACAGAATGGAAATTTGTAATATGATCCGTGGGATTCCGTTGCAGGGGACACAAGGCCACCAGGATTTTACTTACAAAAAGCAGAAGCCACGAAGCGTCCAGTGATTTCAAAGCAAACAGGAACCTGAGAGTAAAAAACACTCAAAAAGGTGCACCTCTGACCTTAAAATGGACTAGATATTCCATAGAAAATAAACATTGTACAAATGGGAAACACCATGCACTCTCATTTTTCACTTCCGGTCTGTGGCGGCCTGCCTCCGGTCCCCGGGGCGGGCCACAGCATGTGCCGGGAGCACCTGACATGGACACTTGAGCTGTGGCACACAGCTCGCCTGACGCAGGGAGCACCCTGCTTAGTCCGGGTCACCGGACTGATCGCTTCAGCTGGGGGCACCCAGCACTTATCAACCTCGGCCACGGGAACACCCCGGCTGGGCCAAACCCACACAGACCATGATCACGTGGCAATGCCGCACTCCAGTAAAGGGACACAGACACAAGTTGCCGCTTCCTGGGTCTCGGCTGCACTGACTCGAAAGTGCCAGCCGAGCCCCTTTAATTAAGGGAGCGTCATGACGGTGTCATTACGCTTCCTCTCACAGCAACGCAAGAAACACACACGCCCTCAACATTGGGCCACTCGTCACATCCCTGCTTTAATATAATAAAAAGAAACCCACATCACACTGCAAACGGTGACACAAGGGAGGGTGTCTACTTTATGGTGCATTCCAGTCCTGGCACCCCCTACCAAACTATTTACACTACAACTTAACAGGTGTGTTCCAGTCCTCACACCACCACTCTAGGCCTCAAAGGATGCCCGGATCAAACGGACTGCTGACACTGATGCAGGACAAGAAGAATACGTTTTCCTAATTTTCCCCTTCGGCAGAGTCATACCACTCCCTCCTTTGATCTTCAGCCACTTGGACCACAGCCACTCTGGGGCTCCTCCTCCCCCTACTCTCCTTCAACCCGCTCCCCACCGGTGTTCCCACGATGCTGGCTGGCTTTGGGGTGAGGCACACCCGTGCATAGGGATCCGTCTTCCCGCACCTCCCACAGATGTGTCCCTTGGCTGGGCAGTCTTGCGGATGTGGAAGATTTCACCCGCATTGATGACACATGGCGGCACCGGGATCTTTCCGCGGCCAATCCCCTTTCCTCATGGGCCTACCTCCTTGCCCCTTGCCGACGGCTGCAACCTCCTCCAACTTGATTCATTGCATAGGGGCCTCCAGCTTGAGGTGTTGTTGGGATGAGTCCATGGCCGAGGCCCGCACCTCTGCCAACTCCTGGGCACGGTCGAGTTCCAATATGTGTTGGAGGGTTAGTGCTGGGTCTCTCAGGACTTGCTTGCGCAGCTTCGATGAACTGCAGCCATAGATGATCTGCGCCCTGATCTCATCCTCCTCGAAGTTGGCTAGCACACAAGACCGCTCGATGCCACTCAGCATCCCAGGAAATGCATCTAGGCTCTCCCCTTCTTCTTGCCTCGAGCACCTCATCCTGAACCGTTCATAGTCCCTGTTGACCATGGGCCTGAAGTACTCATTCAGGGCTGCCATGGCTGTGCCATAGGACTGGTCCAGGGGCTGTATGGTCCTGAATAGCCTCTGGACATCCAGTCCGGCAGAGTACAGAAGGGTTGGGCATTTAGCTCTGTCCTTAATTTCCACCGCCTCGAAGTACAGCTCCAAGTTCTCCATGCAGGCTGTCCACCTGGGCTCCAGGCTGGCAGGGGCACCCACGACATCGACAGGGTGAAGTGGTGCAAGCTGACCACCCGGCTGGCATACCACCTCATTCTCTTCATCCACCATGATGGGCACAGGGTGTAGCCCAGGTAGTATTCACTGCTGATGGGCCTGTGAGCTGTATCGAGTTGAATGTCTCCAGGGCGCACAAGCACTCCTTGGGGAGCCGCTACCCTTGATGCTGTCTGGGCCACGGCAGAAGACACAGAGAGGCTGATGACCACTCCCACCCTCCAAGCACTGAGCCCCTGCAGGCCTCTCAATGGGTGGGCCTTCCTCCACCTTATTGCTTGACTGTTGTGAAAAAGGAAAAAAAGACAGATATTGTTCTCCTCCAGACCTTTCCTTCTCCATTAGCACGTTTTATTCGAGCTATACCCTGGGCCCTCTTTGCGGGGCTAGAAGTCTGTTAACTTTCATTCACCGCTGCAGCCCAGTTCAGTCGGCCATGCCCCTTTTCTTTGTCTCTGGGGCTTGCGGTATTGAGGCGACGCACCCTTCAGGCTCTCCTCCGGGCCGGGAAAACACACAGCTATGCCGTGTTTACCCTGTTGCAGCCTGGGTCTCACTGGGGTGCGCTCACCTCCCCCACTCCGACTGGGCATTGCAATTCTTCACCGTCACGGCCCGGTGGTGTGGGCCACGTCTCTTTCCTTTGTTCTCTGTTGGCCATGGGGGATGGAGGCCACACCCTCTTCTCGGGCCGCTGCAGAGGCCCCTAAATCTGCTTTCTCTTTTTTTCTCCAAATTTTTCCAAAATTGTCCAATGTAATTATCTTCACCCTAGCACGGCCAGAGCTTGAAGGGGTTGCGCCCCCCCTCTCCGCTCTGGGCGGGATGTCACAACTGCTCATCGATGCAAGCCCGGTCGATTCTGCTATGCCCCCTTACTTGTCTCAGGCAGGCCCACCCGGCCAATGGCGCCGCACACTCCTCCATGCGGTCGAGGCTGCACACAAAGCAGCCGTACAGCCGTCTCCTCGCCAGCACCAGGTGACCTGTGCTGATGCCCAGCATGAGGTCCGTGGACCACCAGCGGGCCTAGCACCTTGTGGCTGCGGTCGCCTCATCCTCACCCACGCTGCTTGATGCCACTGCAGAATGGGCCTCCCGCAGCCCGAGAGATGTGCACAAGCTGGCTGGCCCACCCTTGTCGCCAATGTGGCGGCCTGCCCCCGGTCCCCGTGGCGGGCCACAGCATGTGCCGGGAGCACCTGACATGGACACTCTAGCTGCAGCATGCAGCTCGCCTGACGCAGGGAGCACCCTGATTAGTCCGGGTCACCGGACTATTCGCTTCAGCCAGGGGCACCCAGCACTTGTCAACCTCGGCTGTGGGGGCACCCCGGCCAGGCCAAACCCACATAGGCCACGATCACGTGGCAATACCCCACCCCAGTAAAGGGACACAGACACAAGTTGCCGCTTTCTGGGTCTCGGCTGCACTGACTCGAACGTGCCAGCTGAGCCCCTTTTATTAGAGGAGCGTCATGATGGTGTCATGACGCTTCCTCGCACAGCAATGCAAGGAACACACGCCCTCAACATTGGGCCACTCGTCACACAGTCCAATCACCGGATCTGTATTAAGCCTAAATCAACACTGCAGCGGCTCTCTGTCAGTGCTGCTCCATGCAGTCCCTCTACTTTAAATTGTTGGCCTCAATCCAAGCCTCTACTGTATTGGAGCACCGATAAAATGCTGGTCTGCTTTATGATTGCTACCCCATCCACCATATTAACAGGAGGCGACAGCGCATTGCAAAGGTAGGATGTGTTGTTAATGATCATATCACTCTCAGTTAGTGCCCTATGTGAGTCTGTCTATATGAACTTGAAGAAAGACAATCACCAACAGTAATGACACATGGCGCACGTCAGAGAACCATCACAAAGTAACGGCACATCTGCGTTTATTCAATATATTACCTAGGCTACGGCTGGCTTTCTGTCTTTGCATTGGCACATGTATCAATATTATAGGACGTCATAAAATATTAATGTGTTGGTAAAGTCCAATTACACTTTTTTATATGTAATGAAATGGGAGCACATGTTCGAGGAGATTCATTTTGAATACACAAATCAAGAACATATTTACATGTATTTATCATGATGATTGTCCTAACTCACAATCCCTCTAGTAATTATTCTTATGGCACCTAACTTGTGCCAACATTTCTTTATTGAATGCTTCAATATTTTCTGATCAAGTGTCTCATTAATAACCTACTTCCCATTAACCAGGTCCGAAACTTGGGCACAGAGCATTGACTTGCATGCCATGCATGGTTTTGGGTTATTCTGTGCAGTAGTTTTTTAAATATTTGACAGCGAAGGGATACCCTCTTCCCCCAAAAAATAGTGATATCTCCCATAGTGCATTGCAGGATCATGGTTTTCAGAAATGAAACAACCGCCACCTTGTTATTCTCTCAGCGAGAGAGATATTTGCAGCTATAACCGCAGTTATGGGAAAATTAAATGCAGTAAAAAGCTATAGGCAGGTAAAAAAACATACAAATGCCATCACGGTAGAGGTGGGTGGATGGTGGGTGGATGGCTAGAGGGCACTGAGTTAAATCTGGTAGTTGGAGGGGGTACAGGGAACCAGTTTGCAACACAAAGCTTTCCGTAACCATGGCTATAGCAGCGAATAGCCGACATCTGAAAACAAACTGCGTCACAGAAGCTTTGTGTGTTTTGGGGTGAAAAGGAGAGGGCAGGGGAGGTAAGGAGGTCATCTGGGGAGTGAGGGGAGATGGCACAGATGAGGAGGGCACTTGATGATGGCCTGGGTGTGCAGGAAACTTTTTCTTTCTCTGTCATTTTGCAGATATTTGCAGCTATATCTGAGGCTACGAAGGACTAAAGATACCAGCGGGTAAGAGTAGTTCTGTATTCGCTGCTATATTTTGGGGGCATCTGTGTTTCAAGTTATTTGTATAGGTATAGTGACATTGGAGTTAAAAAATCACTGCCCATGGCCTTAGTGACCTGGTAGATATTAGAGAGTCTTTTTTATTTTGGATGTGTGTTTTCAGATTTATGAGCATGTGAGACTTTGGAGACAAATAGATGAAAATAGTTTAACCAAATTAATATAAAAGGACCAATTGTAGTCTAGTTTTAGATGTGCCATACAATGTATTTAAGGTTGTGTATTCTAATTTATGGTATTACATTGTGTGGCGGTGAAATGTTTGCCTACCTAGTTTATTGTTAAGTATTTTTCTATGCTTTCTTATTTTTCAGCTACTTTACATAAGTACATGAGTAGTGTTCTTCTGCATTGATCATTTACTTTGGATTGTAGTATAAAACGTGATGTCAGCCCCCCTCTCAACTGACTTTTTGTAACTGTGGTTGTGGTAAAAGTCAATGGGCCTCATTACGCGGTATGTGGTAAGGGATTACCGGCACCGGTAAGGGCACCGGTGCCGGTAATCCTTTACCACCCTACTACGAGTTCCCTTAGCGGGTCCCTTCCTTAATGCCTGGTCTGACCAGGTGTTAAGGATGGGACCCGTTAAGGGACTTCAGAGCCAATGACGGTACCACAAATTGCGGTACCGTTATTAGCTCCATCCCCATTCCCATTGAGCCCTATGGGGGGATCGAATGGGAATGGGGAATGGTTCCCGGAATGGCCAATAGCACCATGGCTACCTCCTACCTCGTAATGAGGCCCAATGAAATATAGCAGCAGGTACAATAAAACATGTTTTTGTTATTATTTATTGCATTTATGTATGATGAATAGTCCTTAAAAGGACTGTTTTGGGGTACACTGGGTCTAGAACTTTAGCACATCAGGAGTACTCTTTTGATTTTATGAAGGAACATGCATTTCCTTCATCGGTTAGGTGTATTCCGTTATGTCTACAGAAATTTGCCATGTTGAACTGTATGTTGTTGTTCGAAATCCATAATTGGTTGTGATCTATCATGAATGCTGAAACTGCTTTATTAACATTTCTCTGGGATTTCTCATTTTACCATTACATCTGGTGGTCCATCTCCATTTTTGCCTTTGAGTGAGATTAGAAAAGATAAAGATGGTGTGAGGAAATAGTTCCATTATTTTTCCCATGTCTTGTTTTGTCATTAAAGCAAGGGACACCCCTCGTACATTACCCAAATCATTGCCTCCACAATGAATTAGTATGATGTCTGGGTGCCCAATACTTTTCAGACTCAACAATTCTGGAAAGACTTGGAACCACCACATTCCCTGCCATCCAAACTATTTAATTGTAAAATCTCTCAAACCTAGGTCCATGTTAATATTTAGTTTCTCACAAAAAGCCAGCAACCAAAACAGCCAACTGTCTCCAATCAGCCACACAGTTTTCAAACCAGCCATGATATCTGTAGTATTTCTCAGTTTCCAGGAAAATGATGCCTAGTTTGAATTTCTAGTAGTGTGTATGAGCAGGGTATGTGTGTGTGTGTGTGTGTGTGTGTGTTGTAGTTTCTAATTGGTTGATGGTGCTGTTGTTATTATTCACAGCTATACAGCAGCCACTCAGCACGCAGCATTGCTATTCGTAGGTAGATAACCCCCTCACACCGACTTCTGCAGCCGCGACTATATTCGGGCAAAAGACATGTGTGTTTGTGGATGTATGGTAGCCATGGCTATCTGAATATTTGGGTGGGTGGCATCTTATATGAATTGAGTGGAGGATTGAAAGAGACTAGGGGAATGGAGGGAGGACTGTGAAGAGTTGAGGGGGGCTGGTAGGCAGGTTGGTGACAGTTTTGGAGTTTGGGGGAGTGGAAATGCAATTTTCAATTCATCGTTTTTGTGGTTAGCTGTGGTTGTAAGCAGGATAGAAGGGCTTTTTGTATAACTGCGTCTATGAAAAGCATGTGCGTAGGTGCGTCAATGTTATTATGCATTTTATTTGTTGTGGCTGGAACCACAGATATATTTAAAGTTGCGTCTATAAATATACATTTTCAGTGCAATGATCATATTTTTATGTGGATGATACAGTACATAATTTTATTTATGTTGGTTATTTTATGTACTTAGTTTTTCACTTATTTGATTTGAAGTTGTGAAGGCCACTTTAGTTTGATTTGGGGCTAGCAGAAAAATGTGTGTGTCACCATGGATACAAACCCAGATCAGTAGCTGCATCGAATAGCCGCGGCTATGAATTATGCTAGGTGGGGACAAAATAGATATCTGTCAGTTTCATTGTTTTTTATTGGTTATTGTTACTTTTCTTTTGGTGTAGCTGACTGCGATAGGTTGTGGGGAAAATATGTCATCCATTTTAGTAGTTTTATTGGTATATAGTCCTGGTTTTTTGGTATTCATTTTGGAAAGTATGAAAGCCACCATTTTCTACAGTTTTATTATTTTGATTGCAGAACTCTCCCTGTGTACATGGCAGCAGTGTGGGTGATGTGGAAGTAAGTGTTGTTAAATGCTTATATGTTTTAAGGTTTATTTGCAGTGTTGTGTGTGTTAATTATAGTATTTACTGCAAGTAGACAGTGTTTATTATCCTTTGTTTCATCTGCTCTGATTGTGGGGCAAGTATTTTTTATTTTTATTTTTTCAAATTTGGTTTTATTAAGATTTTCAGAAAACAATTTAGACAACATACAGGCATTGTTTGGGGCATGTCATATTGTTCAATATCCATCCCCTCCGTCCCGCCCTCCAACAAACCTCAGATCTTTATCTCAACACAGAAATCCCTCCCCCCCTGGAAAATGTTTTCATCTATCATGACACCTCGTACATTGTGATCTCACTTGTGGGATGTGGGTCTTGTTCAGGTTTGTGTCTCTTTCTGTGTTTCAGATTGCCTAATTTAGGCACTTTCAGGCATATATTCTCGACATCAACAGCTGAGCAATTCCCACAACGCCTCTGCATTCTACTCAGCATGTCCATGTGTTCTCTGAGGGTCCCATCTTAAGACCTCTTACATCATAGTTCATTAGGCGTTAGTTACATATTCCGTTACAAAATCGCCCCTTAACAGTTTATACTGTGTGGATTTACCATGTAGGGCAGCAGTAATTTTTTCCATTATGCATATGTTGGTTGCCACATTCATCCATTCCTTCTTACCCAGAACCATGGCTGCCCTCCAATGCATCACGAGACAGGCTCGCGTATCTAGGAGGAGAGGCACCACTATTCCACTAACCCTCCTGAGCTCATCTTCACTTTTTTTCAAGCCAAATAATGTAAGAAGTGGTGTAACTTCACAATGGATCCACATCTACCTCTTTAATCCATTTGAGGACCTCATCCCAGAACACTCTAATATGGGGACACCCCAACCACATATGCCAATAGTCGGCTCTCTCACCACACCGTCGCCAGCATCGAGTACTCGTTGACTGAAACATCTTTGACAATCTGTGGGGGTCGTATTGCCATCTGTGGAGGAATTTGATGGTGTGCAATTTATACTGACATTTGTGTCCACAACTAAGGGTCTATTTCTAGGTTCAGGTCTTTTTCCCACCTGCTCTTCAATTTAACAGGAGACCCTTTCCCAGCATTTATCAATACTTTATAAATAGTGGAGATCAGACCTTTGGTCTATGTTAGGGTGTTGAGGAGGATTTCAAAGGGAGCAAGGGGTCTCTGTATTTTCACTTTCCATGACTCCCTCTGCAGTATGCCTTTAAGTTGAAGAAAGGGAACGACAGGGAGGGGTACTATTCCCAATGCATCCTCGAGTTCTATAATTGCAAGGAAGTTACCCTCCCTCCAGAGTTGTCCCATCCTCTCCAGGCCAGCTTCAAACCAGGGCTGGAATCTGCCATGATCCGGAATCTCTTCTCAAATCCCTGGTGCCCATATATGGCTAACACAGGATGGCCATGTGGTGATACCATGCATGTCTGCTCCCTCCCTCCAGACCTCCTAGATGGTGCCAAGTATAGGATGGTTTTGGATCCTACAAGTCAGTTTGTCTCTCGGTACCCACAGCCACTCTGATACGGTGGCCGGAGCGAAACTATAGTTACGGAGGTGTTTCCACTGTAGGCTTGTCTGGTTTCTCATGTAGGGAACTAGGATCCTTAACTGCACTGCTTCGGAATATTTATTAAGGTCAGCTAAACCCACTCCATCCTTTTCTTTGAGTAAGGTTAAAACCTTGTATGCTATTCTAGCTTTTTTCCCCAGCCACAAAAATCTCAAAACGGCCCTCTTCATCTCTCCAAAAAATATCTTCAGCAGCCTGATTAGGAGCATCTGGAATGGGTATAGGAATCGGGGGAGACACACCATTTGCACTGCATTAAATCTCCCCATCCAGGAGATCGTCAGCTTTTGCCACCATTCTAAGTCAGCATGGAATTTGGAGAGCAGAGGGGGAAAGTTGGCTTCATATAGGGCGTCCAAATTTTGTGTAAGATTGATCCTCAAATACCGTAATGTGATTTCCCCAATAGTGAAACCAAGCGTGGAAAATCTATCAATGTCCTCCTGAGTGGGTTCATTCAAAGGAAATAAGATTGACTTAGAACTATTCATTTTAAAGCCAGAAAGTAGACCGTAGCGTTTGATCAGTTGTATGGCTCTTGGTATGGATGATAAGGGATTCCTTACATGTAATATTAAATCATCTGCATACAGGGCTATAATATATTCCTTCCCGTTTACTTTCAGTTCCTCCACTAGATGGTCAGCTCTAAGTATCTGGGCGAGAGGTTCAAGCGAGAGAGTGAACAGTATTGCGGATAGAGGGCAACCGTTCCTTATTCCTCTTTCTAGACCGAACCATCTCGAGTAGTCGGAGTTAACAGTTACTGAAGCCTTGGGAGATGTGTACACTGCCTTCACCCCTCTTCTAAATCTATCGCCCAGTTGGACTTTACTCAGGACCGCCTCCAGGAAACACCATTCTACCCTGTCGAGCGCTTTCTCAGCGTCGACAGACAGGAGAGCAGGGTCTCCTGTCATTTCCTTTGACTCATGGATCAAGTGTAGTGTCTTACGCATCGTATCTGCGCCCTGTCTCCCCAGGATAAAACCAACCTGGTCTGAATGCATCAGCCGTGGCATGTATATCTCCAGTCTGGCTGCCAATATCCTTGTGTATATTTTGGTGTCAATATTGAGCAACACGATCCACAGTGTCTTGGATCCCTACCTTCTTTGGGAATAACCGTAATCAGTGCCACTAAGAAGGTGTCCGGAGCTACTCCCGTCTCCAATATGTCATTGAACAGGTCTATCATAAATGGAAGGAGGGCCCAGAGGAAGTTGTTATAAAAGCCTGCTGTGTAACCGTTGTTTCTTGGGGCCTTTCCTAGCCGCAGCCTCTTAACCGGTCGTTCGACCTCTTCAGCCGTGATTGGGGCATCCATCGCGTCTGGCTCTACACAGGAGAGTTTCGGCATCTCCACATTTCCTAAATACCGATCTATTTCCGCTCTGTTTTGAGCTGTTTCAGATTTATATAGTTGCTCATAAAACTGTGCAAACGCTTCAGGAATGTCCTCCATTTGAGTGCCCTGGGCATCATCTCCTCGCCTATCTATGTCAGCAACCCATCTGTTCTCTCTCTGGCCTCTTAGTCTAGCTGGTAGGAGGGCACATGCATTATCCCCATTCTCGTAATGCTTCTGTTTAACAAGCTGTAGTTTGCAGGCAAAAAGCCCTTCCTCCAGGAGACAGAGCTCTTCTCTTTTCTGTCTGGCTTCGGCGATCTTCTCTGCCCTTCCCTCGATGGTGGTCTGTGCAGTCCTGTCCAGGTGTGTGATCTCATTCCTTAATCTATTTTCTAAGAGAGCCCTTTCTCTTCTTTTTTGGGTGCCCTCCCTGATCAAGATCCTCCGCCACATAGCCTTCCCCCCTACCACACCGATCTCCTTGATATCTCCCCAGTGTTATTTACCTTGAAATATTCCTTTATCTCAGTGTCCATTTCTGTTCAGAAAATAGGCTCTCTCCACATTGCACCTCTACTTTGACCCTCTGTGTGGAAGGGCTGTCAGATTTATGTCAGCGGTGACCATATCGTGATCTGACCAGGAAATTGGTGCAATCTCTGGGGCGGTTGTTACTTCTGCCAGCTCTTCTGAGATGTATACATAATCAATTCTAGTGAAAGTGCTGTGGGGCACCGAGTAAAATGTATAGCCCATTTCACTCAGATGAAATCCCTGCCATATGTCTCATAACCCATATGTCAACATCATCTCCATTACCGCTGCTTGGCCACCGTCGACTGGTTTACTCAGATCGGGGTTACCTGCTTGTCTGTCAACTTTGGCATTCACCCAGAGGTTAAAGTCTCCACTGAGTATTACATGCCCAGCGGCTTCCAACATTATTTTCGGTATCGTTCGCTATAGGAATCTATCTTGACCAGTATTTGGGGTGTACAGTGTTGCCAGCGTGAACGTTATTTTATGTAGAGTACCCACTACGACAAGTGCCCTACATTCCACATCTGCCCACATCTTGGTAACTTCTAGATGCAACCCCTTTCTGATGAGTATTCCTACACCCGCTTTCCTGAGAGAGCCTGAACCCCAATATTCCAGCCCCACCCTAGAGTGCATGACCCTGCATTCCTTCCATATGCATATTTAGTCTCCTGGAGAAAGAGCACATCTGTCCCTGACCTCTGAAACTCTCTGGACACCAGAGACCGTTTCGTAGGTGAGTTCAGCCCCTTGAAGTTGAGTGTACTCACTCTGAGAAGATCACTTTTCTTTGAGTTGAGTTTTATCGCCATTTCTTCCTTTTCCATACAATGCTTGTAAAACAGGCCCCCACAACCCTGACCCACATACATAATGCCTCAGACCACACAATTTGCACTTATAAAGAAGCTGTTCCCACCCATCCCCCTCGCCATGCCCCTCCACCCTCCCTGATCCCGTAGCGGCGTCCAGACCAGTTTGGTTGACATCACCCGGCCAGTGCCGGACCACCAGTGAGAACCGGACCTATCACGGTCCCATCACAAAACTTTCAAATAACCATTGAGCCTCCTTGACCCCCCCCGACCCCTTCAAGATCCCCCAAATCTGTACATTTCCCCCTTAACTCAGAGCGAACATGTCACCCGCATATACATCACCGACTCGTCGAGGTTCAATGCATTGGTAAGTCCTTTCACCCCGCTGCCAGGGCACTCTCGGGAGAGCTTGCGAAAGTGTCATGTAACCCAGTCGACGTTCAGTCATCCAAGTTCAGTGCGGTTGTCGATCCGTCACTCGCATTCAGGGTCATCGTTCACTTATGTCAGCTCTATCAATCTTGTCAGCAGATTCCTGTCGCTGGTGAGAATGCACCGTGCCGCTCTTGAGGCTGATCCCAGCAGTGGTAGCGCGGAGTAATATGCTCCTCAGAGTTCCGCACCTGGTGAGGCATTCATCCTTCTATATTTCCTGGACCCTGGTATCCAACTCCGTTTCGAACCTTGAATGCGCCATTGTATGTCATCCTCTCTTCTTTCTTCCTGGTTTGCTTTACTCTCCTGGTTACCCAGTAAGTCCGTGTGCAGTTATGTATATCCTTCTCTGATCTCAGCCTGACAGTACTCCCCTCCCATTCAAATGTGAGGGAGAACGGGTAGCCCCAGCGATATCAGACACCTTTTACTTTGAGCCATTTGGTAAGTGGCATTCACATCCTGCTTATGGCAAGAGCCAGTGATGATAGGTCTTGAACGATTGTCACTCTTGCTGTGTCTAGAGGGATCTGCAGGCTGCGCTTGGCGTTCTACAGAATTCTGGCCTTATCAGCATAGTTGTGGAACCGTGCAAGGACTGTTTTCGATCCCCCCGCATCCCCTCGGCTCTCTGTATGCAGTCAATCTTTGGTTCATCGATGGAGTCGTCTTCGAATAGGACTTTCATTATTGTATGTAGGGTCCTTTTCAGGTCCTGTTCGGATTCCCCTTCTCTATCTGGAATCCCGAAGATTCGTAGGTTGTTCCGTCGTTCACAATTATCCAAATCATCCATTTTCAGACGGAACACCTCCTCCCTAGTTTCTATCTCTGTGATCCTTTGGTCCATTTGGGACTCCAGGTTACTGAGAGAGGTTTGATCATGTTTGACCCTCTCTAGTCTCTCTTCCATTTTGTCGATTATCTGTGTTATCTTGTCAATCTTCCTGCCAATGTCCGCCCTCATGATTTTCATTTTGCTAAGTAAGACTGCAATGTCGGCCTTAGTTGCGGCCGCTTCCGCCTCTGATGTCGCCATTGCAGGTTCCAGAGAGGGGCGTGGGTTGGCATTGGGCAAACCGGTATAATGCAAGTTTTTGCCGTATGTCCATGCGTTTCTAACGTGGAGCTTAGTCAGTTGGTTGTGCTCTACTTTCTCAAGTTTGTTGCCATGCAGCTGCATCAACTTCAAATCACTCTCTACTAGTATGGCCAGTTATGGCATATTGCTCCATTTGGTTCTCTTGGTGCAGAACAAATTCACACTCCTCCCTCAAAGAAACGAATCCTGGAGAAGAGCACATGCCCCAAAGGTGGGGGCCCAACCCTCTCAATGACAGATGTAGCTCAGAGTCAAGGGAGTCAATTGCATTTTTTTGGGAGTGCTTCACCAATAAGGGAGGCTGATGGGTTGAGATCTTGGAAATCCAAATGTAGGATCTCACTGGTGGCTGAAGTAATCACTCTCAAGCTGCCGGCTCTGTTGGTAGATCCTAAGGCTTAGGGGGGGCCACTTCCTTTTTTGGCCACAACAGCTGCACCTGGAGGAGGGCACACTCCCCGGTGTCGGGGGCCCAACCGTCCAGTAATCTCTCGTGGTGCATTTGCGCCTGCCTTGGCACCTGAAGTCTTGGTATCTCTTCACAATTCTTCGGGGTCCACGCTTGCTCTATTGTGTGGGGTCTTTACAGGCTCTGGCCCACTCCAGAAGGGGGAGTACATTCACACTGTTGAGTGACCACGGCTATCATATTCACCTCCGGCTCAGACCAATTTGCCAGTGCAGGACTTACAGTTCTAGGGTGCGGTGCCTTGTCTCTATTCTTCGTGATAGACAGGTGCTCGCACCATACACCTCTATCCTGAGATGATGTCAGTGAAAGCTCAGGTTCCTAGGGAAGCATCAGGTGACCCATCCAGTCAACTCGTGGTGTGCTGCCTCAATCTGTGCGTGGACTATGGAGTTGAATCCGCCATCCCGACACCCCCAAGTCACATTAGTTGCATTGAGCTATGTAAGTTTATTTGACCTTCGTTGTGTGGTAAGTCTTCAAGTCTATGGTCTCCAGAATGATTCCAAGAGTGTGCCCCAGCATGAGCCATGCCCATGTGCTGGGTGTTGCTTTAATAGAGTCTTCTTGCCCCATGCTAGTTGTGCAAAAGGTACACAATAGTATCTGTAGGTAGGACGCTGCTTTAACCCACTGGGCCCGCCCCAAGCGTGTCCGGCCTTTTGAGGGAGCGTGCTCCATGTCCTGCTTATATTCAATAGGGACCGGTGGGCCTACTGAGTGCCTCCAGTCACTCCTTTTAAGTATAAATCAAGGGTCAGGAAGGGGGCTGAAGCGAGTCTCCATTAGATGCTGCATTGTCCGGGGTCCAACATGTGGTGTAAGATGTCCGGGGTTGTACACACTGCCCCTTGTCAGCAGGAGACCTTATGATCCATACGTGTTCTGGACAGGAACAACCGCGGATAGGATATTGGATCACCTTGATCCTGATGTCCGTGGCAGCAGGCCCAGTAAGGTCTCAACTCCCTAGCTCTTCGGCGTCCCGCTCCACGTTGCCGCCACTACTGAATTGCACTCAGTGAAGCGCAACAAGCTTGTGGTTTGGCAACGGAGGCGGGACCGATGCGCGAGATGGGCTTCAATGGCGGGGTTCACCAGGCTACCTGGGTGATCTTCAAAATGTGTTCCACATCGCACTATGCACACACGACTCCCAAGGTGGCATGCTTAATTCTGAAGGCCGTGAGCATCGGGAGTCCAGTAACAAGGTCGCCAAAGGTTTGGGTGTGAGCATCAAGCCATGCACATCTATGTTCTGCCGATAGGATCGATGCGGGACCAACGTGTAGCGTCTACGCGCTGGAGTGCCCTCCATAATATGCCACCTCAGACACTGCAGGAAGAAGGATTAGGCCACAGCGGGAACCCAAAAGGGGGGGAGGCACCAGCAGGCTCACCTTCGCGGGGCCCTCCGCTCCGCCTGCCTCCTCGCCGTTCCTCGCGGTGCTGTCCAGTGGGGCCACTTGTGCTATCAGCCGTGGCTGGAACGTCGTCCAGGGGGGCCGCCTCAGTCCAGCAGCTCCTCTGAAAGTTGCGGATGTCTCCGTAAGTGCTCTACTGTACGATTCTCAACTATGCCTTCATCTGCGCCGTCGCTGGCCCACTTTCACTTTCGGTGTCGTACACTGGGCCGGCCGTAGTTGCAGCGCGTCGCCTTGAAATATTGAGTTTTCAGGCAAATCCTTCTCTGATTTTCCTGAGACCTTCACTCACAGCAAGGGGGCTATGTTCCCACACCAAACCTGCTGAAATTTTCTGCGGTAGGGGTCTCCCAGTGGAGGCTCACGCCACTTTTAGGACCGTGGGACGCGGAGATCACACGGAGGTTGGGTTCATCTGTGCGCCCCATGGTTGTCAGTCCTTGAAAAGTCCTTTTTAATGTATTTGTTAACTATCACTAACATAGACCTACAAAATTAGATTTGTACAGTATTGGGCACATTATAAAAAAGCAAAAAAATAAAAATAAAAATGTTGGAATGTTTTAGTAGGAAGGAAAAAGTAACATTTTCGAAAAGGGAAGACCAAAAAGACAATGCTGCAAAAAATACAAAGGGCCTCATTACTCGGTAGGTGGAGGGTCAAGGTGCTGTTAGCACCTTGGTCCATGCAGGTAAAATACCGGCACCGCCTTGGTGGAAAGGGGAATTACCGCCCTATTCCAAGGTTGGCAGGGCGGTAATTCCCCCTGCCCCATTGCCCTTCCCCATTCCCATTTTTGCCCCATAGGGCTCTATGGGAATGGGGAAGGCGCTAATTACGGTGCCGCTAATTGCGGTACCGTAATTAGCACCCTGGTCCCTTTGCGGGTTGGTTTTTAACGCCTGCTAAACAGCAGGCGTTAAAATACCTACCCGCAAACGGACCTCGTAGTAAGGCGGTAAGGGTTTACCGGTACCGGTGCCCTTACCGGTACCGGTAAACCCTTACCGCCGTCTGTGTAATGAGGCCCAAACGTTTTAAGAACTTTAAAAAAAAAAAAAGAAAACAAAAAACACAGGATTAATGTAAAGGTAGGTAAAAAGGATCAGAAGGGGTAAAGTGCCAAAAGTGATTGCACTTACTGAGAAACACTTTCACTAGCAAATACAGAA
Source organism: Ambystoma mexicanum (assembly GCF_040938575.1). Classification (NCBI taxonomy): domain Eukaryota; kingdom Metazoa; phylum Chordata; class Amphibia; order Caudata; family Ambystomatidae; genus Ambystoma; species Ambystoma mexicanum. Next base: position 1,270,313,415 of record NC_090930.1, on the reverse strand, counting down.
AGCAATGATACATATATGGGCAGTAGTCTTGTACATATTTATTTTAAAATACATTGAGTGTAGTCTTTCTACACAGTTACTGTAACACTTCAATAACTAATCATGAACAGTACATATACATGTAAATACTTAAAAAAGTTAAGTACATATGCAAACACGTTATGTGTAACAACAGGTTTATTTGGGGGGAATGTGGTTGCACAATTGCTTTTTATTTTACTGTCTAGTGTAAGGAAGGCATGGTATCGACAATAAGACAGACACAAGTGACCACAGTTCAAGGTTGTTTATAGAACTTTAACAAGGGTTTGATAAACGCCTATCTAAACTTCAATCTACAGATTGGAGCAAGCTACAAACATCAAATAATAATAATGAAATCCTAGTGGAGTCTCATCAAAACTAAAGGGCCTATACTAAAATTAACCTATTGCCAATCCTTACCGTTAACATACATAGTGAGAGGTAGTGTTCATGAACAAGAAAGAAGTGTTCACAAAATGATACGTCAGGATATTCAGACCATTGGCCTTCCAGCCCCACGTTCAGCACAAGACAAGGCGGTTCACTCGAGCAAAGCACACACTGTGGATTCCTCAGCACGAGTACACGGTTCCATTACCAGCATCAGGGACTTCTGTGATGCACGTCTCTTTGCTTTTCCAAAGTCTCTTGACTCAGAGGGCCTGATGCACAAAAACAAAATAAACACACAGTTCTTCTCCTCTTTCAATTGTTCAATGCAGGCTTATACCCCTCAGCCGAGCTCAGATCCCTTTTTTATATCAGTCATTATCGTGAATCCCCCTCTTCCGGACTCAGATCCCCTTTTTCCAATGTTAAGAGAATATTCTTTCTCTGGTGACTCACAGTTCACCCCAGATCCCCCTCAGCCGGGCTCAGATTCTTTCTCTGTCACAATTAGTCTCCCTCAGGCGGGCTCGGCCCAATTGTAGCACACATTTAACTATCCCAGACTTTTGGATGTGCACAGCATTTAGCTTGACTCATTGCACGACCACTTCGATTTCAAATTTCCCATTTCAATGGTTGCCAATTAATGTGATACCTGACAGAGACCTTTGAGTGTGCGCCCACGTGTCTCTGGACCACTCTATGGTATCTTATTTGGCCTCCCGAAGTGCAATCACTCCTCTGGTTTTCAGTTTTGTTCACGGTGTTCGTCACCTACGTCCCACATGCTATTCTCTTTAGATTTCTTCATACAAAGTTTTTGCTTGCAACCTTAGTTTTAACACAGGCTGGTTTGGTATCAGTCTCTCCGACTCACCGGCTGTGCTGTCTTTACTGGTGCTGCTTTGTTGTAGGAGCCAAAAAAAGTACCACAGCGGCAACTGCTCCTCCCCGCCTTGGTTACTGATGCTGGAGAGCACTGGGTACCTCTGACACACAATGCAGGTTTGTTTAGCTTTAGTTCCCTGTGTTAGGTTTCTTACTTTGCAAGGTTCGCAAAGTAATGTTCTGAAAAGGTCAAAGGCCCTTCCATCCTTGCAACCCTCTCTGTCTCAACGTCTTTCTCCTTGTATTAAACTGCCATCTTGGAACTGCTGTTTCCTCATGTGCTTTGCCTCGCTCACAGTGTGCTTTTGTACTCCACCTTTTATACATGCGGGGAAGTGTGATGGAAGTCAGGTGTATGTAATGATCAGTAATTGCCTAACGTTGCCTGACAATTGTATTGAGACATGTCAGGTATACAGCTCTGGTGTTAGTCTCTTTCCGCTCACGGTGTGCTGTCCATTAGAAAGTGTTTGTGTCAGGAAAGGGGGTGTCGAGTTCCAAGTTATCCTACCGGCACGATGGGGAAAGGGTGTTACAGGAAATGGGATGCCGTGTCTCACCTTCAGCTGTCCCACTTCTACTCCCCGAAGACCCTTCATCCAGGTGATCCTCCTGCACTGGTCCACCCCCAGGAACTGGATCCAAAAGCGATGGCCGTGTCCTGGCCACCTGGATGACAGATCCCCAGGGACTAGCGGCTGAGACACCTTCAGGTTTCTCACATAACCTTCCCCTATGTGATGTAGCCGCATCTGTTTCACACAGGAACTGAGAGAGGAATTCCATGTTCCCTTGGTCTTTGGCCTTTCAGTGTTCCACAGTGAAACAGTAGGGTTGCAGGTCTAAGAACCATTGCATGACTAGAGGGTTAGAATCCTTTCACTGGATAATCCACACGAGTGGAGAATGGCCAGTGACGAGTGTGAACATTTGTCCTAGGAGTGTAGTATCTAAGGTGGATAATGGCCCGCTTGATGGCAAGGGTCTCTAATTCCAGCACAGAGTATTTTTTTATGTGGGAACGTTTTGCGACTTGTAAATAAGATGTCATATACTAAACCATCACACATCTGTGACAAGACTGCTCCTAACCCTGTAAGGGAGGTGTCTGTTTGTAATACAAATTCCTTGGCGAAATCTACTACCTTGAGGATCGGGTTCTGGCACAGGGTTTGCTTTATGTTGTTGTAACATATGTCATCCTCGTCAGTCCAATTAATTTTCTGGGGTTCAGCATTCTTTAATTTGTCTGTTTGCCTAGCTGTTCTGTCTGAGAGGTTTTCACTGTCTTGCTTTGCGGTTGTACACTGCCATTTCCAACAAAGAAACTGGGGTACTTCATGGCTGAACGGGCAAGCGTGCATTTGGATGGGTTGGCTGCCAGGCCAGCTTCTCTGAGGGCTCTTATATTAGTGAAGATTTGGAAGAGATTGAAAAGATGGTCTTCCCATGTTTTACTATAAATGACGCTATCATCAATATAGGCTCCACAGAAATCAGAGTAGGGCTGTAATAATTTATCCAGAAAGTGGCTGGAGACCTGTGCAAGCCAAAAGGCAGGACCTTTAACTGAAACAGTCCTAGAGGCGTTGAGAAAGCTGTCTTTTCCTTATCAGTTCCATATACTGGGACCTGCCAGTACCCTTTTCTTAAGTCTAGGGTTGATAGAAAAGTGCCATTTTCGAGTTTATCAATTAGGTCATCAATGCACGGTATTGGTTAGGCATCAAAGTCAGAAATGGCGTTAAATTGGAGGAAATCTATGCAAAACCTCCAGGAATAGTCAGGTCTGGTGACCAAAACGATAGGGGGGGACCATGATCTTGAAGAGGGTTCGATAATATTTGCTCTTAACATTTTATTCCCTTCCTCAACCATTTTCTGTCTACAGGTTTCCGGGAGTCTATATGGTTTCAGATTAACCACTTTTCCCTTGTGTGTTCTAATGCAGTGGTAGGTGCCATTCACTCTTCCTGGTTTCTCTGAGAAAACATCAGGAAATTATATAATCAAATTCTTTAAATCTTCTTGTTGTTGATTAGATAGCTCTTGAGGAATTAATTCAAGGTTGTCTATCTCTTCTGGCACCAAACAGGGTAGTATCATGGCATTGGTGGCAGATGGGTTTCCTTCCATTTTTTTAAGAGATGTACCTAATATAGATGGACCTTCTGTATCCTGTCAGGTTGTGCTACCTTATAAGTACAGGCTCCTGTTCGTTTCAGTATTTCATACGACCCATGCCACTTAGAGACAAGCTTGTTTTCCAAGGTAGGCAAGAGGACCAATACTTTCTGTCCTACGGAAAATTATCTTAAGTTCACCTTTTTGTCATAGGTGGATTTTTGTTGGATTTGGGCCTTTCTATATGAGTATAAACAAAATGTTGAACAAGTTTCATATGCTCTCACAATTGGATGGCAGTTTGTGAAAGTGGAATGGGTGCCTCTTCTCGTTCTTTCTAGGTCTCCTGGAGCATTTCCAGGACATCCCTGGGTTCTCTACCTTAAAGTAGTGCAAAAGGAGAGAAACCAGTAGATGCCTGAGGGGTTTTTCTTACTACAAACAGTACCCCGGGGTATCATATGTTCCTAGTCCTTCCAGTCCTTATCTATCAGCTTTATGAGGATCATTTTAAGCGTTAATTGGATCTCTCTACCAAGGCATCTGTTTGGGGATGGTACACTGAAGTTCGTAAGGGGGTAATATGGAGCTGCTCTTTGACGTCACCCATGAGCTTGCTTATAAAATTTGAACCTTGATCCATCAGGATTTCCTTAGAAAGCCAACCCTGGAAAATGAGGTAAGAGGTGCTTTAGAATTTCTGAGCCGTGTTGTTCCACACAGGGAATGCTTTGGGGTATCTGGTTGCATAGTCGCAAGGAGATATTTGTTACCTAGTCTAGATGTCTCTAAAGGTCCAATGAAATCCATCCCAATTCTTGAAAACGGGACCTTGGTGATTGTTAAACGATTCAAAGGGGCAGGCAATGGGATGTCAGTACTGTTGTTCTTTACATATTTCACACATCTGAATAAGGTCTATTTATCTCAGCATGGATACCTGGCCAATAAATCCTTCCACTGATGTATGTCTGGGTTTTGGATTGTCCCCCTGTCAGATGGGAATGTGCAAGTATGATGCCCAGGTCGGATGTTTCTTTTCTACAAAGCAAAAAAGGACATCCCTTCTCTACACCTTCTCCTTCGGGAATTGCTTGTAAGAAAACCTCAGCGAGAGCTGGGTCATTTCACAGGGTGAAGGAAGGTCTGGATATATGGTGGGCTCTTCTCCATTTGTCTCTTCAGTGGTAAATGATTCATAAGCTTCCCCAAAGTCTAAGGTACATCTGTCCATTTCTTCTGGTTCACTTTCTTTAAAGTGAGGAAAAAGAGCCTTTTCAAGAATCCTTTGGGCAATTTTGTCCCAACGATGTATTTCAAATGGGATTTCACCATGATTCTGTAAGAGAACTTTCACGTCTCCCTGGGATCGATGACGCCTGCTAGAACATTTATACCAACGTTCCAAGCAAGGACAGATTTTGGGGGCAATCTTATATAACTCACTGGAGTATGTATCAAAACTAAGTATTTGTATTTGTATTTTATTTATTTGTATAGCGCGCTAGGCCCGAGGGCAACCAGGCGCATATCTTAAGGCACAGGGTACAAAAAAGGCATTGATACAGTTACAGGCAAATATTAAATTCACAGGTGCATATCTTAAGGCACAACAGTACAAAAATGGCATAGATATAGGTACAGGCAAAACCTTTTAAATTCTCAAGCAAAAAGTGCCAGTAATACGGGAGTAGTGGAGCAGGAGGCTTAGGCTGGTAGTAAGTGGGTTATAGAGGATAGCCAGAACTTGGCTTTGTGTTTGAAAAGCGTGGCTGAGGGGAGGGTTCTGATGGACAATGGCAAGGAGTTCCAGAGTTTGGACGCGAGGACTGGGAAGCTGACGCCTCCGGCAGTCTGCAGGTTGTATTTAGGAATAGTGAGTGATTATGCTTGGGGAGATCTTAGAGTCTGTGAGAGAATGTACTGAGAGAAGTGGGAAGTTAAGTAGGTAGGGGCCTGGTTGTTGACACATTTGTGAGTCAGAGTCAGTGATTTGAGCAAAATTCTTTGGGCAACAGAGAGCCAATGTAAGCTCTTCCTAGTGTCAGAGATGTGCGCCAACCTAGGAAAAGAGAGGGCTGCTATGATGGCATTGTTTTGGGTGATCTGCAGTTTGTTGAGGTTGCGTTGGTTGGTGCCTTGATAAAATGCATTGCAGTGATCAAGTTTAGACATAACCAACATCCTGGCGAGAGTAATGCAGTTCTGGGTAGAGAGGAATGGGCGTCAGGCTGTAATCAGCTTACAAGTGTAGGCCGAGGCAGCGGCGACTGCATTCGTTTGCCGGTTTAAGGATATTGTGGAATCAAGGTAGATACCTAAAGTTTTGCTCTCTTTAGCCACTTTGATGGAGTTACCATCAATGTTGAAGGTGCTGAAGGATGGGTCAAGCTCGCTAAGTCTTTGTTGGGTGCCAAGGATGAGGAGCTCTGTCTTGTCATCATTGAGACAGAGCTCGTGATGTGCCATCAATGCTTGGATGACTTGGTATAAGTCGTTCAGAGCTTTGGCGTCTGCGGTGTAGTCACCAGTGATGGGGATGAGTATCTGGGTGTCATCCGCGTAGTTGTTGTAGGTAACACCCAGATAGTCAAGCACATCGAACAATGGTTTGGTGAAAACATTGTAGAGCGTAGGAGATACGCACGACCCTTGAGGAACTCCGCATTGGACCGGAGATGGGTCAGTAGATGCAGTGGGTGAGCATACTCTCATGAGTCTATTGTCCAGGAAGGATCTGATCCAGTTAGTGGAATTTTCCGAAAAAGTGGGCAGCAAATTTCAAGTGTTGGCATAGGATTTGGTGATTGACCAGATTGAAGGCTGCAGAGAGGTCCAAGAGTAGTAGTAGGGCTAGTTTGCCATTATCTTTTAAGTCCTCTATTTGAGTTTTCATATCTAGTAAGGCTGTTTCTGTCCCATGCCTCGGTCTGAAGACAGATTGTCTTGTGCCAAGTTAGTTGTTAGTCTCCAAATACCTCTGTATCTGGAGGTAGGCCGCTCTATCTAAGATTTTTAGGAGTAACAGGACCGTGGTGATCGGTCTAAAATTAGTGGGTATGGACGGATCAAGTGTAGGCTTTTTCAGCAGAGGGATGACCCAGGCGTCCTTCAGATTGTTGGGAACAATTCCAGAGTGAAAAGAGGAATTGATGAAGGTGGTAATGAAGGGAGCAAGGTCATGGGGAGACTCCTTAATGATAGGTGCCGGGCAGGAGTCCCCTTGGCAGTTGGAAGGTTTAAGGTTGCGGATAATTTTCAACCTCAGAGATAGTAAGAGGAAGGAAGCTGAATGGGGGCTGGGTGAAAGTGGTAGAGGGTTTAGGTGCAAGAGGTTTGGAGAGGAGAGAGTTTTGTTTGGCATTGATTTTGGCTTGTAAGGTGGTTATTTTAGAGAGGAGAGCATTTTGGATGTTATTGCACCAGGAGATGTCTTTGTTACAGGTATCTGGTATGGGCGAAGGGGATTCTAATTCTTTGAGAATTTTGAATAGCTCCTTCGTGTTGGATTCAGCTTGCGAGATGCACAGGTTATAAGTTTCTTTTTTTGCCTGTATGATCGCTTCCTTGTAGTTAAGGGATGCAATGAAGAAGTTGTCTTTGTTAGAAGCACAGGGGAGACTTTTCCAGAGTGATTCCGCCTTGCGTTTTTCTTTACGCAGAGCTCTAAGATGTGGAGTGAACTAAAAATTAGGTGAGCTCATTTTTTAGCTTTCCTAAGTTTGAGCGGGGCTATAGTGTCAATAGATTTGAGCAGTGTTTGGTTGAAAGTGTCCACCAAGACCGTAGGGTCATTATAGGATGAGGCAGAGTTGTTCACAATGGGTAGGATAAGCGGGAGTAGCTTGTCCCTGGTTATGTCCTTTTTATTCCTGGTGGGAATAGAGGGGGCTATTGTAGGTTTGGTGCTAGGAATGGTGGTTGGTAGATGGAAGATAATGACATGGTGGTCGGACCAAGCACAGGCTGAGTTGGAACTTATCGTAGTATTACAATTCAGGTCTACGATCCAGTCAAGCATTCTGCCTTTGTTATGTGTAGGTTTGAGGTTGCGTTGTTGAAAGCCTAGGTTAGACACAATGGGCCTCATTACACGGATGGCGGAGAACCATGGCGCTATTAGCGCCATGGTTCATGCCGGTAACCGGCACCGCCTTGGCGGAAAGGGGAATTACCGCCCCATTCCAAGGTTGGCGGGGCGGTAATTTCCCCTTCCACCATTGCCCTTCCCCATTCCCATTTTTGCACCATAGGGCTCAATGGGAATGGGGAAGGCGCAAATTACCGTACCGCAAATTGCGGTACCGTAATTAGCTCCCTGGGTCCCTTTGCGGGTTGGTTTTTAACGCCTGCAAAAAGCAGGCGTTAAATCCCCCAACCCGCAAAGGGACCTCGTAGTAAGGTGGTAAGGATTTACTGGTACCGGTATTTTACCGGTACCAGTAAATCCTTACCGCCATCCGTGTAATGAGGCCCAATGCTTGCAACTTCTATGGCCATGAAATCCTTGGGGTCAGACAGTCCAAGATTTATGTCCCCTAGCATCAACACTTGTGAATTAGGCTTAGTATTGTTGGATTGGATAGCCGTAATATCTTCGGCGAAGGAGGAGAGGTGACCGGGTGGTCTGTAAATGAGGTATAGTGATGCTGTATTGGTAGGTGAGAGTGAAAGTTTCACTGATAGTGATTCAGCTGAGCTACAATGAATGTTGGGGATCAGTCTCATGTTGATGTTATCCCTGTGTATGAAGGTAACGCCGCCACCTTTGGACAAGTTGAATAGGCGGTCATTTATAAGGATAGAGTATCCATCAGGAATAACGAAGGACAAGAGTGGGCCAGAAGCAGCGTGTAGCCATGTTTCTGTGATAGCGATGAAATCGAGGTTCTGGGTAGCAATGAGGTCAGAGATATCGAGATCATGAGCGGTAAGGGATCTGGCATTGATAAGAGCTCCTTTCAATTCTTTCGGTATGGTTGTGGATGGTTTAGGTGAAGTCTGAGTAGAGGCACAGGGGGTGTTAGTGTGTTGGCATTGGGCGCAAGGAATGCAAGGCATTCTGGATCTGAGCCTAGCATTCCTAAGTGGAAGTGTGCAAGGTTGGTTCAGAGTGGGTTTGGTTGCAAAATGTTGGAACCACAGGGCGGGTTCATTGAGGTAAGGGTTGGAAGGATATGTGTATGTGAAGGAGTTGGGTGGTGGAGATGTGCTACGGTGTATTATAGTGGAGTATGCACAGGAGATGTTGCAGGTGGGCGTTGCACAGTATGCCTTAGCTAAAGACCACATGATGGCTAGGATGAATATGAGAGTACTTGCCGAAGGCAGGGGCAGCTTGTCCACCGTTTTAAGATAATTCCAATGTGGCAAGAGACAACTATGTCAGGTGATGAAGCAGATAAGGCGCAAGCAAATGGTACGTTAGCATTGCCCGGACTGGATGATGAGCATGGGCTAGCTTGTCGAAGTAACTCACAATGTTATAGAAACTCAGATATGGGCGAGGCAACTATGGCAGATAGTGCAGATAGGACTGTGTCTATGGGAAGTCTATGGGAATCATTCCTCTTTTCCCAGGAAGGATAGTAGCTTCTCTAATGCTACAGATATCACAACTGATTGATTCTTTTGTGGCAATAGAGGGTTTGGATGTTCTATGACTAAGCTTCTGGAATTGTAGTGTTCCCCAATTTGTTTCAATTGAGTCACTTCCCTTTTCTGACACCACACGTAAGGAAGGCATGTTATCAACAGTAAGACAGACACAAGTAACCACATTTCAAGGGTGTTAATTGAACTTTAACAAGGGTCTATCTAAACCTAAATCTACAGGTGGGAGCAAGCTATGACCATAAAATAATATTAATGCAGTCCTAGTGGAGTCTCGTCAAAATTCTTACTGATAAATATACATAGTGAGGGGCAGGGTTCATGAAAAAGAAAGTAGTGTTCTCAAAATGATATGTCAGGATGTTCAGGCCGTTGGCCTCCCTTCCCCATGTTTTCCGCATGTGACAATGTGGTTCACTCGAGCAAAGCACACACTCTGGCTTCTTCGCCTTCTTCGGCACAAGGACACAGTTCCATTACCTGCATCAGGGCCTTCTGTGATGCAAGTCTCTTTGATTTTCCAATGACTCAGAGAGCCTAACGTACAAGAACAAAATAAACATAAAGTTCTTCTCCTCTTTCGAGTGTTCAATGTGGTTTCCCACCTTGGATACCCCTCAGCCGGGCTCAGAAACCTTTTTCATATCACAGTCGGTATCGTGGATCCCTCTCTTCTGGGCTCAGATTCAGATCCTCCTTTTCCAATGTCAAGAGAATACTCTTTCGCGGGTGACTCACGGTTCACCCCAGATCACCCTCAGCTGGGCTACAATCCTTTCTCCATCACAATTTGTCTCCTTCAGCCGGTCTCAGACTAATTTTAGCAGGCATTCAACTATCGAAGATTTTCGTATGTGCAATGGACCACTCAAATTTCCCCTTTCAATAGTTGCCAAATTATTGGATTCCTGACAGAGACCTTCGAGTGAGCACCCACGTGGCACTGCACCACTCTGTCTATGGTATCTTATTTGGCCTCCCAAAGTGCAATTACTCCTCTGGTTTTTAGTTATGTTCATGCTGTTCGTCACATACGTCTCACACGCTATTCTCTTTAGATTTCTTCGTACCATTTTTCTGCTTGCGACCTTGGTTTTAACACAGGCTGGTTTGGTATCAGTCTCTCCGAATAAGCGGCTGTGCTGTCTTTACTGGTGCTGCTTTTTTGTAGGAGCCAAGGACAGTACCATGGTGACAGCTGCTCCGCTCCACTTTTGTTATCGATGCAGGACAGCCCCAAGTACCTCTGACACACAACCAAGGTTTGTTCAGCTTTAGTTCCCAGTCTTAGGTTTCTTACTATCTGAGGGTCGTGAAATCAATGACCTGAAAAGGTCAAGTACACTTCCCTCCTTTCAATGCTCTCTGGTCTTGCCGTCTTTCTCCTTGTATTAAACTGCCATCTTGGAACCACTGTTTCCGTGTGTCCTTTGCCTTGCTCAGAGTGTGGTTTTGTGCTCCGCCTTTTATCCGTGTGGGGAAGTGTGATGGAAGTCAGGTGTGTGTAATGATCCGTAATTGCCTGACGTTGTATGACCATTGTATTGGGACATGTCTGGTATACGGCTCTGGTCTTAGTCCGTGTTTTTCTCATGGTGGCTGCCCGTGAGAAAGTGTTTGTGTCAGGAAAGGGGGAGGGAGTTGAGTTCCTCGGATTCCTACCTGGTAGGATGGGGAAATGGTGTTACAGGAAAGGGGATACCTCGTCTCACCTCCCGGTGTCCCACTTCCACTTCCCAAAGACCCTTCATCCAGGTGATTCTCCCGCACTTGTCGACCAGCAGGAACTGGATCCAAAAGCAATGGCTGTGTCCTGGCCACCTGAATGACAGATCCCTGGAGGCTAGTGGGTGAAATACCTTCAGGTTTCTCATACTAACATTGGTATTGGGGGATGGGTCAGTATTGTTATTTCAAGGTGTATTTTACATACGTGTTATATGGTTTAATTCTAATGTGGTGGCTATGGACAGTGGATAGATTCTTAGGCCATGCCCCCAAGAATCTGGACACATGCACCATAGTAGCATGTGTATAGTTAATATAGGTACTACAAGGGGAGTATAACTTATTTGTAATATGGTGGAATTATATCATTGTAGTGTATACAGTATCTACGATTGTAGTACAATTGAGGATAGTGATCATCGATCTTTGCTTAACCTTTGACACGGTCAACCATTCTATCCTTATTAAATGGTTCCATGATACCTTTGGCATTATGGACAGGGTCTGGACTGGCTGACCATCTTCCATCATTAACTGTCCTTCACAGCGGCAGTGGGTTGTTTCTTCTCCACCACTTCACTCTCTACTTGCAGTGCTTCCCAATGTTCTAGGCTGGACTACTGTAACAGCCACGTTCTTAACCTCCTCCTTTGTTCCCCACACCACTTCAGCTAATCCAGAATATGGCTGCAAGACTTATTCTTGCCCAGAAGCCAAGGAATCTTATATGTGCAGCCTTACATCTCTACACATTTCTACACTGACTCCTGGTGGCCACAGTGATGGAAGTGAAGACCCTATGCCTTATCCAGAAGGCTTTGTGGGGCTTGGGACCATGCTATTTACAACTTTGTCTCCTAAATACTCCATTGCTAGAGCCCACCTCTCCTGTAACTTGAATTCTCTGCTTGTTAAACACTTGTTGAAACAGAGAGCAGGAGGCAGGTCTCTGTTCATCTCATGCCCCTCTTTGGAACTGTTTCACTGCCCCTCTTAGACTTGATCCGGATTTCCGCAAGTTCCGGAAACTTCTCAAAACATTGCTTTTCCCTCTCTCCTTTCCCTATAAACTCATGCTACTGGTGGCCTGGTCCCTTATAAACCTGACAGGCAGGTTGCAGGCCTTATACCTAGTCAACATCAGAACCCAACCCTTTCTTAAGCACTGTGCTTGCGGACCCACTGCCTAGTGGCTGTGCGCACCAATCTTGGGACTGCTATGCCCCAGGACTTGGCAGCGGCCTCCTTCATTGGTACTTCTTGGGACTTCCTTCCCGGGCTCTCTTCAGCATTTGTGCATCCCTACTCCCCCTTGTATGAATGCACTTCTCTCACTGCACAATGCATATTTGCATTTGTAGCAGCACTGTGTACAGTTCCTTTATATAAGTAAGGGAAATGTAGATGGAAAATATTTCTAAAACATTGTTAAGTGGCAGTTGGTGTGGTGAAGTTTAATATGTTGATAAGCTTACATGTCAATTTTTGAAGTGATTGCTGAATGGATTTGTGAATGTTTAAAAGCAGGCAATGAAGGAGTGTTAGAACCATAAAAGGAAAAGGGGTAGAAGGGATGTCCTGTGTAATGGTGTGCATGTGAGATTAGGGTCTTTTAAGGATGCCTGGCCCGGAAAGGTGACTGCAGATAGTTATGAAGGTGCATGAATTATGGCCCTTATTGTATGATAGAGAAAAGTGTTTGTAATAGAAAATTGTTTGTGTCCTTTTTTTGTTCTTCTCTAGTATACAATTGTATATTGTTTCCATTTGCATAGTAAACAATGGTAGTCGAAATGTTGGAGAATCTTATTGAGTCTTACTACTTTATTCATTTAACTTGCAGAGGTGGCTTCAGGGGGAATCTTTTTTGGGTCTTTTTTCTTCCTGTGTTTGATATATTTGTTTTCAGTAAATTACAATAACAATGTAAATATAGCATGAAGATCCATAACCTATGTCGCTTATAGAGATATACAAGAATTAATTGTGAGTTAATAATGTCTAATATAAAATAAAATAAATCAAGATAATGAAGAAGTCATGTATCAATATGTAAGTTGGACAAATGGGTGACACAATAGGATAGATGAGGGGGGATATGTGATAGCAAGAAGTCACAGTGATAGCAATATTATTCAACATTATTGAGGTAAGCAATAAAAGGATTCCATTTTTTATCAAACATGTGTAAGGTGTTAGAGGAACATGCATGACATTTTTTTCAATACAGTGAATACAGCATTTTTGGGTGTTTTTGATTTAGTATTTTCTTCTTTTTTTGCCGGAGATGCCAGGATATAAGGTGCGGGAGTGATATGAGGGAAGGGGCACCAATGAACGATACGGAGGGGCAGCTGGACAGGCAATCTTGTGCATGCCCTAAAACTAATGTAAGGGGCAGTGTTTCACATGCTCCTTGATTGCAGCCTCGAAAGCACCTCAAAACTGTCCCCCCCTGCAGAGTTTTGTGCTGCAGTCTATACAGAATACTGTTGTCTTGGAAAGATATGGATCAACAGCCTCTTTTATGGCTTGCAAGGTAGCTGGAGGGATCTTCTGCCCCACAGGAGTAGCCTGTGTGGTGGAAATATTGGTTGAGGAAGATGAGATAGAGGAAGACAGCCTAGTATGTCCTGAGAAGGGAACAGCCTTTTTCAGAGAATCCAGTGGCTGGATTTGATGTGGCGGTGCATGGAGTTGGTCCCGTAGAAGTACCGCCCAGGTTGTCTGCAACTGAGCACTCAGAGGATTTCACCTTGTTAGCCTTAGCCTTCGGTACACTCCCAATGGTGGTAAAGAACCGCCACACTCATGATTCTCTCTGGGTGCTGGAGGTAGGCATTTCCTCTATATCATCTTCCTGGTCCTCTTGGTTCTTTTCTGCATCATTGGGCTTTTTCCGTTGTCCAGGCCCTCCAGCTGGTGGTGATGTTGGTGGGGGTGGCTCCTGGGGAGGAGGGATGGCCATGGCTGATGTGCTAATATTCTTTCAAGCACATGCTCTGTCCTGGATTGCAGATGGAAAATCAGTAAGAATCGGTCTAGGAGCTGTGCAATGGTACATTTTCAGCTTGAAACTTCCTAGATCAGCTGAAAATGAAATTTGGAAGTATTGGTAAAGCACAGACACGTTTGCAAAGCATGGACCCATTTGCGAACATGTCATGATATGATATATGATATGATATGATAGTTTATTTATATAGCACCTATACACAAAGTGTTTCAAAGCGCTTCAAGGCAAGGGAGGGAACAAGGGAAAATACAATGACATTCTTACAGGCCATGAACAGTAAGGATGTGAAATTGACTATTGTACACTGCCTGACAACATTTCAGATAGTGCAAGAGCTAAGACCTAGATAAGGAAGGGAGGGGAAGAGTGGGAAGGACATGGAAACAGACAGACAACTACCGTACTAGTCCTGACAACATTTCTGGTAGATCTGGAGAAAAACAAAAGGTGAGGGAGAGAGGTGCAGAAAGGGAGGGGAGGAACAAAGCAAGCATCTATCGTACTAGGCCTGACGACATTTCAGATTGTGCTGATGGGGAGGGTGAAACAAGTAAGGGGAGGGATGAGGAGACAGACGAGATTGCTATCATACTAGGTCCAGGGACAATTCTGATAGAGTAAGTGTCTAGAAGAAGGTAAGGGAAGGAGGGGAGGAGATAGGAAAAGGGAGAAAGGGAGAGGAGGAGAGAACAGAGAGTAAGCAGTCAAAAAGAGTGGACAAGCAAGAGGGGAGAGCGAACACAATTGCAGAAGTCAGTAGTAACACATAACGTTGCAAGCCAGGATACAAGATGAAGATGGGAACAGCATGATTCAGGGCCACCAGGAGTACAAGATGTAAAGGAAGTCCAGCACGAGAGTTGAGAAAGGGTGACGCACCGTGAATCAATGAAGTCCATAAAAGTCAAATTCAGCATTGGCCACAAGACGGTGATGGTGAAATCAGAATGTGTCAGGACAGACTCCTGCAGAAGTAGGCTGGAGGGGGGAGGGAAAGAGAGGGAACAGGGTAGAAGAATCAAGCAAAACATGCAACACCTCAGGTGCACGTATGGTCACATTACACTGTCCGGAAAGTCTGCAGTGACATCAGACGTTCACCAACATTGGTGAACAAAAAACAGTGTACAAAGTTGAACAAAGTTAATAGAAGTGTTAAAAATGTTGCTAGGAGGTGGGCACAGTTTTAAGGTGAAATGTTCTAGATCAGCAGAAAATTCTGCCGTATTGGGGTAAGTATGATATTACGAAGGTGTAGCAAATTAGGGTGCACTGGTAAAAAAACCCATGAAATTCAGTGAAAAAAACTTTGTTAAAGGGACATTATGGTTCAGTTGCATTAATAAAATCCTATGAAATATAGTAATGGCTACAAGTAAAATCGAAAAAGCCCAGAAATGTAACCATAACTCGCACCACCACTGTGGACTGCTAAGATCACATCACTGATTTCGTCACATATTAAATTAATTGTGATAAAACGTGCCTACAAGTGGTTGTGTTTACAATGTTGGTAGCAAGATGTCAGGGGTGATTAGGAGATCTATCATGAAGTATTCATGTATTGAAGAATGTACGCATCTAACCCAATATTACATTGGTTTGTTATTGTTAATACAGTAATCTAATCGTACATACACATAGGTAATGGCTGCAACATGCACCATAGAAGTACAGCATATGTAATTTGGCAATTGTGGCTACTAAAATAATGACTGCTACTTTAGCAGAGTTTTTAGTAATGTTAAACATGGAATAAATAGTATTTATTCAAGATTTACTACAACAAGTTAGTACAAACAATACATATGAAGACCCACAACACATACAAATCAGAGGCACATACAGGGAAACTAAAGTAGGGGAGAAAGAAACAACATCACCAGAAAATGTCAATGACATTAAAGTTCATCATCATGTATACACATGAATTGTGTGTTTGAAGCCTTCTTATTGCTCAATACATGGGCACTATGAGATGAGACCAAACCCTAAGGAAAGTACTTTAAGGACATACAAGAAGTTTAACGTCAACATATATAGCACCTTTTCAATTTTTATATTCTGTCATTAAACAAAACTGCCTGGCCTACATATGTCAGTCAACAAAAACAAGTGGCCCAGATATGTGATGTCATCAATGATCTGATCAATGACATTTGTGATGTCATCTTTGATGTCCTGGGTGTTATTTTTAGCAGTGCAGGGTGGTGGCACGAGTTATGGTTGCTTATCTTACCATAAATGGAGAATTTCTGGGGGTTTTCAGTTTTACTTGTAATGTTAACATCCCTTGAACAACGTTTTTTGAATGAATTACACAGCCACGCTAGTGGCTGTGTAGTTATGGTTAAGTTGCTAATCCCATAGGAAGAGCACTTTTTGGGTGGCTTATAACTTCGTTCTCCCTGGACGAATCGTCACCAAACTTTGCAAGAAAAGTATATGGCCCACTCTGAATCATTTTGCAAAGTTTGGTGAGGTTTGGTCTAGGGGGGGCAAAGTTATAAGGGGGTCCTTAAACATATTTTTTTTCCCATAGACTGAATGGGGAAAAAACTTTGCTCACGCCTACAGCCCAAACCGTTGGACGGATTTTCACCAAATTTGCGGCAGGAGCAGCAGGTTGGTCCCGAAAGCGTGCTTTTGTAAATCTGGTGAAAATCTGTCCAGTAGTTTTTTAAAATGACCAAAAAGTAGGTCCCAAAATATTAGTGATATCTATGTCCGCTCCGCAGACACATTTCCCTGTTCGCTCCACGGACAGTGTCCTGATTGGCTAAGCGGCTTGCGTCATGTCCGCGGACATGTGGCATGTTCATTGATTGGATGGTGAAGAGCGTTAAGTGCGTCAGATTTTTGGAAAACCCCGCCATCTTGGATCCGCGGACATTCGCGAATAGCGCAGTGACAAATGGTGGAGAAATACAACTTTGGCAAGTGTGTTGGTGTGTAAGAGCGTTTGGGGAGGGTGGGTGAGTAAGAGATGGGTCAAATGCTATATTTATTTAGGTTGCAAGCACCCCTGTTTTGTTCATCTTATCCTCGGACAGCCGTGCTGTCCGGGATGTCCGTAATTAGCCAAAATTGGGGTGTCCTACGGACACTATTCCTGTCCGTACTGGCCGCAGACAAAGTTGAAACTGTTCTAAGAACATATTCGGTGTTTGGGATGTCTGCAATTACCCAAAATGGAGTTGTCCTAAGAACACTATTCCCGTTCGTACTGTCCGCAGGCAAGTTGAAACTGTTATAAGAACATGTGCGGTGACCGGGATGTCCATAAGCAATCAAAATGGAGGTGTCCTAAGGTGGCTTATAACTTCGCTCTCCCTGGATGAATCCTCACAAAACTTTGCAAAAAGTGTGATATGGGTGGGCCCATATAGACAGTTAAAATGTTTGATTCTCTGGGTGTGATCTATGGTTGTGATATGTTGCGGTGATTGTGGCCAGGGCCTAGAGTCTTGGGTGCATGGCCGAAGGCCGTAGGCCATAGGCCATGCACCCAAGACTCTAGGCCCTGGCCAAAACCACTGCAGCATATCACACGCATAGATCACATCCATAGAATTGAATGTCTATCAAATATTTGCAAATCTACAGTTTATGTACTGTTTGATTTGTATAGTTTGTATGTGAAGTTTTGGCTACGTCATGTTATTAAGATTGTAGAGTTTGGTAACAAGCACTGCAGTATAACATATACATGGAAGTAAACATTTTGCATTGTGGTGTACGGTTACATGTTTGCTTCAATGGTTGTGTTATGGAGTAGTATGTATGAGTTGTACTTATTATAATATACTGTTTGGTTTGGTAACTGGAGCACATATATTATTTGTCAATTTCTGTGATAAAAGAAAAGATCATGTTAGTATTGGTAGTTTATAAGGACTTATTACATTGCAAAATAGACATTTCAGCTTTTTTTCAACCCTCATAGTTTACAAACCAGTGTACTGTGCAATTTGCTCAGTTTCTGTCTTTGTTGTTAAATCATTGGGTCTGTGGGGGAAAAAAATCCATGTTGAATTAAAAAAATATTTTTTTAAATTTTGGTACAGTACATTTCTTTTTGTGTTTTCAGTGTTTACTTGTTGTTTCTGGCTAATGTTGGCTTGTTGCAGATTGTTAGATACTTGTTGTTGAATTGTATCTGATTATACTTTTTATTTATATTCTCAAATTGTTAATCTATCTGTTTGGTTGCTGCAAAATCTTGGGGCAGTTAGATACCTATTGGCGTATTCTGTTTATTTCTTCTTATAATTAAGTGGTATTGATGTATCTGTTTGTTTGTTGTAGAATCTTGGGACAGTTACATACCTGTTGGCATATTCTAACTGTTTATTTCTTGTTATAATTTAGTGGTATTGATTTATATGTTTGGTTGTTGCAGAATCTTGGGGTAGTTAGATGCCTGTTGGTGTATTCTAACTGTTTATAGTTTTCTAATTGGAGTTTTATTAATGTTTATGCACAGATTAGTTATTACATTTTGGTTTTAAGAATATTAAATAAGCGTTTATAAGATTTGCTGGTAATCTTTGCTTTAAAGTAATGGTACTATCATTACATTCGAACCATCCACAATTCTTTTTTATATATGCAGTGTAGTGACCTGCATTGTTTGTGGTTCCTGAATCATGCTATTCCCATCTTCATCTTGTATCCTGGCTTGCAACATTATGTGTTACTACTGACTTCTGCAATTGTATTCACTCTCCACTCTTGCTTCTCCACTCTTTTTGACTGTTTACTCTCTGTTCTCTCCTCCTTTCCCTTCTCCCTTTTCCTATCTCCTCCCCTTACTTTTTTCTATGCACTTACTCTATCAGAATTGTCCCTGGACCTAATATTATAGCAACCTCGTCTGTTTCCTCCACCCTCCCATTACTGTTTTTTCCTCCCCACCACCCCTCCAGCACTATCTGAAATGTCGTCAGGCCTAGTATGATAGTCGCTTGTTTTGTTCCTCCCCTCCCTTTCTGCACCCCTCTCCCTCACCTTTTGTTTTTCTCCGGCACTACCAGAAATGTCGTCAGGCCTAGTACGGCAGTTGACTGTTTCCATTTCCTTCCCACTCTCCCCCACCCTTCCTTATCTATGTCTTAGCTCTTGCACTATCTGAAATGTTGTCAGGCCGAGTACAATAGTTAATTTCACATCCTTACTGTTCATGGCCTGTAAGAATGTGGTTGTATTTTCCCTTGTTCCCTCCCTTGCCTTGAAGCGCTTTATAGGCGCGATATAAATAAACAATCATATCATATCATATCATGGTAGATTATACCTATGGTTTTGAATGTTTATTTTCCAAGTGATACTTGACCATGTGTGAATCCAGTCAGCTTGCAGTTGTTTTTAGTACCATTTGCATTGTAACATAGAAGCATTAGTATTACGTATTTACTATGTGTTTGTATTAGTAAGGTGGAGCGATTATCTGAATTGCAGGTTGTACATAATCTGCCATGGTTTGCATTTTAAACAAGTTGCTGAAATGGAATGGATTCACAGTTAGGTATGGATACATACACAAAACATTCATTAGTTTGAATATTGACAAACTGAATGTTGTTGTCACGTGGGTATGTTTGTAAGCCAACAACTGTACCCAGTGCTCCATTAACTAGTCCTTGCTCCACGTCAAGGTTACGTTTAAGCATTACTCTACAGTTTAAAGATAATTTTAATATTTTCTCCAAACCAGCTGTGTTGGAGATAGGATTTTCTAAGGTATTTAGTCTTGTTGTAGCTTGTTGGCACGTGGGTAGTGTCATACCATGTACGTCCAGTTTGTCTGTGGAGGAAATTTCAATTATTGGTTGCATTTCTTTTTTCAACATTGTTTAATTGAATTTGGAACAGCTTGCAAGAGTTGGCATCAATGACATACAATTGACATTTTTGTATGCTAATTGTTCCTTGACATCAGTCGCACATGAGTTATGGCCATAAAGTGCATGGATGTGCCTGGTTTTTAATATTGCTTGTGCTTCTTGAGATAGTACACCAACTCTAATACTTTTTAAAATGTTTGCGTAGGTGAGGTCTGCAGACTGGCACATATTTTCTGTTAATTCTCTATATTGGAAATGTTGCCAAAGGTTGACATTTCCTATGCTGCCAAC
This sequence comes from Ambystoma mexicanum, assembly GCF_040938575.1. NCBI lineage: Eukaryota > Metazoa > Chordata > Amphibia > Caudata > Ambystomatidae > Ambystoma > Ambystoma mexicanum. Next base: position 1,270,293,495 of record NC_090930.1, on the reverse strand, counting down.
AGATTTATGGCAGAGTTTGTATCGTAAGGTTTTAAAAATAGGTTCACCTTTCACTGGTGTCAATTAAAGAAGATCTCCGAAAACAATAATGTGTTTTCCTCCAAAGAGCTCTTCGTAGTTTGTTTTGAGTACTTCTTATAATCTGAGGTGAATCAAAGCCAACATTAGGTTGGAGACAATGCTCACTTCATGTATTAGTAGCATTTTCATTTGTTTTAACACTCTGCGTAGTTCCATTGCAGCCTCTGTAGAAATTATGTAATATTCTAATTTGTTTTGGTGTTCTACTGGAAGGAGTAGTAATCGGTGCAAAGTGACACTGCCTATGTTGTAGGCAGCTAAACCTGTGGGGGCAGTTACAACAGCTGACAGTTTGTTGTTTGTCAATTGTTGAAGGAACTTGCTGATGATTTTGATTAAGAATGTTTTGCCTGAATCAGCTTCACCACTGACGTATAGTAGTATAGGTTTCTAATTTTGGCAGGTACATTCTTTATTCTCATGTTGTACACCATGTGCAATTTCTTTTGTTACTTCTTGAAAAATGCTATGCTGCTCATTGTTCAGTTTTGATTGTAGTACAGTTAAGTCTTCTCTATCTTCATAGTGACACATAGTGTTTTCTACTTCTGTCATAGCTAATTCTGCCTCATGTGCTTTTACTGGCTGTCCCAGTGGTTCTTGGCTTCCTGTTACAGAAGGTTGACTACTGTTGGGAGTGTCTTTATCTAGTTGGGCCTGGAGTTCTTCTTCGTGTTGCTGTTCATTGTGCAACATTGATTTGTACTGTAATAAAGGATGTGGAGTGTACTCAAATTGCATAAATAGACAAATTACAGTGATTAATACTTGAAATTCTAATTCAAATCCATAACAACATCAAAAATAGATACATGGATAAAGCCATTGGATATGTGAAAAAAGATTTTAATCCAAGCACAGCCGACACGTGTTTCGACCACTGCGTCGTTATCAAGGCAGTCTAATGATGTTGGGCAAATTCCCTAGTAAATTAATGGTTCTTGAATAGAAAGAGTGGATACTGTGCTGCAGGGATAGTTCCTCAGTCATAGAAACCCTCGTAGTAGATCATCTGAATTCACGGCATGAGTGCCTGAGTAAAAATATGTGGTAAGGCATATTGGTGGGATAACTCCCAAAACAGTTGCTCATTACTGGCAACTGTTTTTGGACTTATGCCACCAATTGGACATTCGAGGCATTGACACCTCTGTAATAAAGGGAGTTTGAGACTGACAGACTGGCCACTGTGCCTTACCACATATTTTAACTCAGTCACTCATGGTTCGTTATGGTTCCAAGTAAAACCGAAAACCACCAGAAATTTGCCAGTTATGGTAAGCTAAGCAACCATAACTCGCGCCACCACCGTGCATTGCCAAGACTAACACCCAGGACATCAAAGATGACATCACAAATGCCATTGATGACATCACTGATGGCATCACATGTGCATTTACTTTTCATGAAAACTCTGTACAAGGGATTCTTATTATAATGTTGACAGAAAAAGTGTCAAGAATCATTGGAATAGATAGCTTCAGCTATGTAGTGCATTAGGCAATGCATTGATATAAATAGCATTCTATTATGAAGTTCTTTACAATATAGTAAGCTACTCATCTATAAATATAAGCATTTTGTGCAGCATACATGATGGAGGTGCAATATTCATAATCTTCCCATGTTGAATAGTGAAATGATAAATGCTTTCTTATTAGAGTTTTGTGTACTGTGCAACATGTAATAAATAGCTAATAAAACAACTCACTACATAATTTCATTATTACATACAAAACACAAAAACACAACACATACAAATATGAGTATATATAGAGAAAGTGAAGTACGCAAAAAAGCAGCAGTAGAAGCAGAAAGTGTTCAGAACCCAACTGATTATCTTTATGCACAGACAGGATTACTCTGCTTCAAACCTACTACTTCCCTATGTACAAATATCACATGATGTGACTGCACCCTAAAGAAAGTAATGCAAATAAAAATATGAGCATATCCAGAGAAGTAATAAAAAAAAACAGCAGAACAATAAGAAAGTGTTGATAACCTTACTGATTGTGTTCATGCACAGAAAGCATTGCTATCTTTTAAGTGTGTATTTTTCCTATGTATATGTTTCATATGCTGTGAGTGGATCCTAAGTAAATTAAGTCTACAAATATAGTACTTTTTGATTTCTTTGTTCCTAACTATTACTGGTCAAGATATATCACTAAAGGAAAAAAGAGCGAGTCAGACATGTGATGTCATCAGCGATGTCATCAATGACATTTGTGATGTCATCTTTGATGTCCTGGGTGTTAGTCCTAGCAATGCACGGTGGTGGCGCGAGTTATGGTCCACCATAGAAATGGAAGCTGAGGCTGCGTGCAGAGCCCTTGTTGTTTTTCTATGGTGCAACGAGGCAGTTTCAGGGAGGTGAATAGAAGGGGGAGCCTCTGGCTAAAAGAGATGAGGAGCCAGAGGTAAGGAAGCACTTGGTGTGGAATGGAGGGGATGGGGGCTGCAGTGGGGTCGTGGTAGAGAGCAGGACAATTTGACGTAAGCTGTGTCATGCTGACCGAGCTTGCCTGCAGTCCTTATGTTAGCCTTTCTTTCATTTCATAGCACAAAGAGACTACATAAAATAAAACATTTCTCTTATAGTCAGAGGACTATAAATAAATGATCCTGTAAAGTAGTGGCGCTGGGGAATTCATGAAAGAGAGAGTTGTGATGTTCAGGAGCACTTCGAAAATCTAGCTGGCCAAGCATTACACACTTGATACATGCTAAAGTGATGCATTCCTTACTGGGAATGTACTGCATTGCAGAATCACTTATTTTCTTAGTGCTTGTTTATTCCTATGTTTTCATGAAAACAAGTTTATAAAGCTTTCTCTTGCTCCATTTCATGCTTTGTTTGTAACCTTTATAACTGCATCTAATAATTTGGCTCATCATGCCATACCAGTAATATTTTTTAGAAAGAAAATAATCAGTAGAAATATGCATTTCATTTGCTTTTCAAGATCTACGTGATAAGCACAGTATACAGCGAGACTGGGAACCAGCAGTTTTAGACAGAAATGTGTACATTGTATTGTTGCACATAAATGTGGGATCACATTCCCAAATTAAGGCAAACCAATTGAGATGTTGATGTATTGTATCACTTGAATGCGCTCTGTCCTGACGACGTGTGATTTATGACTCGCCCAGAAAGCGGAACATTGAGGTGTTGGGCATGATCTGATTTAAATCCAAAAGTAAAATGTGCAAATCCAAGCTATTAAAATTACAATATCTGTACCCCACACCCTTTTTCAAATCTGACAATTGATATATTTTATGGAGTGTGATGCCAAGAAATCCAAGCCCAAACATGATGCTGTAAACAGTAACAAGCTATTGTTTTACTGACAGTAATGGCACTTCTTCATGCGCCTTTTCTATTTTGCAAGATTTAATTTCAGCAGTCAGTGTTATGAAGGCTGAGAAGCACAGCGTGACATTTTACAATCTCAGGCTTGAAAATTTGACATCAGATTGAGCTGTCATGTGTTATCGTGCAAAGACTTTCATTACAGAAAGAAAAATTGCGAATTATTCAGAGGTAGCCCCAAATATATGTCGGCCGACCTTATCCACAATGCTTGCATTTGAGGTACAAACTCATCTTCACCTCTTATCTCCATCCGAAAACTCTGCCACTATAGTTTGTTATGGCACAGGATATAGAGGAGCACTACAAATACTATGATAATATACAAAATAAGAAAATATAGATCAACAGAATTTAATTAGCTTAATTTCGAACATACCTAGTCATAGGCATTGAAAATAAATTATTTTCTTTTCTTTAAATGTAATTTATATATATTTTTTTTAATAATAGATGACACAATCAATGCTCTTTAGAAAGGGAGAAAAATGTGCAAAATAGATAAACACATACAATCTGCACATGGGTGTTTGAACTTCTTAAGATCATTCTCCGTGGTATGTTCAAATCTTTGGTTTCTCTGCTAGGTGTTAATTCCAAAGAAAGTTGGATTAAGGGTTACCAACATTTTTGGCAATTAACTCCTATTCTGATGGTGTCAGAATTTTCCAAGGGAGCACACAATGTGCCAGTATAGAAACCGGTGCACCTTTTGCCAGCATTGACTGGAAACCAATCTGCCAACCACCAATTATGCAAACTGGTAGTTTTGCATGTTGATTATGATGTCACTTTTCCACATTAGCAACAGTGTTACATTTTTGGACATATATGCTACCTCCTCTGGTGGTGGTCTGCTTATTGTGGGTCGATCTACTCTGTTGGATTTCTGATGGTTGCAAATTGCATCTCTAAAGGATTTTGAGGTGGCGTTCAAGGCTCTATTTCTGTTCAGGAGGATTGAGACTCAAAAGTGCAGTCAACCAGTCAATCAGAGGCCCTAAACTATCTTAAAATGTTTAAAGGGACTTTAAAAGTTACAACTCACTTCCTGCTTCCTTTGTGGATTTTGATTGGCTGTAGGAAAGAGTGCACAAGAAAGGTTCGCATGTAGCTGTTTGGAGGAGATATGTCATATTCCAAGAGTTTGGGAGAAGATTCCAAGTTGCTTGTAGTGTTTGCTTATCCCTTTTTAATTCACTTTTGTCTGTGTGTGTGTGTGTGGTTTCAGGCCGCCTCTCTTATCCTTGTTTTACCGTTACTCATAAAACATTTGTATTTAAAAATAAATATTCTGCTTATTCTTTCCTTTGATCAAAGTTCTCTATGTGTCACCAATAAAACACCAAATAAAGTTAGTAGCACCTTTCCTTTTTATGCTTTTACACTTCATATGTTTTTATAATACTTCATATGAACCCAATCATTCTTACTGCATGCTAGCCAGCCATCTTCACAATAGTTTACATGTTCTGAGAATCCTTTACCACTGTGAGGTCTTGCATGAATTCATGTGTTTATTTTTGTCACTAGTCCTGTTTTAAGTTTTACATTTTGGGTACCCTGTCTTTTTACCTGGTGGGTGTGCCTCAGGGGGATGGGAGAGCAGAAGCTCTACTACGATTCGTCCTCTGTGTCAGAGGTAATGGCATTCAGCTAGGAGAGAGAGAAGATGATATTAAGAACAGAAGGGGATAGATGTTAAGGAAGGGGAGATGGAGCAATATCACGGAACACACAATGTTATGTCATCCTAAGGTACCAGATTTACTTGAGACATGTGCCCATTTTTCTGCAGTGGAAGACATCTGTGGGTACTGATTGATTGGTCTTTGGTACAAAGACCCATGTTCTATCGTAGCTTATCCAATGGTACAACTTCTAATATCAAAACAAAAGCAGTGATGGCTGGAAAGTTTAGAGTTAATCTTAAACTCTGGCAATGCTCATGGGAAACCCTCCAGACCATCGTTCTTCACCTGCCAAGCCATTACAAAAGGGAAAGACCAAATGCAAATCAGGCTTGGTTTCACCACTAAAGGGGCAGTCCAGACTGAACTGCGTGGTCACATCGTATCTGCACAAGACCACAAGCATCCCCAAACAGAGGTTGCATGTGGATGTCGTACTGTTTCGGCCTCCTCCTTCGCCTACAAAACACATATGGGGTTCTCACTGCTTCGGCCTGGTCCTCCATCGATACAATTCCCATGGGATTTCCATGGTGATGACCATGCCCTAGCTCTACAAAACCATGTGTTCATGGCACTGCTTGATTCTCACTGGTTTGCTATACACACCCTTGGTCCACAAATCATGTGCTTCCACCCCACAAAATGTGACCCTTTTCCCCTAATTATCAGTTACTTTAACCTACACTATTACTAATAATAAACTACGCCATAGCTACACAAATATCCTTTCCTAACAAGACAGGGCTTATATGTATCACTCAAGAGCTTATTCAACAGTCAATTTCTAGGTGCCACATCCCACCACCATGTCCAGAACATCTCATTCCACATATTGTTAACATTCTCTGTATCTCATATGTGACCCTCAAAGACATGTAAAGGGCTCTGTTGCTTTCCTGCTAGGTTCATGCTGTTAAAAACTAAAATACAAATTGCTCATGTCACTTCAAATACCAACAATTGAGCATTAGGAGTTTCTACTAGTCTCCTTTCCGCTTGCAGTTTGCAAAGCGTGGCGCCGGAAGCCTGGCCACAAAAGGTTGCGCACATAAGCATGCAGTAGTGTGCCCCAGGCTTCCCGCGCTGTGCTCTGTCGACTACCGATGGAGCAGGGAAGCAGGGAGCTGGAGGCCGGAGCCTGCAGCATGTAAGTGGGGAGGGGGCGTGAGCAAGTGGAGGGAGACGGAGGGTGCCCCAAAATGGCTGGGGATTCAGGGGTCCCCCCCACCGACAAGGAAGGGGAGAGGGCAGCGCACAAAATGTTGCCCCTGCGGAATGCAGTCTTTTGTGAAGCAATCAGCGAGTGCAAACTCGTGTGCGTGACCCTTAGGCATAGAACCCTGCTTTCAAATAGATGGGAGAACTCGGTCAAGCCTCATTTCGAAAAAAGGCTTGAACACTGTGACCTGTTTGAACCAGTCGAAATTCCGGATGTTTGGGTTTTACACAGTTTTGTCCATGTCCAGTCAGCACGACTCATCAAACAAACAATTGCTGTCAGAAATATTTACACCCACCCCACCCAACTTGGGTACACTACAGTGATACTTTACTATTAGGGCGTTCTACGTAATGAGTCATTTAGTCACAAGAATACTGACTTAGAAACATGACACATTTAAGAAAATGAAGGGATGCCATACAATCAGCAATGTATTGATTTGTTTCTGAACCAGGTTTCCCTCCTCTTTCCTTACACAGGGCCACCTATCAGTCCCATAGCAAACGCATTATGAGTATGGTGGTAATGGCAAAAACATGTCTAACATTAAATACCTCCTATTAAAAAAATATTAAAAACACCCATTTATGAGTTGGGGTTGCAAGGGACATTCACCAGATTCTGTACATAGAAAGTACAGAAGGGGGTAAATAAGTAACATGTATCCCATGCAATACTTTCTATGAAATCCATGTAGTAAATATCCCAATTGATCCCAATTCATAATTAAGATGTTTATTAAAAACAAGTGATGAAAAGAAAAAAAAAACACGGGTCTCGTTATGAGTTTGCTTAATTACGTGAGGATATACTGCCAAACTGAAATACCTCAACCACCAGTGTTAACGCTGTCTGCCTGACTATAGGGCATCATCACAAGTTTTTCAGAGTTCTACGTATGCTACATTTACTCAAAAATATGGGTCTTGCACATGCATAACAAAACAATGACTGCAATGATCGGGGCGGAATAACCAAATGTGGCAATTCCACCTATGCAGAATGGAATCCAAATAGACTTATGACACTAAATGTTGCAGTGAATTACAGTTGCTGCGTGCAGTAATGGTAATGGTAATTCGGTTTGGCAGTATTAGCAGAGCTAATAACACTAAGCCCATAATGATCCCCCAACCCGAGTTTTAATCATTCCCAATTTGAAATTCCCATTGGGCTTAATTTGGGACTAGCAAAATTGCCACATGCACTAATGCCGTCAACAGCTTTGCTACCAATTTTGGTGGATGTAATACTGCCATGCCCAATTAGGCTATTTTCTTGCACCTGGGTTCACGGACTCGTAATCAGGTACATCGCTAAAACTCGCAATATTTGCTAATATACCTTTTTGTTACTATTACCAACACACTCATAATGAAACCCTTGGTTGTCTTAGGGAACAGTTTCAATCCTTAAGAGATGAGCTGCTGTTTATAGCTTTGGAGAAGGTAACATATGTTGAGAGGTTTCACATGACAACGTGTGTGGAGTTTCACCCACTGAGAGAATACACAGATTCTGACATTAAAATAATGTTAAAGTGATGTGTAGTAAATACCATTGAAGTAATCTAAATGGGTCCTCCCAAATTTTTTGTTCTCGGGGGGTCAGATATGTAAACTGGGAGGTTTATTGAAAAGAACAAGGAACAAACCAAACTGACTACCCCTCTCTCTACGGCCTGTCGATGACACAGGTGAAAGTGCAATGTCTGACCTAGAGGAAATTCCAATGTGTTTTCCGTTGTCATGCATACTGTAAACAGCCAATATGCTTAAAAAATTGTAATCTGTCAAACCCCTAGTCCATAGAATATATGAATTGGAATGAAAGGTGTGATTGATGAATGAACAATCCTATGTATGTTTTTATGTTAAGGTTTTATGTAACTATTAAAGTGATTTACAATTTTGTATTCATCGGACTCAGTCACATAACTGGCTCACTAAAGGTTTGTGGGACTGTAGAAATATAAAACAGTTCTATTGCACTTTCACCTGTGTCATCGACAGGCCGTAGAGAGAGGGGTAGTCAGTTTGGTTTGTAAATACCATTGAGACATGATATTGGTGTATGGTCATTATTTCAGGGTGGCTGTAATCTAGGAGTCACTGAAGGGCGTGATCGTTGGAGGCGAAGGGAAGGAGATAAAGATACAACAAGGGGGGCAGCCATGACGTTCTAGGCAGCTTTTCCCCTAAACTTGTGCTGGTGCAGGTTCTCTTCCCCTTTCCTGGGGGGCACAAGGCATCTCTGGGTTTAGGTATGTGTCCCTCTTTAATATTCCCAGTGGTTTCACCCCCTCTCTGACTTTCCCTCCATGCTTCTGGGGAGTAAAGGATACTCACCTATTCTACTGCACGCTCCCTGCTTTATGGATTAAAGGGGCTTTCCCTCTTTCCGGTGCTCACCGCTCCTTCTGGGGGATTAAGGACCTCTCCCCTTCTCTGGTGCTCACCCACTACTCTGTTGCTTGTGCTTTTTTCTGAGGATCCAGGGACTCGCCCCTTGTTCTGGTGCAACCCCACACACTTCTGGCGAATAAGGGACTCTTCCCTCTCTGTTATGGACTCCATCATCAGGGGATACAAAGACCCCACCCTTCTCTGTTTTCCATCCCTTCTCTGAGCATCAAAGGAATTCTCCTCCTCTCTGGTGTTCATGCCCCTCTTTTGGAGATTAAAGGCCTATACTCCGCTTTGGTGCTTATTCCCGCTTATAGGTATTAAGGAGCTCACTTCCAGTCTGCAGCACCCTCCCCTCTTCTGGGGCTCAAGAGGCTCTGGCCTTCTATTATTCCCACTTATTCGTTTGGGCATCAAGTGGCTCTCTCCCTCTGTGCTGCTTACTCCCACATTCTGGTAATCCAAAGGTTGTCCCTCTATCATTTGCTCACCCCTTCTTCTGGGAATTTTGGGCGCTCTGACTCTATGCTGCTCACTCCCCACTTCATGGTTTCAAGTGGCTTGCCCCATTTCTCAGCTAACTCCCCTCTTATGGGGAACAAGGGACAGTCCCTCTTGTGTTCACACACATCTTCTATGGGGCCATTCTCTGGTGCTCTCCAGCTTCCCAAGAAAATCCTCTCTTCATAATCCAACACTGACACTGGCTTTGGCTCTTAACCTCAGTTTTTAAGATTTTAAAATGGTTGAAAAATGTACTAATTGCCAGAAGTCGTTTCAATTGCTGTTGTGGACAGTTATTCAAAAGGCACTAACTAATATGGGTCATGAACTCTGTAGTGCACGGCACAGGAAAGAAGTCTTTAAAAGGAACATCACCATTTTGGATTACTTTCCCTCGTTTCCCACTATAGGAGCTGGTGTTTGTTTTCTGCTCTCTTCCTACCTGTTAGGTGTCTCTCTGCCCTGGAGATTGTCTTCCGGTTTTCTTGTGGTTAGAAGATCATCATGAGAGACAACTAATACATTTCCCAGCTTGGAATTAATTTTACTTTGTAAAGGGGAAGGGAAGTATTGTCCCATGAAGTGGTCCTGCTGCATTGAAGAGGGAGGAGTTCTCCATTAAATGATCTGCAGGTCTGGGGGAAGGAGTTAGGTGTCCCTCTTCATGGCAACCCACTAAGTGTGTAAAGGTTTTCAGTGGGTGGGCTAGGTTTTCTCCGTAGTTTATCTTTCTCTAAATCCTTGATAGGCATTGCTGGATCCACTCTCAGTTTTGGAACACTGAATATGGTACCTTATGGGAGATGCATTTCAGAGCATCCTGCTTTTATGTGAAATGGTAGTTATAAACTTGACAGTCTCTGGGGGTGTTCAAGATTAGTCCAGGAAGGTCTGCCCAAAAACTTAAGTCTGGTTTAAAGAGACCACCTGATCACATATTTGGGGAGAATCATGTGAGTTTCGTCTCTTAGGAACTTCCGCATTCTCTCCCGGTAGTACTTCTTCTTGCAGGTGAAAAGACTTACAGCGACTGGTAGGCTAGGTTGAGATTTTGCGTTAGCTCCCTATTAGACTTATACTTGGGTGGATAAAGGGCAGACCACACTGTTGACACTGCAGCAGTCACATCAGACACTGCAAGACCTGCAATGGGAAACCTTCCCAGTAGTGAAAATTATTTCACATAAAGGTTACCTTTATGTTGTTGCTGATCTGTGAAGAGCAATCAAATGGACTTCAAGAAAAAACAATTTACAACATTAGGTCTCGGGTCATTAAGACTAAAAATCTACTTCTTAGATGATTGTGCATGAGTTAAATAGACAAGCCAACAGTTTATCATTTGTCATGTAAGGTTGATATTAGTAACCTCTGGTGATTGTTCAGTTGGATTTCCACAGGAAGAGCACTTTTTCAGTGGTCTATAACTTTGGAATGGTTTGAGAAGTCTGCATGACATTTCCCAGATAAATAAATATACGCGATTCACAATTTCCTTTTAAAAATGTGTTCCCTTTTGTAAGGGGTATCGACAAATTCATAGATGGGTTACCAACGGTTAATTTGTCCAATTAACTCTCCATAGACATATATTTGTTCACACGTACAGACTGATTTGCTGAACAGATTTGCATCAACAATGTGCAAGAACATTGCATCTGGTCAATCTCACAATCCTATTGTGGTGAGTGCAAATCTGTCCAGCAGTTTTATTTTTAGATATTACTAAAGGTAGCCACAAATTGATAAAATATGTCTGGGTGGAGCCACCTGAAATTTGGGAAATGTGATTAGCTACAGATTGGCTGCAAAAATGTGTGCCTCTTCAATATCCTCGAATTAGATCATTTACTGGAAAAAAAAACAAGTTAAAGGGGCATACAAGAGCCCCAGAGGGATGCCTTGGCAGTGGGTAGGACAAGGGCATAGCCCATAGAAATGTAATAGTCCATGTTTTAGAATATAAATGGAGACATTGCACAGTGCAATTCAATGGCTTGTGTAAGGGTCCAAAGGCCAAGGGGCTAGGGTTTTGTAAACTTGTTCATCCCCTGATAAATGTAATTTATCGTGGGCAATTTCCTGAACATGTATTGAATGCATAAAAACCTAATGTTTTGGGGTTTCAACTCTATTTATTGACACAAAAATATGTAAAACAGAGAACAATTAGCATACACGCAATCTTCATTAATCTAAAGGTGGCATTTTGAATGGGTGCCCACGAGAAATTGACAGGAAGCTCTGACAGAAGTGAATATCCCCAAACACTTATTTAATGCGATTCTAAGACTTTCTGGTAATAACACAGCAATGGTTCGATGAAGATGAAAGATTCATGGTGAAACAACAGCACCCTTCATTGTCCAAAAAGGAGTGAGACATGGGTACATTCTCAATCTACATTATTCTGTATTGTTATAAATAGGGTAATGAACATGTTAATCACAATCCAGCCAGATGCTCCATCACTCGGCAAGGAGAAAATAGCTCTTTTATTATATGCAGATGATGCAGTTATAATTTCATTGTCCACATCAGGTCTAAAAAATTATTAATGGGATTCGACGAAGGCTGCAAGAACAGTTTCACAAAAAACCCACTTTAAAATAAATCCAGGGTATTGCACCCAACACAAAAGAAGGAGTTCAGATTAGATGTAATGCTCGTCAGCAGTTATGAATACTTGGGCATTGGTCTTAAAGGCAATGGCAGTTGGAGTAACAGATAGAAGATAGATACTTACACTAGAAAGGACAAGTCAGGCTGTTATTTTTTTTGTTTTTCTTTTTATTGGTTTATAAAAAACCTTTAAAGAAAATGACATTACATTTAATTATTCATATATAAAAAAATATCATAGTTGACCAATAAGCAAAAGGAGACAGAGAATGTCACAAAGTAAGGAATATAAACAATATACACAATTAAAATAATAAAAGTAATAAAAGAAATAAACACTGAATTAGGCAAAATACATCACAAATCACTAGCCAATATTTAAGTCCATTTTTTCATGTGATTTGGCTAGGTCATCTTCAATGTTTTTAAGGAGAAATGTCAAGGCGTATGTTAGTTTATTATTAACCTCTGTAAAACATTCCACCCACCATTCTTCCATGGTATGAAGAGGTTTATTTGCCACAATTGTATTAAACAGTGTCATTCTTCTCGTGGAGAAAGCTTCACAAGTTAAAACCAGATGTTTGATATTCTCTTCAAATTGGTCACAGAATCTGCAGTTCGGGTTCAGCTTCTCATATTTGGTCCATCGTCTAATTACCTCTTTTGTCTTAAATTGATTTAGCCTGAATTTCATAAGCAGGATTCTCTTCTGTTTGTCCGGACATTTTTCGAGATATTTATAGATTGAATTGTAGGCTTTTCCTTCTGGGGGAAAGTTTTTCATGAGCGAATATTTGGCTCTGTCTGTGCAGGTGCTGATCCAATCGATTTCCCATAACTTTTTTTTTACAGCATCTGGGTTTTCCATCTAAGTGATTACATCACTTTTTATATCTGTTAGGATTTGATGACATTGATTTATCCAGGATGAAAAAATTGTATTTGATTGTTTGTCAGCCAGATTATGTAGAATTTTCATTGTGTTCCATGTACCTTTTGCATTTATTGAAATCAGCCCCAATTCGTATCTTACTACAACTGCCGGCAATCCTCTACCAACTTTCAGAATTCTGCCCCAAAAGATGTTTTCAAGGTTATCCCACAAACTTGCAGGGCATCCAAACGCAGTTTCGGCACCATAGATTATCGCAGGCACCGCTTTTTGTTTGTAAAACTTTAAAGTCGGAACCAGTGAGAACTTGCCATATTTTATGTCTAAGGCCATAGCTTGGGCACTTAATTGACAACATTTTGATTTTGTTTTCTCAACCCAAGTATGATCATTTATGTTGGAATTTAACCACATACCCAGGTATTTTACCTGTTTTAACTGTTGGAGTATTTTGCCGTCAAGGCACCAGTTGAATTTCTTGGATGTACCTTTAGTCAGATTTTGTAATGTTAAAATGACAGATTTACTTGGATTTATCTGTAAACCGTTAGCTTGGACGTATTCTTCCAACACATGTAGTTTCCGTTGTAGTCCTATGGGTGTAAGGTCCATTAGGACTAGGTCATCAGCATATAGGATCCCATTTAAAGGAGCGTCGATTATTTTCGGGTCAAATCCTTTTGCTTTTCCAAGTGCATCACCAATGTCAGAGATGAAAGCATTGAATATTATTGCCGCTAAAGGACACCCTTGTTTGACTCCACAGTAGGTACGAATGGGTTCCGATAGAGTGCCACTTGCGTCCAACCGAATATAGATTTTAGTATCGGTATGCAAATCCTTGATGGCATGTAACAGGCTATTTGAACAATTCCAGCTTTTTAATTTTGTCCAAAGGGTTTCTCTGTCTATGCTATCAAAAGCATGAGACAGGTCAACAAATGCAAGGTACACTTTCGATTTTTTCATGATCATGTCCATTTTTATTAAGTTAATGAGTATTAAGTTTAGGCAACAACCAACACCCTTCACAAATCCACTTTGTCTGGGGTCAATATGATTGGTTGAGACTAGCCAATCCATCAGTTTATGCTGGAGGTGTGTTGCATAAACCTTACCTAATACGTCCAACAAGGCAATAGGCCCATAATCCATTGGGTTTGATCGACTTTTTGAATATTGAATATTGGGACAACAATGGCTTTTTTCCATGACACAGGGGTGATACCTTCCATAGTGATTTTATCAAACAGAACCTTACAAAACTCAGCCCAGGCTTCCGGGTCAGATTTTAACATTTCATTTGTTATGCCATCCGGACCAGGTGCTTGAGAATTGGAAAGTTTTTTGATGTCTGATAAAATTTCAACCTGATCAAACTGAATATCCCAAGAAGAGAGAACGGGTAATGGAGGGTCAGGAGTATTAACCTTCTTTGAGAACAGGATTGAAAAATGCTCAATCCATTTTTGTTCAGTGACCATGTTCCTTTTCGATGCTGTCTGTATTCCAGATTGGTTATTAATAATTGACCAGAAATCTGCAGAGTTTTTCTCTTTCATAGACTTCATTATTTGTTCAGCATCATGTTGTTCAGTTAAGGCACGATGTGCTATCAACCAGTTCTTATAGTTTTGTTTGATCTTTTTCCTCGTCTTCAGGGCATCCAAATTACTCTCTTTCTCATGACAGTTTCAGGGTTATAAATATGTGAGTATTTTTGAGACTGAGTACCATTTGGGTTTCTAGAAATCTTATACTGTTCTAACAGGGGAGTATAATCTACACCCAACAAGTCAATTTGTTTCTCATAATCTTTTTTCAATATATTCACATGTTGTGAATTAAGTTTTAATCAATTACCACTATTATTGGGAATTATTTTCCAATTCCATGTTGTTGAGGATAATTGTTGTGGCATTTCAAGATGTGCTATGATCATATTATGATCACTGACTTGTGTGTTAAAGACTTCGAAATTTAGAATCCGGAATGATAAATTTTCAGATACAAAAATGTAATCCAAAATGGAGTTCTGTTCATTTCTTTGCCAGGTTGGTTTGGCAGGTATATCTCCCTCAACGTTACCATTCAGCCTGGAGATTCTCCTTAAGGTTAGTTCTTCGGACCATTTTTGTATCAAATTCTGTTTCCTTGAGAGATCATTCTTGCTTCTTTCTATAAAATCCAGATTAAAATCTCCACATATGATCAGGCCAGCACTGGTATCTTTGATCATTAATTCGTCAATTGTATCCATAATTTGTTCAACAAAGGACGATGTTCCAGCTTTACTATGATGCCAATATAAATTGATAACAAAAAGTGTCAGATGTTTATTGTCACCATTAATGTTCCTTTTGATGGTAACAACTTGAATATAGGATGATATGTGGTTATATTCCATCAGCCTACAACCAGAGGCTTTTTTTACAAGAGTGAGAATGCCTGCGCTTGGACGTCCTTTTATCCCTTTAATAGCAGGGTTAAGTGCCATTTCATAATCCTCTGCAATTGGGCAGATATCCAACCAAGTTTCTTGCAGGCATATTATATCTATCTCATTGATCCAATTTTCTTTGAAGTTATATAAATGGGTAAAACCTCTTGTATTCCACGAGCCAATGGCTAGTCTAACATTTTTCAGCTTCAGTAAGCATTAACTTCGGTTATTGTTCGCTAAAGTTGCTGCTAACCAGTTCCACTCATTATGCGGTACTTGGTTCTCTTCGCTTCCTTTTTTGTGTGGAATCTGATGAGTGTTTTTTACTGTAATTCGGATTAACTCAGATTGTTTCGCTTTTTGATTATTGAACTGTTCATTTCGAAGCAGATTGAATTGTTTATAGTCCGCTTTCCAACTTTCATCTTCAATTATTTGCGAATTTGATTGCTTTTCATTTGGAACTTCATTTCGCTGACATTCTGTCAAAAGGACCACATCATTTGGTTTTTTGGTCGTAATGGAACTGTCTACTTCCACAATGTCAAAGCCACAAGGTAGTAGAGCTGCAGCACCTTGCAGTAGAGTTTCACAAACAAGTCTAGAATTTACATATAAGAACACTCTGTCCAATGCAGTATCATCCTTGAATTCCACAGCCTGAATGTCACTAGACTCGATGGTACGTAACACAGGGACATGATGGAACAGACTTAACACATTTTTTCTGTTCATTGTGAGTCCATCCTTAATATTCAGAATTCGTTCAAGACTTAAGCAGTATTTTGCCTTTATTTTATTGATATTGTTTTTCAAGCCATTAGTGTTGGCATTTTTTCTTTGAACTTTAGATAGGTCTTCTTTCCCTTTACGGACATTACGATCTGCAGACGCATTGATCGTCGCACATTTGTTTGTAGGAAATAATTTGTCCTCAATGTTCTTTCTGCGTCAGCTGGTTTGTAATTCAAAGCGATATTCTTTTTTAGAGTGATGTTATCTTGGCTTAACAACATAGATGTGAGTTTTTTCCTTTTTTCATCTAAGGTTCTAAAAGGACTGACTGTTTCTTCATATAAGTCAGAGGTGAGTTTTTTTGGTTCAGTCACCCATTCACAAAGTCGCTCAGACACTAATTCCTCTCCTTTTTTGTTGGTTCGATGGATTCTGTCGATGTCTTAGACGGAGCCAGATCCATCTCCTCGTTTTCATTATCACATCCCATTTTTTTGACTTCCTGTGGATCTTCATACGTTGAGAGATTCATTAAAGTCTCAATGTCGGCTGCTTCAGCCTCCGTTCCAGTGTTGTGATCTATATTGGGAGGTATAGATGTTGCATTTTGTATTTCGAGATCTTGGGGTGGCTCTGGGATATTTTTCAAAGTATCGCAGTTGTTAGCTGATACATTAACAGTAATTGATTTCAAATTTCTTAAGAAAGCTCGAGCCCCATTTGTTATTTTCACTCTTTTTTGATTTTTAGATTTCTTTTTTTGCAGAACTCCTTTTGGAGCTTGTTTTAGGCTGTTTTTTTCAAATATATCAAAAAGAACCTTAGGCGCTCCTACATTATTTTCTTGCAGATCTTTAATCTCACTTGAGATAACTTTATCCATTTTTTTGGTTTTATCATTTATTGTTTTTTTAGTACCAAGATCTTCATTTGCGCTAACTTTAGCACATGTTTTGGACCGATCTTCGCTGACATTTCGTACATCAATTATTTCTATTATTTCAATTAAATCTTTAGCCTGAGGATTTTCAAAGCTTTCAATGTTTCTATTTTCACTCTGTTTAGTTTGTAGGGTACAAGCACACTCTTCTGGTGAAACATTCAAGGCCTTTTTAGATCTATCCAGCCTTTTCTCTTGCAGACCATCCACTAAAATCTCGCGCTCAGCCCTGGGTGCAGTAAATGATTCTTCTGACAAAGGTTGGCACCCTTTCCAGATTTTTCCTTTATCCTTTTCTACAAGCACTATTGAAATTTCTTTATCTTTTTCCAGAAGTGAAAGGTTATTCTTTTTGCATACCTGTTCAATATTTCCGCACTCCAGATTAGGATGCAATGTTGACAGATGATATTTCTCCATAATAGGAGTATTGCAGCAGTTATCTGCACTAGAATTGCTATTAGCACCATCATTTGAGGTAGGTATGTGAGGTTTATTAAAAAGCTTCAGCGCTTCTCGGGCAACTTCAGCTATTAATTTTTTGTCCTCACGTGAATTGTGATTAGCATCTAAGATTAATTTTAGGAAGTTGGAATTTTGAATCTTTTCTTGTTTTCGGTTGTCCTGACTTCTTTGTTGTTCAACTTCCATGTTTGCAACTTTGGTGTTTAGCAAAGCTATAAGCGTGGTTAAGTTTTTAATGTTTCCATCCATTTGTTCATATAGTTTGAGGTACGGAGAGAGTACAATATTCATAGAGGACATAACCGTTGTTTGTATGTCAGATATATTTAGTCCAGAAACGCCCTTTTCTTTTTGTGAATAAGACATTTTCTTTTTCCCATACCCGCATCTTGTTTTTGGAAAAGGTCTTTCCATTAAAGACGAGTCATCAGTATCAGAAGTAGAAGAAGTCGATGATGAAGATGAAATATTTCTATTCTCGTTTACGAGGGTCGAAGTTTCGCTTAGTCCTTTCCTATGCGTTTGATTTTTGTTTTCAATTGCTGTAAATCTTATTGGTGAATGAAGCGTATATGACTGTTTTGGAGATCTTGTTTGTGAGCAGGCTATGTCGCCTGAAAGGCTATTTCTGCCTCTTTTTCATTTGTGTGCAGGACTGCGAGATGTTATAGATGTATCAAGATCTACCGAGAAATTCTTTCTTATTTCGAAATTTTCCATATATGCATCATCATGAGGTAACAACCGCGTCATAACACCCCCTTTATTTGATGTGGAAGAGCTTTTTTGTTTATTGTTGGTCCAATTGTGGAAATCCAAGTTCATTTTTAATAAATCTTTCAATCAAAAGTTTATCAGCCACGCTAATTGAATCCCTTCTTTCATAGTTCGCTATACCTTGATTTTTGATAAGTGGTTGTTGATCCAGTATATTACAATTGCCAAATTGGGGTTGTTCATCGTCACTTATTTGTAATGAAATTTTTTCAGTCATGTCGCCTGTTTTAGGGCTAAGTTCGACTTGAGTCCGCTCACCACACATTAACTCTCGAGGCTGAGGCAGGGTATTCGGCTTATTATCTCCATTTATACATTGTCATTTTTTGCAGCTAAGACACGCAATTGAGGAAAGATCTCTACTGGTACCATTTTTTTTCCGTCTGTATTACCGTCTGTATTGCCGTCAATTGGAAACTCAGAACATGAGTAATATTTACATTCTCGGGGTCCATCTTTAGTGGCAGTGCTAGGTTCAGACACAAAGCCAGTAGTAAATGGAGATTTATTTGTTATAGTTGTTTTAGAAGTTTCGCTTTGAATTTCAGTTTCAGTTCGCTTTTCAGTTTCGGTTTTAGTTTCGGTAATGAAGCAATCATTATCACCTTCGTTAATAGAGTTATTAGCCAATTCAGCACCATTCTCATTCTCAGTCCCATTCTCAAACTGCTCAGGCTCGCAATAGGCGCAGCACTCATTCACCTCACCAATTTCACCAATCTCGCCATTCTTACAACACTCATGCATACGCCTCTGCATACACTCCTGCATACACTGTTGCATACAAGTCTCGGTACTACCGCCTGCCGATGAATGCATTTTAGAAGCATTTAATAAATCGGCAATATTTAAGGCTGATGTTGTATTGACTATGTCATTTTTATCGGCACTTATTATATATGCCGAAGCTTTCCTTCTTACCGCGGTTTTGGTAGAGCTACCTCCTCCTCGGCGTAGGCCTGACCGGTTCTGAGGCGCGTCCATTGTTTCTTTGTTTTCCATCAGAATAGTTACAAAAACCCTGCACTTGCTTAAATGCAGGCGGGAAAAACAAAAGAGAAAAAACCAGCGCACCAGCGGGGTCCACGGAACCAAAGGACCAAATACACCAAAGACACTCAAGACTCAGTGCCGACTCCGCGCCGCTGCGCGGGTGCACTGGGTTTTCGAAAGAATAGCTACGCCTCCTGGCTGACAGTGAGCTAGACGAGGGACTCCAAACAGCAGCAACAAAGCGAAAAGCACAGTTTCTCCTCCAAGACACTCAAGACTCAGTGCCGACTCCGCGCCGCTCCGTGGGTGCACTGGGTTTTTGAAAGAATAGCTCCGCCTCCTGGCTGACAGTGAGCTAGACGAGGGACTCCAAACAGCAGCAACAAGGCGAAAAGCACAGTGTCTCCTCCAAGACACTCAAGCCTCAGTGCCGACTCCGCGCCGCTCCGCGGTGCACTGGGTTTTTGAAAGAATAGCTCCGCCTCCTGGCTGACAGTGAGCTAGACGAGGGACTCCAAACAGCAGCAACAAAGCGAAAAGCACAGTGTCTCCTCCAAGACACTCAAGACTCAGTGCCGACTCCGACGTAAGGCTGTTATTAAATGTACCAGCACTCATGGGAATAGTGAACTCACACCAGCCTTAAAGGTATATAACATTCAAGTGAAGGTGGATGCAACAAATGGAGCTTTAATTTCGTGCTTCTTTGAGACATCAGGACTATAAATTGTGGAAAAAAAACTTTGTAAAGAAATGGATGAGCCTGCCAGTAAGTACTCCAAACAAATAACTACACATTGAGACTTATCAAGATCAAATTGTAGATGCCATTGCACTGAGACCAACATTATATTTGGCACAATTGTGGGCATCTCGTATCTGAGTAAGTACCTGGCTGCTGTGCAAGACTTCTGATGTTAGAGTTTTGGAAAGGAACCTTTAGTGAATTTCTGCATTCATTGTAACCTTGATACACTACGCTGTGCCTTTTAATTGTTAACTCAACTTACATTTTTATCTTGGAATATTTGTTAGCAAGTCTTTCAATGGTTGTTAACTGTTGATTATTATATTCTGTATTAATCCATTACAAAGCTTAATAAAACATTGTTTAAATAAAAGAAAAAGCAGGATGAAGGACAACCACTACCATAGGGGAAACATGCTAGGAATATGCTACAAACACTAGGTTTGGACAAGATTTGGGTTAATGTTCGTGGCATTATGAAGAGCACGAAATAGATTTTTTAAAATGCCCATAGTGCACATAAGGAAAAACAAGTGCTGGTGGATATTAATGCCTCGAGACAACTGGCAGAGTACTCGCCGTGCAAGAAGGATTTTGGTCAGGAAAAGTATTTGGATCTGATCCACCCGCATTCTATGTTAGCTGCCTTTAGCATCTCTGGAGTATACATGGAAACTAACTGATATTGAAATGTGCCTGGCATGCACAGAGAACAGGGAGAATATTAAGCACTTCCTGTTCTTTTGCAAATGGTAGCAGTATCTAAGAGATCAGTACCTAAAGCCTATGTTTAATTTGGCATCAGACACTCAAAGGACGCAGTAGCTCTATTTAAATCAAGTGACAATGATGTTGCCGTGTATGTAGTGTCTATATATATCTATAGAGCTTGGTCAATTAGGAAAAGATTGTTGATAGATGAAACTGATAACTGCGCTTTACTATATTTAAATATAGATGTAGATAAATCAAGAATTGTAGGGGGGATTTTCTTTTTTTAAATTAATATTATCATTGCATGATTTTAACATGTTTGTGAGATGTGTTTTTTATTTTGTAATGCAAGAATATGGCTTTCATGCCCTGCTAGGAGTGTTGACCTGGCCTTTAATGGCCTGCCAGCACAAGCTAAGGCAGCACCAAGCAATGCAAGGCCCTCAGCTTGGGCTGTGGGCCGTTAAAGGCCATGTCTGTCCTCCTGAAATGGCATGAAAGCTATTTGCACCCCCGTGGTTCGTCCGGGGTGCAAATGACTTCCAAAATGTTTCATCAGGAAATTTGCACTGCTAACACAGCCAATCTCCTGATGGAATAATGAAAAATGAAAAAACAAAGATGGCCACCACCATGTGGAAAAGGTACTAAGTCCTGTTTCCATGTCTATGGTGACCAGACGGAAGGAGCTCCGTGACTGCAACGCAGTGTTCCGGTTCCACAGGTAAGTGGAGGTGCTGGTGAGGCAACAGGGAGAGGCTCCCTGTTGCCTTCCACAATGGAAAAACGGAAGAAAAAAAAACCAAACAGGGTAGGGCTTCGGGTGGCTGTGACAGCGGGCAGGGGTTTGTGTATTCTCGCCCGCTGTTCCAGCCACCTGATTGACTGAGTGCCCTTCCCCGAGTGCGAATTGCGCTTATTTATGCTGCTATATGACTTTCTGTCAAATAAAGCAAATTAATGAATGAATGAAAAAACATATTTCAATATCTGGAGACGTTTTGTGTTTCACACATTGTGTAAGTTATAGAGAAGTCTCAGAGTAATGTTCGCCTTTGAATGCTGCCCTTCGTAGACAAAACTGCATGACACATTGCAGACATCATATTCAGCCCACTGATTTGTTTTCTTGGTATATTTTGTAAAGATGTACATAAGTGTTTATCTTAGTATTTGCTTGTTATTTGTTAGAGTGACTTATGTTTCCATCCAGGTTGGTTTTATTTTATTTTATGTTTAGTGGTTCATAATAGGTTAGACCTCAGCATTGGCATTCCCATCATTTATATATTATAAGAATGTACAGGTTGTAACGTCAATTTTATTTTTTATAAAAGACCTGTTTTCCCCATATATATGTATAACCAAGGAAGTTGACACAGTGCATGGAGTGCATACAGTGAATACACTGGTGTGAAATACCTGGCTCACTAATAGGCTAGAAATTGTCCATGAACAGACAAACATGTCATGCAGAATTAACACATTATGGCATGGAATGTTGGTGCAAAGAGCAGGAAATTTCATGAAGTGCTGCATGCCTGGGCTAGGGAGCAAGTTTAAAAAGAGGAGGGTGAGTGGTGGTGCAAGGGAGAGAGGATTAAAGGGGAAGGAATAGTAGATTCAAGGAATCGAAATAAGTGTGAGTAAAGAAACACACAAATGGCACTCAAACACACCAGTGTTGGGACCTGGGACGAGAACATCAGAGTGCAAGGCAGCAGATTTCTGTCAGTATAAAAATGTCAACATCATGAGCAGCTGATGTCTTGTTGGTGGTGGATCACATACATGTCAATACTTCTCTAGATCTTAAAGTTAAAATAAAAACAAGTTCCCTCCCAAAGTCAATCCAGCTATTACTGCCAAATGGAATCAATAGGGCAATACATTGAACTTATGGGCAAACATTATTTTTCAATCTGGTGGATAATATCCAGTCTTGTTGTTCACAATCAAGCGTAGTGCAATTTGTTGGCAACCTGGAAAACTGGCAAATGGTAAATTGTCTCTGAATGGGTTTGGATGCAGGGTGCATATCTCAGCAAGACCTTTCTATGAAGAGGATGCCATCACTGATACTTTCTCTCCATGCCTGATAATGATGATGCTACCTATACTTCTTTTCTACATCCCTTGCTTAACTTTGTCTAGATTTCAATCCACATAGATCACTGCTTCCTCAAAGTGTTTGAGATATAGATTAGCTACATTGTGGTACAAATACAGCTTCTATCCCAGTGGATGTCATACTTTGGAGCACATGATTATCCTTAACTAAGAATATCCTACAACTTAAAAGAAAGATGGCAAGGCAAATGGAAGGCATGACCAGGGGAGTAATGACGCCACTGTAGTTGGCCAATCTGTACGTAAATAAGTTTGAGAAAACAGTATACAAAGCTATATAATGATACACTATTATGGTATCAATATCAATACTCAGAACACCCAATTTACAGTTTATTTGTTTTATGGACCAGAAGTGAATACTGTTTTGGATCTAGCCATATTCAAGGCAGTGGCAAATAGATGGATATTCTTTTCTGAGTTATAATGGAAGGCATTGAAATCCACTGATAGATAATATACTATTTGAAAGGCTCCTCCATTTTAAAGGAATGTCATGACAAATGTAAACAACAAGTGAGAAAGTTATCCAGGACACTGAAGGAGAAAGGCTATCCAAAAGCAGTGGTCCAGAAATAAAAAAGAAGAACAGCAGAGAAGCACTACTGGAGAGCAAGACAGGAAGGAATAACATGGAAAGTAGCTAATCTTAGTAGGTATTCTACAGTATCAACTAAAATTAAAATCATTATCTTCAGTCATTGGCACATGATGTAAACCAGTGTCAAGAACCATCTTGTGAAGCCCCTTTTCTTTTGAATTTAGGGAATATAGTGATGAAAACAGATCTCCAGCAACCGTCCTCTAGCTTACAAGAACAGATTTATGCAGGTTGCTAGCAATCAAGCGACACCAGCCATGTACCAATTGCATCATGTGCAGTCTTACGAGACATAGTGATAAAATTGACCCAAGATTGAACACTCTCTGGGAGCACATTTCTTTACAACCTTGTAATATGGCAACAGCCATTTATTTAGTTATCTAAAAGTCCAGGCAATTTAACAAACATATGCAAAACCAATTGAAAAATATTTGGATGAAAAATTGAATAATACAACTGCACTTATAAGATCAATACAGCGCTACTTCTACAGCACCTTCTTCAACAATATACATCATATTTTCAGCACAAGAGAGAATGACACAGCAGAATCTTCGAGTGGATGAATAACTGCTGCATAGACATGAGCAACAATTGATCTTCATGGCCAAAGACAATTAACCAGTGTTAATGAAGCTGTGGAAAAGCACAAGACACAGAACACTGTTCTACAGTCCCCTAGCTAAATAGGGCCATAAATGTCTTGATAGACATACTTTGTACACATTCCCCCATGCTCTGAATACCATAGCACAGCATCTCCCATTCTGGACAATTAGCACTAACCGCATAGTACATATCCCCTCTGAATTTACATCATTACAGTCATATGCATGGATATAAACTAGATGTATTCATTTCTTGGGGCACTCAACACTGTTCTATGGTGCATAGTGTGAGGGGTCAGTAATGTGAGACTCAGGACTTTGTTTAGTATTCTCAAAGTTCAACATTTTATTTTAAACAAAAATGCACAGAAACCCCTAACTAAACCTACTCTACCAGGGGAATCCCTACCTAGTCTAGGATCTAAGGGAAAACCTCCTAACATTTGCAATACTAGCCCCCATACTAAACAACAAAAACATTTAAATAAACATAAAAACAATATAAATTAAAGGTTTACCAAACAAACAGTATCTTGCATGACTTCTACTTGTTCTGGGAAGATCTTGCTCCCCCAGAAATGTCCCAAAGTCAATTATTCCAAGGAAAGGAAAAGTCTTACAAAGTTCCATAGAAACGAAGGTTCACACAAATAAAAATCCACTAGTAGCAGTTCCTCTTCACTGGATGAAAAGATTCCCCTTTCCAAGTTCCAAAAAAAAGAAAACAATAGTACCAATGGTATACCTGGACATACTTTCTGCAGGAAAAGATGAACAAACGTGATGACAACAATCCCACTTCTGCTTGACAATTCTTTGGTTTGCAACTTCTTCAGCATCTGCTAGATGCAGTTTTGTCAGGATACTGCTGCTTGAAATTTGCTCTTTCTACTGTTCAAACCCCTGGGTATTCGGGCATTCATATTTCCATTGTTAATAAGACTTCCCATTTATACTAACAAGTTTATCTCACTCAATTATGCATGTGAGTGTTAAGAAAGCTGGCTACTTTTACCAGCAAGGTATTTTAGCTGATTTGGAGTATGGAGCATCACTTTCCTGACTCCACAATCACTGTAACTGCAGGCTGCTTCTGCTTCCTAGGTTGGTATCTTCAACTACTACTGCTGCAGGCACTCTTGAGACCCGCACCCCTCTGTTGCACAGGTGTCTCTGATCCAGTCTCATCAAAGGAGAAACTTATACTCTCCAGTTTCCCTCTGCTTGCTTCTGCACACAGGCCTTGTTTTGATGCATGACTTCAGCTCTGTATTCACAGCAATTAGGCGCACCTGGAAAGAGTGCCTGTTTCCTCCAGCCCCTTCCACTGCTGCCACAACCAGGGTGTGTGATCACAGGGCCAACTTGGAGTCTGCAGGTGAAATCTGCCATTCCTCTAATCCGGCATCCCTTCTGTGGTAAAATGTCCTTGTTAACCGACAGCCTTGTGCTTTGCTATTTCTACTTCTGCTACTGCCGACCTTCCAGCTTCCACTTCAGCTTCTTTCTACTTCTCCTCCATCCAGCAGTCCTGTATGCCCCTTAGGTGGGTTAATTGGTCTCAGGTACAGGCCCTTAGAATTAATTGTCTGGCCCTGCCAAAAGCTATTAGGCTTGCCTGTCTGACCTGAGCTACTGCATGTCTCTTTACACCTCTTCTACTTCACAGTACCTGAGAAATGATGGGACATGCAGTCCTTTCTAGAAAGTTTTAATTTCTCTATATTTTTTTAATTTTTCTACATCTTCAAACGAATTAAGCAAAGATTGCTCTCTCTTGATGATATTACAATAGGAGAAAACATGTTTAACCTTTTTAGAGACAGATGGGACACAGAAGGTCATGGGTTTGCTGTTCCCGTTGGCATACTTTTGACATTGTGGAGGATATGAATTTTTAGGGGTACAAAAGAATGGTTCCAAAAAGTGAACATCTTTAGATAATTTTGTTCTAGAGTCACTGGTTTAGTTTTAACCCTGGACTGATATTGATCTATATGACAAGATGCCATAACCTCTCTGGGAATGATCTTACTATGGTCCAAAGTGTAATACCATGTCTCATCCTGTGAAATCTCCCCACTACCCTGGGCCTTGTCTCCACCCAGGTGATCCTCCTGCAGTACACAACCGCCAGGATTGGGATCTGAAAGTGTCTGCCCTCTACTGGTCCCATGGGAGGAGACGTTAGGCAGGGTTTCAGTGGGGGGTCGACAGAGTTATACAGAATAGAAATACAGAACATCATTTTCACACTTAAAAAAACAGGCATAAATAATGAGGACTGTTCTGCTCTGTGAGAATTCATATCTGGAAGGAGGGGTATTTCTGCATCCTCTACATACAATGCTGGCAGACATCAGGCAAGTGGGAAAGCCACTAGACTAGAGCAGTAGCAAGTCATGTTGCATGATATGTCATTCCACATTTTATAACAAAACTCCCCTTAACCTCATTTTGTATATTGCAGCCTTTTGAACAAGCGAGCTAGACCAAGTGTAACTAATGATCACAGGAGCTGACATTTTCTTCCAAATGGCATACAAGTATAGTTTTTGCTATGGCTGCGGAAAAGAAACATTTTATTATGTCTATTTAAGGGATTTGATTAGTAGTACTCACTTCAATCCCTCTGTTTTTAAGTGACAATACACACCGCCTTTAGTAGATGTGCCAGGATAATGTGTACTCAAAGAGCAAGGAATTTGCAGTATGCATCAGTATGCCAAGAATCATTTGGATCCCGGTGATTCAAAAGCCACTGAGGTGAATGCTGCTTAGGCTGCACTACATATTCTGCTGTACTGATTTAGAGTTGTGCTCCTGTTTGCTTCCCACTTTCTTATTCTGCCTGAATAAAAAAGCTGCTTACTGTATGACCTTTATCTCTAAACATGTCTCTTCTTTTATTGAGCTGATTTAAACCCCTTAGAGTTAGAAAAGGGGGCACAAGAGTTGTGTCAAAACACTACAATGGAGATCAAATGTATAGGAAACAATGATTTGTCACATGAAATAGGTGAAATCAGGGCTGGTTAAATAAATCTAATCTACACTAAGCTTTTTTGGAGGACTCAGAACTATTTTTCTGATAGTGAAGCTCCTAGGAATTACTAAGGGGCACATTTGTTTTGCTTATCATCAGGTACTTTCTCTAATCTAACACTGTTTCTGTGTGTTTGCATCTTGGGCAGCTTTGTGCAGGATTGCCTGCCCTGGAAGTAGACATGCATGCACTGGGTGAGGCAGACTTACACGGATTACATGAAAACCCCTTCCAGTCTGGAACCCGTGAAACATATTGCTGCTTTGCCTCTAGGATTAAGTAATCTTTTCCACTACAATCTTCATTTCTCCTGCACCCTTCTAAGTGAGTTAGACACCTTTCTGTCATCTCTTACATGTGGTCCATATTTGAGGAGGAGCTGCGAAACGCATTTAGGCCCTTTGCACACACTACAATTACTCAAGCGTATGGTCACCACATTTGCCAGCTCATTGATACTATCCAGTAATTCTGATCTAAATTTCATGCCCCCTTTCAGCACTTCACTAGATGATTTCATACTTTTCACATCACCTTCACAAACTCTACTTCCTCCTCTATTGGTATCCCCAGATAACACACCGTCTGACTCTTATCTCTCACTCTTCAGGGACACTGCCGCTATTCTAACTTCCTCTTAAGACATTCCTTCACCCCCCCACTCTGCTGTACACAAATGTCCTTTACATAGTGCCCTCATCACAGCTTCTCCTCCTGATTACAGACCTTAATTTGAATGTATCATTAACCCATAAATCACTAACAAATCGATCACCAAAGCATTCACCAATCAAAAACTCCTTCTGAACTCCCTCAGATTCACCCGACCAGAAGGCATGATAACATTAAAATCTATGACTTCCTTGTGACTGCTATACCACCATAGCTAAAACCTCTAGAGGCATCCCTTTCATTTCACAATTTAGTGTAGAAAAAGTTTAAATGACCCCCAAGAGTGTCCTTACCCTACCTAACCCTTGTACATCCCTTAATTGTTGCCTTCTAAATGTTTGTTTGATGGCTAATCATAAATAGGAAATCTAGAATTGTATCTCTAAACATAACCCTTCTCTGCTGTACCTCATGGATGATTGACGTAAGTATGACTACCCTCCCAATATCCATGAGGCTATCCCCGACAACAGATTATTCTCAAAAAGGAGCATATAGGATTGGAAGTATAGCACTAACTTACAATGAAGCTCTGTTTGTCTTCTCATTTCATGATGAATTTGAATCAGCATGTGAATCTATACTTACCAGTTGGAAGCGTGTATACTTTCTCCTTATTTATAAGCATCTACATTTGGTGAAAACCTAGCCGATTTCAACTCTAGCAATTTCACTAGCCACCCTTAACGATTCATCCAAGGTCATTCCAACATGTGGTTGGAACAACTACTGTATAAATTGACCAAGTGTCCTACTAACTAACTAAAAGTGCCAAGGTTTAAAACTTCTGAACAATTGAAGTAGCACATAAAGGTGGGGACACTTTGGATGGCAGCTTTGGTCCTCCCAGACTCATAATTTCCTTCCCTCTTAATATTTGAATACTCGGCCAGACAATTCAACGTTATTCTTCCCCTTTAGCACCCCACCTCCTTCAAAGCATCCTTTAGCAGAACAAACCATTTTCAATGACATATGCCATTATCTGCCCCATCACTGCTGGCAGTTTCTTCCCTCTCTAAAACAATCAGAGCGTGTAAGGTTTTTGATGAATGGATGCAGGAATCCCTATGCACCATGGCACCTCCTAAACACAGCAAACCAGAGCACAGGTCTCACAAGCCCATTTGGTTCAATGAACACCTAAGGAAAATCCAACAAGCCATTAGATCATTGGAAAAGAATTCTCATTAATGTGCTGTATTCAACAATAAGTCTTACAGCAACACTTGAAAACATAAATATAAGAATTGAAAAACAATGAAATCGCATCACGAAAACAATAAAAAAAAGATTTAGATACAGCTAGTGCAGTTACACTATAGAAATCCATCATTGAATATATAAAACCACAACAGGCTATAATCCATTATAAGACTTGTTAGGAGCAGCTATATCATGTAATGCCAATCACCTACTTAGCTCATTTCTTTTTCTAGGGATCTCCTTATAAGCCACACTCTATAAAAGAACATGCTTACTCTAGTCATAATCATATCATCTTCAGTAGATTTACACAATACAATTGCATCCCTTATAGATTTTACCTGCCTCTCTCTCAGTAAGGATTTTAAATAAAATGTTCTTCATTTATTGTAACCCGTGCACAGGAACAAAATATGAACCAGGGTTTCTTTTGGAAATACACATGTCAGGCATTGATTGCTAGTACCTGAATTCCATTTATTCATTAGTGATGCAACAGGTAATATTCCAAAGCAGAATATTCCAAATCAGAAAGTGATCTAGCAAAGGGGGGGGGTTCAATCATTTCAATATATTGTTCTCAGTCCATGCTGCATTTGTGGGAAAATAATTTAAGAAGCATGTAAATCTGGTAAAAAAGCTAAAAGCATGTTCCCTCAACACAGGAAAGGATATTATACAGAAATTAGGAAAGCAACATCTCTGTACTATTCTGACATCCTTTCCAAGGCCAGCTTTCAAAATTATTGCTAAATCCCACAGCCAATCATTCCTTTCTTAGACAATTTAAGAAAAGAAAATGTCCTCTGCTACCGCCTTTATTGCAAAAGCCTACCCTTATGCACCTTCTCTTGAATTTTTCATAGGATTCAGCTCTCGCTCTTCAGAGGAATTCAAGTGTTCCACAATAAAAAGAGCCTTGTGAGGACCCTTGTCCTGCTTGCTTTTTTAAAGCTTCACTCCAAACTCCCCATATAGCAGAAGCAGTTGGGGAAATTATTAAGACCGCTTTCTTCTCAGGGATCATCCCCCAAGACTTTAAAGAAGTGTGTTGTATACCAATATTTAGCAAGTCTACAACTTACACATTTCAACAAATTTCAACAAAATGAGGGCGATTTCCAATTGCAGATTTTAAGCAAAATTGGCAGTCAAAGCGGCATGCAATCATTTGAAACTTTTGACTGAAGAAAACAATCAAGAAGTGTATTTCTGACCTCAGCATGGCACTGAATCTATTTTACTTTCCACATGAGTTGACATGATACTAACTGGAGACGAGGACCATGCTGAAGCAAGTAGTCTCCTTGACCTCTCTGTGGCATTTAACTTGGCCGATAAACACTTCGGGTATAATGGTATCTTTTCCACTTCTGGTATCCTGTTTATTTGGGTATTAGGAAACAGTCTATTAAATAGATGATTTCCTTCTCTAAAAAACATCACAAATCAATATCCATCCCACCTTGTATTTCTGAATGGGAAGGAACATCTTTTTGGGGTCATACAAGGGTCCTCTCTTGCCTCTTCTTTTCAAATTGCATCCATATCCCCCATCCTTCTTTCCTAGGATATCTTAACTCATCAAGTTAAAGTTATGAGTATAACACTTAGCTGGCCGTAAAGCTACCCAAAACCAATATCACATGTGCATTTAGCTAACTAATCAATGGATGACACCAAACTTCGATTAAAAGAAATAAGATCATGATCATGATCATGGGCATAGCTTTCTTTGAGGCATTCCTTAGTAGATCTGCAGTGGTTGATATTTTCAATCCTCCCTTATTCCAAATTAAATACATAAGGATACGGATGGACTCTACGTTGTCACTGGGAATACAGATCTATGAAGTTACCAGACAAGTCTTTTAGAATCTCCTAACTCTAATAAAAATCTTTCCTTTCCTATCTTTCCCTCAAAAATAGACAACCACCATTGCTAAAAATCCTTTCCAGATTAACCTATGCTAACTCTCTGTACTTTGGGGCCCCGCATATCTCATGATAAGGTTCCATAGGTTCGGAAAGACAAAAGCTCCTATGTTTCTGAGGTTAGGCGTCAATGTCCATTTCTCTCCTATCATTGACTCCTGGATGGATGCACAATTGCTTTCAAGTCAATTTGCACTGCTTTTAAAGGAATATATATATAGGAGAGAGACAGTTTTTTCTGCTAACGAAATTATCAAGATGCTGAAACCAGAAACCTTCAGTCATATTCTCATCAAATTATTTGTCCAAACAAAAGAATGTGGTTGTCTCATAGTATTCTGTTCTTGCACCCCAACTTCAAAACTCTTTGCAACATAAGATTAAATTGGCAAAGCAATGTGTGTGATTTAAAAATTGTTTTTATAGACTAATATACCTTTTCTTCACATTCTCTTTTCTCTCACTTTATAAATAGCTGCTTATTTTCTGATTTTCAAAGAACAAATCAAAGAGCACACTTTTGTGATGCTTTTTCTCAAATAGATGTAATAAGCCACCACACATATACTTTTTATGAGCTATTAACATGTTCTTAATCAAGGTCTGGCTCTCATCTGTCGGTCCGCTTTATGTTTCTCTATGCTTTGTTAAATAGTGTTTGTCTTTATATTACATGTTTTGGCATGTATTCATTTTATTCTAATAAACTTTATAGAGCTCAGTTGGTTGAAATCGTAAATTGCCCGTAGGGGAGCCCTTACATTTGAACTTATGTGCAAACAGGCCCACTGGGCAATTTTCATCAGTTGTGCAGACAAGAGCAAATGAGAAGGCTAAATAGATGGTGGAAACCTCTTTACACTTCTCTATTTGCCCTATGCAGTGCATATACACTGTGGCAAACTCCAAAATCAGCTTCTATGTGTAATGTTTTTGTCAATTATTCTAAGTGAACACATACCGCTTCTCTAGTTGCACTGTGAGTAGGAAAGATTGCAGCAATGAGCCTCGTGGGTTCTTGGTCACATATACCAGTTTGATTCACTAAACACAGCCTTTGCTCTCCCACTCATGTTGTCTGAGATTCCAATCATATTATGAGTGCACTCTACATACTTCCAGTTGTGGAGGTGGATTGGATCCAAACAGATCAGGAAGAGATTGCATGAGAGACTTGAAAGTTTGATCATACAAGTGATTGGAGTCTAAGTCTACTTAATCTAGGATTCCACCATGAACTACTGCCCCAGACATCTGACAACAATGAGAACTATGTGTCTAGCTAAACTCACTGCACAGTTTCGCATTGTATCTAGTGCAGACGTCCCACTCCCATTCGACTAACCTTTATAATGAAACTACTCATGAATGTCCGTAACTCCTAGTACATAGTATCCATAGCACCATTGCCATGTTTAATAATTAATTGTGCTACAACTGAGATGTCACGACTGCTTTGTATATCTGCTTTGCTGTATTCTGTAATGTATATGTTGAAGTGTAACTGTACCTGCTGAAGTACTCTCTTGTAACCAACCTCTTCGGTTTTAGTGCATAGCTGCCTCTGGGCTATGTGTGCTTTATAAATGTCAAATAAATAAAAATAAAATAAATAAATATGTGTTTCTGGAATTATAGATTTGATTAAGTAGATACTATAGTCTGTATATGGTGAGATCCCCTGACTCCTCCATTGCATTGCACAAGCATAGGCGAGTAAAGGACATCTCACTGTGTGCAAACCTAAAAAAATAATTGTAGTCATTTCCTGGTTACACCACCAAGCAGAGTTCTATTATAAATTAACCTATCATTAAAAAAGGGGGAAATGGTTATTAACTGGCACATATTTTCCTGCCTTTAAGTTGCCCATTGAAAATGACATATGAACACTTTTACATGGTACTGCAATAGAAACTTAGGAACCTGAGGGCGTCCTCACTTCTTTTCCCCCTGGATCCTCCTCTCAGGTGGCCAGGGAAGTGCCATCGCTTTTGGATCCTGACCCTGGGGGTGGATATGCGAGGGAGGATAACTTTGGTGGAGGGAACTTGGAGAGGGGAGAGAGGACATCCTTAGGTGAGACATAGTATCCTCCTTTCCCTTTCCCAATGAACATTCTATCCCTCAGGAATGTGTAGGCTACTGTCAACCCTTTCCCCTTTCTTCCCTTCGAACTGTCCCCCAGAAATACCACCTCAATACTTGGATGAGGAAGAGATCAACTAGGAGGACACATCCTCATTTGGGCGAGGCAAACACATGCAGCCTTTTATTAATACAAACACATGCCAGCCTCCTTCTGTTAATACTGACACTTACCAGCTGCCGCTGTGTACTGGGATGAGGAGGAGAACACAAGTAAGGTAGAACTACTGTTGTAATGGTGAGAGGTCTATTCTTTCCTGGAGTCATTATGGTGGTGGGGCACTTTAAAACTTGACCTCAGTTTGGAATTGGAGTCAGCTGTGGAGACAGTGTGAGCCGTGGAGGCTGATGCAGCAGCTGGGCAAGCAACTCCAGTGCAGTGGCATGACATCAGAGCGCTTGAGACCTGGTGACAGATGCAGAGTTTATGCAGCAGGAAAGCTGGAGGCTGGTAGCAGACTGCGTGAGGGAGGCCGGTATGACCGAGCAAAGCAGTTGCAGAAGTCCTGGGCTGCAGGTGGAGCATCGCTAGGGAGCAACACCACAGAGAGCCACGGGGAGAAGAGCGAGGTCCTGCTCGGGTAAGCATGATCCCAGAGTGGCAGAGACCTTACAGCGCTGTAAGCTCAAACTGTTGAATGAATGGGAATCACAGGGCTGGCAAGCTTTGGACATTGTAGTTTTGAATACCAGACAAACTGAAAGTCATTACAAGTACTTTTGGATGCTGAAACCAGTACTTGTGAATACCGAATGAACTGAAAGTATTTATAAGCACGTTTGAATGTCGAAACCAGTACGTTTGAATACTAAAACTAAAAGTCATAATAATCACTTTTGAATGCTGAACAGAGTAAAGACAAGTGTTGAGCACTTGTGAATGGAGTGATAGAAAGGTGGTGCTTGTAGCAGATACCACAGAGTGTATTGTATGGAACACACACATTGGCAAAGTCAAGAGCATACCAAGATGAGTATGAAATAAGAAACCAAGTATTGGCCAAAGATTAAAGAAGAATACAGAAAAGTGTAACAAAGTGCATGATGGCCAAAAAAGCCACAGTAGTGTCAGAAGAGTGTGACAATGGGGAATCAACCAAACATCACTACCAAAAGGAAGCAGTAGCCAATTGTTGATGGAAAGCAGCTAAGAAGGGGTATCAGGTATGTGACATGTAATGGGTGGCTGTGTGGTCTGACAACCGCACCTAGAACAGGTGCTCCCTGTATGAAGATGTCAATGAAACTATCCATAAAGAAGCCTATGTTTTGTCACATCTTTCTATGTGATTTTGAAATCAAGAAACAGAACTGCCTATATACATTATTGAAAAGTAATGATATCAAAAGAGCTAGCAAGTGTCCCAAGAACTGTGTTGTTTTTAAAAAGCTAGAAACTTTGAACTCTTGGGGAAGGGAACCACGATACCATGTGAACTGTTTTGAACTTGGGGAAGGGTAAACTGATTACAAGCCAAGAGCTGGAAGAAGCTCTGAATTTTATTTCAAACACTATTCATTTTGATGCAGACATCCCTACACATGGTATACAGTTAGTTGTGAGGGCAAGTACAGGTTTTGGACATAGGCAGACATTTGGTTTGGACACAGACTAGCCTTAGTTTTCTTTAGGGAGATATATCCCTCCTCAACATAGGGCAACTTAGAGCTTAGGCCATCCTTCATTTTTAGATATTAAACATTTGAGAACCAAACATGAACCTGTTGTCTTTGTCTACTTCATGATGCCTTCACAAAACACAATGAAGGAACTTTAGCAAACATATTACTGTCATGTTTGTAAGTGATTTATATGCAGGAAGGTTAAGTAGCTTGTCTTGAAATTGCGTTTTCTAGAACACAGTTTGAATTTGTGATAGGTCAGGGAATGTTTATTCACAATGAATACAAATTTGAGAGATTTGGCTGGGCAGGGATGTTCTGACTTAATTTTTTTCCCTGTAAAAATGAAAATTTGATCCCAAGCCCTCATAAACTGTTCAAAGCATTTTGGATGCACACTTTGGATAATTCAACTGTACACATGGTGAGGCATGTGCTTTAAAATTTCACTTTCATAATAATGCTGTTTTGATTATTGATGTTGGAATTGAATTGATGCATGAAATGTGTGTATTTAAAGAGATTTGATTATTTTTATCTTATTAATAAATACAACGGTGTAACCTTGTGCTTTTCTTGTCCTGAAAGGGGAAAGATGCTGTATGGGAATCAATATGGTTAAATTGGGGGTCACAGGTTCATAAAAAGTGCTTTATTAAATAAATTAACATTGTACATGCCTGATTTGGGGTGGGTGAAAAATCCCCCAATACTATATGTGACCCAATTAAAACATCCCCCAGTTTCCAGAAGGGGCACTGCTAAGGTACAAGAGACGTTTCATGGGCTCAGAAACACATAGTACAGAGGCCCATTTGGGAGAAACACACAGATTCAGGGGCATTAAACAACATAATGTGGACAACTCGCAGGCTCAGATAGGTAGTGGAGTACAGTGTTTTGTCATGTGATAATTCAGAGGAGGATGGGAAAAGTGGACAAATTGTGGGTGGGGAAATGGTGGGCTTATCAGAGGCTTGAGTGGGGGATGATTCAAATTAAAAACTGGAAGACAAACTCATAAGCTCTGGGGAAGCAAAGAGGATAAATTAATGGCCAAAAGGTTGATGTTCAGAAGCTTGAAGTAATGGGAAATCACAGACTAATTATGCATACAGCTTTCACATCCGCAAGTTCAGGGGGAAGCAGCTTATAGGCTTGGACACAAGGTTACTTCACAAAGTTGTTTTAAAGGCAGTGGGATATGGTATGAACTTGATGATGATAGTGATATAAATAAAACCTGAAGAACATGTTTCGGATGTGTTTTAGACCTTGCAGTCCTTGCAGAATGGCAAGCCTTAAAGGTAGGAGTAGTCTGCTGGTTTGCATGTTGCAGGATCTAAAACTGTATTTTGAGGGTAAATATCTGTTCATGCTCTGACACAAGATCACAAGGTGCTATTCTATATTTGATGGTTCAGAGAGAATACCCAAGATCAGGGCACCTAATAAGTAATACTCTGTCACAGAAAACTGTGTATGCCTGCAATTCCAACCCATGCTCTGGGATTTGCTTCATCCATCCATTCTCTACCCATACCTTGGTTAACAGGGAGTTAATGTGATCAGATGTAATGCAAAAAAAACCCTTGAAATTCAGCAGTCACATTTGAAGCAAGTCCACCTTAACTGTGTGCCCCCTGTTGTGCAGTGTATGACCACAATGATGACATCATTGATGACACTCATTACATCATACATGCCATCACTTATGGCATCACTAATGACATCATACACATCACTAATTACATCATAAATGACATTACTGATTATATATGTTCCAATATTTTTGTTGCCCACTGTTGATACATATTTTAATTGATCACACTTAACAACAATAACAACATGACATGGAACAATACAATCCCACACAAGTATCATATGATTATGTATGGAACATTCATTAATAGTACTTATCAAATTATAACATGTAAAATAAAAATACGTAACATTATACAAATGATTTGAATTCCATATATTGTAAAGACATTACAATAGTTAACTGCAGGGAAAGTACCTGATGCAGTTAGATCTATTTCAGGTATTTCAAAGATAATAAGTACATGTAGTAGGGAAAAATAAGAAAAGATAGAAGTAGAAACATGTTTAATAATAAGTGTAATAAAAATAGTCAATGTTCACACTTACATTTAAAAGGTTCCTTACCATAATAATATGATATGAGCAGATTTTGTTTAGATGATAAGTTTTATTTAAAAAATAACCTCATATAAAAGAAAGTGTGTGGCCATGTGCATTGTGATAGTATATAATTGACACATTCAAAGCTTTGTTAATGTGCATTCAAAAATCTGTTACTTACACTACATTTTTTGATTCATAGAAAAGAAATGAAGATTATAAAGTGAATATTTAATTATAGACATTTGATTGTATTCCTAAGATTCTAAGCCAATTCTTGAAAATAAAATATGAATTTTTATTCAAACATAACAATTTTCTTCCAAAGTACACAAATGTGTATATATTTTCTTCTTTGTAATAATGTCGGTATGTACTTACAATTGTATAATGTATGTTACATTTAAAGAAACAAGGGTGGACTTGTTTCATTAAATGTAACACAATATACGATTGTAAGTACATACAGACATTATTACAAAGAAGAAGAATAAATATGCAATGCACTGTGTAAGTATGAAATATGTAAATATATGGTATGTAACAAAGCAGAGTTTCCATATATCAAAATGTAATGAATCGAACCCGTGATATCAGTGATGTCAAGTATGATTTAATCAGTGATGTCACCAGTGATGTCTTTAGTGATGCCATCTGTGATGTCATCATTGTGGTTATGTGCTGCACAACAGGGGGTGCAAAGTTGAGGTAGACTTGCTTCAAATGTGACTGCTGAATTTAAATTATTGTGTTGCGTTAAATCTGAGCACCTTCATTATTCCTCAACCAAGATTCTTTCACTGATTTTGAACGGTTTTGTTGCTATTCTTTTTTCATGTTAAATCTGATCACCTTTACACTCTCTACACTCATGTTTCTCATGGAATGTCAAGGGTTTTCTTACACTATAATTTCTCTGGGGTGCACTAGCCATGGCCTTCGGCCTTAGCCACTGTACATGTTGCACCAATAGGTTTCCTTGGGGCCCACTAGCCATTGCCTTTGGCTTTGGCCATTGTACATGTTGCACCAATGCGTTTCTTTGCCTGCTTTTACTTTTTGGTTCATGTGACGCATTTTCTTTTCCAAGCGCTTCTTGTGTTATTGCCGCAGGAATTTCTCAAGCAAGGATGCCTTGGTGTAGTCAGGAAGGAACATGGGGGGATCAGGTAAATGAATGTGGGCTATTTCAAGCTTGTTCGATGGTACAGTATAGTCTCTTGGTTGTTGTGGTGAGACTGGCCTATAATAATATTTGGATAATATTGTTTTTGGAGTGCTCTTTTCGGAGAAAAAGACTGTACAGATTCCAGTTCTCTGGTTTGCTAACAGAAAATCTATTGTTCCTTTGGCAAGAACATTTTATTTGGAGATGTTAAGAAATGAGGAAATGGCAGAGCTCAGGTTCCTGCCTAATGTGGTTATTAAGATTTCATAAACAAAAGTGGAAGGCCACAGAAAGTACCAGTTGAACTAGAGCACATAATCACCATGAAATTAAAATACATGACTTGAAATGTGTGCCCGATAACACTGAGTAACTTTAGGATTGCCAAATATAAGGGTATACTTATTATTAAGACAGTGATGCCTTGCAATCGATTTAGTATACAATATTGCATCACATTTTTACCAATTCAGTGGATAATCTGTATTTGTGATACAGTCAAAGTCCAAGAAATTTGGAGGCACACCAGTACACGTTTGTGCGTGGACATAATATTTTTTAAGTGCATTTTTCTCAAATTACAAAGCAGGTTACAGAGAGATTACTTGAAATTAGTCAGGGCTTTTTATGTTTATTGTGAGTGTTAGATATATACATACATATATTACATGGATGTGGTCGCGTCCATGTAGTTATAGTTAAGTTGGTGTTTCCGTAGGAAGAGCATTTTTTGGGTGGCTTATAACTTCGCTCCCTCTGGACGAATCCTCACCAAACTTTGCAAAAAAAAGTATAGGGCCCACTCTGAATTTGTTTGCAAAGTTTGGAGAGGTTTGGTCCAGGGGGGGCAAAGTTATAGGGGGGGTCCTAAAACCTTTCTTTTTTCCCATTGACATAATGTGAAAAAACTTTGCGCACGCCTACAGTCCAAACTGCTGGACAGATTTACAACAAATTTGCGGCAGGAGCGGGGGCTTGGTCCCGAAAGCGTGCTTTTGCAAATTTGGTGTAAATCCGTCCAGTATTTTTTTTTAAAATGACCAAAATGTAAGGAAAAAAAATAGTGATATCTCCGTTCGCTCCGCGGACGGACTTCCCGGTTCGTTCTGCGGACAGTGCCCCGATTGGCCAAGCTGTTCGCTGATTGGACGGCATGGTGCGTGAAGCGCGTCAGATTTTCTGTGGCGCCCGCCATCTTGCATTCGCGGACGACCGCGGACAGCGCGGTGAAACTTGGATTAAAAATTGTATTTAGTGGAGTGTGTTGGTGTGTAAGAGTGTTTGGGGAGGGTGTGGGAGTATGTGCTAGACACTTTTGTTGTGTTCAATTTTTCTGCGGACAACACGGCTGTTCTGAAATGTTCGTAAAGAAACAGAATGGATTCGGTGTCAAGTTGAAAGTGTTCTAAGAAGACTTGTGGGGTCCTTGAATGTTCGCAGGGGGTGTCCTGAAGACGTTGTCTGTATTGTTCGTTGTGAATCTGAAAGTGTTCTAAGAACCCTCGCGGTGTCCTGAAATGTTCGTACATAAAGAAAATGGGGGTGTTCTGAGGACGTTGCCTGTATTGTTCGCTGGCAAGTTGAATGTGTTCTAAGAACACTTGCGGTGTCCTGAAATGTTTGAAAATAAACAAAATGGGGGTGTTCTGAGGACGTTCTCCATATTGTGTGCCTGCTTAGCTGTATCCAATGAGGGAATGGCACAGAGAATGAAGTGGAAATGGTAGAAGGGCTGTCTAAGAGTTATGCGGTCTGCGGACAGGGCGTGCTACATCCGGGGTTTTCCAGCAAATCGAGCATGGAAAGAAGACTGTAGGGATCAGCCAATCAGATGTTGAGGTTGTGGATTTGTGTTCAAAGAGACTGTGTGTAGTGAAGATGGCAGAAGTGGAGAAAGTCAGGGTGTTGGTGCTCGGAGATATGTTTGTGCATGGTTTACAACAGTATGCTCAATACAGGCATGTTGCAAAAAATGTTGATGTTAAAGGAGTGGAGGTGGTGTGGAGCACTGTGCCTGATTGCAATGTACAGGGAATTGTACAAGTTTGTGAAGATAAGGGCAGGATCAACAGTCCCCATGTGGTAGTTTTGCACTATGGTGCTTTCCATTTGGGCTATGTCAGTGCCCCTACTTTGTTGGCAGATTTGGAACACTTGGTTCAAGCAGTAATGAACATCCTTCCAAATGCCAAAGTAATTTTTTCTGGATTACTACCTAGGGCAATATGGGACAATAGTTCAGTTTTTTTTCCTCAGCAAAACAATGCTAGGTGTGTAATCAACCGAGGCATGTGTGCCTTCATGGTTAGAGCTGGTATGTTCTTCTGTAATAATGAGAATATTGATTCCATTTCCTTATCTTTTATGGGAAATGCCATTCTGTTTTGGAATGTAAGGGTTGCTTTGGAGAAGGTTATGTGAAGATTTTAGGAGTAAAGTAAGAAAAACATAAAATATAAAATACAAAATAACAGGTGTCTGTCAAGCATCTGCAAAAATACCCCCAAAAAACGGCTCTTTTCAGAGCCAACCTCAAAGGGGAAATGGGGCACACTATTTAAATTTACATTCACCACGCTCAGATTTTCGATATGTCCGCGGACATGGCGGTAGTCCGCGGACATCGAAATCACTAGCTAGGGGTTCAGTGTGTTCTATGTTACATGTATATACAGTCAGGGATATTATGGTTAAGTTGTGCTACTAAAAACATATGATATTCAGTAAAAAAAATTTCTTTGTGATGTCATCTTTGATGTCCTGGGTGTTAGTGTTAGCAGTGCACGGTGGCGCGAGTTATGGTTGCTTATCTTACCATAACTGCCGAATTTCAGGGGTTTTTCGATTTTACTTTGAACCATAATGTCCCTTTACCAAAGTTTTTTTACTGAATTTGATAGGTTTTTAGTAGCGCAACTTCACCATAAAGTCCCTTTTAACAAGGTTTTTTCACTGAATATATATATATATATGTATATTGAGAAATGGGGAAGTCTTTGTTAGAAGCACCACCAGTGGAGTGCACTCCCGAGAGTAATCCGAAAAGGTACAAATGTCCTTTCAGAAAGAAGAAGGAAGACCATCAAGCTGAATCTGGATAGCACAAAAAAATATTTGTATTAGTTGTTGTGCATTGAAAAGGAAAACCTGGACAAAAAACTATGCATTTCACGGTATACCAACCGCTTTATCACGAAGGTTTAAGGTGAACACAAATGATGGACTGCATTATATGTCATGGCGCCTCCATGGTAATGGGTAGAGAGTGTCTGCATGTGTTTCACAACATCTTAAATGTAATCTGGCAGCCATCTTGTAACACTTTACATCCTATATATATCATGGCGGTAAAATGACCAACTCAGTTCAGTAACTGCATGGTTAAGACCTAAACATTATATGGCTACCTGGGAAATATATATATATATATTCAAGGAACAAACGTTAGTTGCAAGGACGTTAAGGTGAGAACTTAACAAAACAAAACCCCTGAAATTCCGCTAAAGCCACCTTAACTTCGCGTCCCCTGTTGTGCAGCCTATGACTACTATGATGACATCACATTTGTTGCACTGGTAGGTGGAAGTGCTGCAGGTGGTGCTGATGTCCGTCTATGCAAAGAATGGGATCCATGCATTTTTCTTTTGCTATGTTTGTGCGCTTTCCAATAGTCATTATCAACGTCATCCGTGTGGACTCAAACTAGATGATTAATCATAATATAAGTTCCCAGGCTTTGAGATGGAACATAGGAATTTCCACAGCATAGAGTTTTGTTGCAGAATGTACAAAGTACCTCCTCTGCCTTTTTTCTGGAACAGTGTTCTTTAACTTTAAAGAAGCGCCAACTTGCAGCAGTGGTTTTCATCTCAGTTGCTTTCTTCCTTGGTGGCAATGGATTCGGACCCCAAACAATAATGTCATCACTGCTGGTACTTTTGTGGTCGGACATGTTGGAATGTCCAACCAGGAAGGAATATGTAAAACAATAAAAATGACAAAACAAAAAAGAAAATGCCTCAAAAAATGAAAACTTGTTTTAAAGTCAGACATAAAATAGACAAACTGAACAAATCACAAAATAAAGGAAAATAGGTTTAGGGGAAAAGTGGGTAAAAAGAATAAAGAATGTAAGGGGTAAAGAGCCAAGAGTGCTTGCAGTAACTGAAAAACCCTTTCACTAACTTGTACAGAAAGCAATGATGAATGTAAAATTCTTTCCTTGTGGGTGCAGTGATTATTCGTGGCTACAGACTTCCACTCCTGCTTAATGGACAGTGTTGTACGCAAGAATGGTGTGTTATGTCTTGATACGGCAAAGGGGGTAGCCACGTCAATGCATCCGAATGAATGATTACACTCTCCGCAGACACGGCTAGCAATGAAGCATAGGCGCGAAACAACAGCATGTGATATAATTGGCTGGAGGGCGATGTGTAGCTGCGTCAATGTCATTTCAGGTGCTATTGGATGATTCTGCATGAGCGGATGTCGGGGAACGCAATGGGCGTAGTCATGTAAATGCATTTTGGTGTGCCATTGGCTCCTTTGTTGATGCAGCAAGGGAAGAGAGGAGATAACAATGCAATTGACCAGTGGGAAGAGGTGTGAAGCCACGTAGCCGCATCAACGCAACATTTAAACCATTTTCCAGACCATCTTGTGCAGTTTCCATTACGCATCATCCACATCATTTTAGGAAACTCACACCAAATGATTTATCATAATTGATTTTCTCAAGGTTTCTGGCGGAACATTAGAATGGCCACATCTTAGTGGTACAGCAAGCATTTCTTGAAAATAAAATGCAAAAACAAATGGCCACCGTGATGGGTTTGAAGGAACTACACATAGTCCGTTCTCCTTTCCATAGCAAACATTGAAATCAATGTAAAAAAAGGAAACAAACAAAATAGCCACCACAGAGCAGGGAGAAGGGATTACACATAGTCCTTTTTCCCTTTCCATAGAAGCCAGTCATGGAAGGAATCCCTGAGCCACGGCAGTGAGATAGCTTTGTCGGCTGGGTAATGCCCTGCGGATGGCCAATCAGCTTGCTTGTAACAAGCTCATTGACCCTCACTGGGTACTAATATTAAATCATAATTTCCTGA
Organism: Ambystoma mexicanum; assembly: GCF_040938575.1. Taxonomy (NCBI): domain Eukaryota; kingdom Metazoa; phylum Chordata; class Amphibia; order Caudata; family Ambystomatidae; genus Ambystoma; species Ambystoma mexicanum. The sequence continues at coordinate 1,270,250,476 of NC_090930.1, read as the reverse complement.
AACACAGATGTACAATATGTCACAGTTATACTGAAAAGACAGTAATTTCCCAAACCTTTGTGTAAATTGATTTCATTACATATTTGTCTTTTTTAATAAAAATCAATATGAATAAGACATATACATGTTTGTGAATCTGCAAATAGAAATCTGTGAGAAGGTAAACAATAGTTTTTTAATAAAGCAAATTCTAAATACACATAATATGCACTCTGGTGGCATAGATCACATATAACTCTCATAAATTACACAATGACAGCAGGTAAAACTACAACATATGAAGTTGACACAACTGCCAATGTCTAGAGTTTATTAAGTGTTGGTGATGTTCCACTTGTACAAAGTACCTCCTCTACCTCTTTTCTACAACAGTGTTGTTTGACTTTGGAGAAGCTTCAACTGTCAGCAATGTTTTTCACCCCAGTTGCCTTCTCCCTCAGTGGCAATGGGCAGAACCCAAACGATAATGTTATCATCACTGCTGCTACTCTCTCTCATGGTCGCAAATGTTGGAATGTCCAACCAGGAAGGAATATGAAAAATAATAAAAATGACAATAAGAAAAAGACAATGCTCCAAAAAAAAGAAGTCTCCTCTCTAAATCTCCTTAGCATTTTGGATGAAACTTCATATGAAGTGATCCAAATCTACAGGTGTTTCAACACTTCGGCTGTTGATGGCTGCACCTTAAAAGGGTGGAGATTGATTCTACACAACCACCACTCAAAGCTAGAATTAAACGGAAAGACACATGTAAACCAAAAACGGCTGCAGCCCAGTATGGGCCAGGCCATACAGAAGGCATTAAATAACAAAAATGACAACTCTAAAAACACAATCCCACAAAAAATGAAGCCTTCTCTCTAAACCTCTCTAACATTTCTAATAACTCTTCAAATGGAGTGCTCCAGTGCTACATGTGTTTTAACACCATGGTTACTGCTAACAGCATCCTTAATGGGTGGGGGGTTAATTTTACAGCTACAATAAACAGGTAACACCACATGCAAGACAAACAAGTCTACAGCTGAGTATGCTCCAGACCATTCAGAAGGCATTAGGTGCTAGTTTGAAACATAGTTTACATCTGCCCCTTATTCAGAATTAGATACAATTCTGCCAAGTCCTAGACAAGATAACAAATAGTCATCCATAGAAGAGAAAAAGGAGGAAAAAGAAACACCATAGGGCACATGATGGCCACACATGTGCAACTACACACCAAAAAGAAAAAAGAGATAACGAAAAAGCACTGAAATCAAGGATGAAATAAAATACACCATACAAGATATCCTCACACAGCTCAGTTGAGTAAATAAAGCAAGCATTAGTAATACAGTAAACAAACGACAAAAACGCTATCATTTTCCCAAAAACATAAAGACAAAAAATCTCCACAAAAAAAACAAGTAAAATTAGTATTGAGGTATTAACTTGTCCCAATCTTTAGTTACAACACATCCCACAGCTATCCATTGCTGGCATAGATCACAAATAACTCTCATAACTTAGACATTGGCAGATGATAAAACTGGAACATGTGGAGTTGGCACTGCTGTTAAAGATGCGTGTTCATTAACTATTGGTGGTATCACACTGGTGGAATAACTCACTTAACATGCTGCCAATTTCCATACACATAACACATGAGCGCCAAGCATTTTTATTTTGTGGTCTCACACAATTTCCAATACGCATCATCTACATAATCCCAGGAAAAGTATCAAGTAGCAGTATAGTAACAAGAACATTACAAAGAAATCAGTGTGTTTCCTAATTCAAACGGTTGCACGTTTAAAATTCCAATAAACCATTCCACCATTTTACAACCTTTAATTTGCCTACTAAAATAGCATAGCTGAACTCATACTGTGCCTGCATTTATTGCGGCAATTTGCACCAAAAATTCCATCCAGTTCTTTTTTACATAATAGCAGTTTGCACAGCTGATACCATTCCTATGTTCCTTATGAAAATATATTTTAAAATAAAATCAAACATAATTGTCATGAAATTAAACAATAGGTTTGATAAAACAACACAAAATAAAGATAATGTATTTTCTCTTATACATAACCACATAGTAACACAATTCAGCAACCCATTTCAAATCACATCACACCAGCAAAAAAGAAATGTTTTTAAAACAAACATTTTCATATCACCGGAAAAATCACTTTAACACACACGATAAGTGATTAAAAAAGCAGTGTAAATAAAATCAGATTTCTACTGCTATGTGATCATGCTTTTATTTTGAATGCAACAAGTATACTTCATGATTCAATATCATGCACCTCAGTAAAATTCAATTTATTTCCTAATAAACAACGTCCAACCATTACTCCCACCCGTTTTCTTCATTTACAGCAGGATCGCTTCTTTGTTAATAAATACAGTAAAAAAAATAAAATAAAACAGAGTCCCGTTATCAACCTATTATCAAATCAAACTTTCAACAAAACAATTACAAACAACTGATTAATGCCAATCATACTTATCACAGGTAACATGAACTTCACAGTGTGAGTTCTGCAGTCAAAATAAGAAAGTAGACAAAATGGGGAGTTTCATAATTTCCAAAACTAAACCAGGAAAAGAGGACTATTATGTAAGAAAACGAATAAAATGGCTGACACATATTCACTGCAACCTATCACAATGAAGTACACCAGCCAATTAGAAACACCGAAACACATACAAAACCCTGACCACATCACTAGTAGCCGTAAATACTCAATGCGGTAAAACTTTACTTGTAGCCATGGCTACATGTACATTTTCTACAAACTAAAAACTAAACTAAACCAACCTTCAAAACGTTAAATAAGAAAAGTCAACACCTAAACACACAAAATAACAAAAACAGATAGAATTATGTGCTATATCATCCACCTAACAATATAAATATAGCACAGAAAATGTTAATTTGTATATGCGGCTATAAATATAACCGCGCCTACAAAGACAACCAATGAAAAAGATAAAAACTTTTGACGTGCCTACACATGTGCGTTTTATACATGCTGTTATTTCAGACTCATACATGGGTGTTTGTTGTTCGCCGCGGCTACTCGCAAAAACTATGAATTGAAATATGTACTTCGACTCTCCAAAACTCCATACAAGTGTCCCTAATGCACATACCAGACACCCTCTACTCCCCATGACCCTCCTCCAATCTCCTGATTCCCCAAAACACTCAATCCATCTATGATGCTACTCCACCCAAAATGTTGCATACCTGCAGGTACCACACATCCACAAACACACGATGTTCCATTTGCCCAAATATATCCACGGCTGCACAGGTTACCACGTCTACCCGCAAATAGCAATGCCACCCATTGGATGACTGTTGAGAAGCAACAGATACAGTTCTACATGGCCAATTTGTTTTAACATGACTCAGAACACCCAACTAATGAATGGAATGCACTGTAAATACACAAATACAATAAAATAGACAATGTTTTATTATACTTTAGGTTACATTTCATTGACTTTAATCATAACTGCCAAAAATGTGTTAAAAAAGGGGACCTCACTTCAGGTTTAATACTACAATACAACTTAAAAGATCAGTACAGTACAACACTACTCATGTACTCATATAATGTAGCTGAAAATAAAGCAAGTAGATAATAATACATTACAGTAAACTTGTAAACAAACATTTCACAGCCACACAAATAATGCCATAAGGAAAAACACAAAACCTAAAATACAATTTACGTGGCATCTAAAAATAGAATATGATTGATCATTTTTATATTAATTTTGTTAAACTAATTTCTTCACTTTTTCTCCAAATTCTCACATACACAAAAGCCTGAAAACACACAGTAAAAAAAAAAGATTCCCAAGTACCTACCAGGTCACTGACCATGGCCCTCGGCTAAGGGCAGCGATTTTCTTTACCCTTAACGTCACTATACCTATACAAATAACTTCCAAAAAGAATTGAAACACTGACACCCCCAAATATATAGCCACGGCAACAAAACAACCTGTACCCACAGTTGTCTGTAGTCCTATGTAGCCACACCCCCCCACCGACCTCCACCACCTCTAACCTGGTGGCATTTCCATGTTTTTTACCTGTAAATAGCTTTTTTCCTGCATTTAATTTTCCCATATCCTATAACCACTGATATCGCTTGCATCTAGAGAAAAACAAGATGGTCGTTGTTTAAATTCTAATAACACCAGGTTTCGGGTCAATCCACTAAGCATCATAATCTATTTTTGGGAAGGGGGCACCCCATTCTCTGTCAAATATTTAAGTAACTACTGCATGGAATTACCCCAAACTCTTCATGAATCGCCAGTCAACGCTTCGTGCCCAAGTTGTTTCAGACCTGGTCCAAATCCGTCCAGAGGTTTGGGCTGTGCGCTTTGGCAAACATGTACCTTGTTTGTCTATGGAAACAAGAATGGGCTGTAGGCCGCACTTCTGATTTTATTTATTTTTTAATAACTTCATTTATGAACCAATCTTTATGAAACTTTGCATTCTGGGGGGTGCAGTTCTTTAATCACTTTCAAAATTTTGGCCAAAGCCAGCCTCAAATAAAAAATTATTAACTGTAGAATTTTGAGGGGTTCCTATGGGAGTCCGACTCAAGTATAGGGCAGCGATCGCCCCTATAATATAAATACAATATGACAGGCCAAAAAATGTGGATTACACAATGGATCACATATGAAACTGATCATGTGGTTTATGCACTTACCTGTCCCTGCCAGAAATGATATATTGGCAGCACGAAATGTAAATTGAAAATTTGTATCCAACAACACGTGCGTGCAATCCTTCACAATGATGCTAATTACCCCATGGCTAAACATTTCTCTGACTGTCACCAAAGCAATATTGAGAATTTCAGTTTCTTCGGACTACAAAAAATAGAAATGGGCCCGAGGGGTGGCAACAAAGAAAAGACAAAAAGAAACTCGTTGCATCCTAGACTTTGAAAGCAAACAACCCGATGGACACAACATCGATGAAGAGTTGTATACTTTTCTGGGGTGTTAACAAATTCTCATGTTTTTCCCTGTCACATAGAAAATACCCTAGTGGGTAAAAAGGCGCATAGATGTTAGAGTTTAAAAGAGCAGTCTCTCCTTAATACCCTATCAGTTGTACAGCACCTGGAGTAAACAGTTGCAAAACAAAGATGTGATGATGGTGAATTATAATAGCATAAACACCAACAAAGTTTTTAATATGATTTTAAGGTTTTTTAAATGTTCTAATGTGTGGTTTTAGGTGATTGTTTTTTCTTTTGCACTGATATTTATGATAAATAACAAATACTAATATATGGAAGAAGAGGTACAGCAGGTGTCATCTAAGGTGACTGTCAATCCCGATGAAAAATGATTTGGTGATTAGGCTGATTAGCATGAAGGAAATGCACATTTGTAATTGTTATATTGTGGCAATTTGAAGATTGGTATGGCATAATGAATAACCATGATTTGCACTATGCAATTTATATGTATTTTTAAGATCTAATGAGTTGGTAAAAAGTTGGGACGGTTATATACTGGCAGCAGGCTGTTAGAGCACAAAGTACTCCTAGAATGCAATTTATGAAACTATTGGTGAGGCAACTGATTTTTGCACTTTGCACTTTTATGTTCCATAAGGCACATCAGGCATAGACTAAGTTATTTTGACACATTTGTGTATTACGACTCAATTATAGTGTTGAATTGAAATAGAAATGACTTTGTCTAATGCTTTGTGGCAATTTTGCACCTTACTGTTCGAGGAACATGCTGCTAATGCACCAAGCACTTGATTTTCAGGAACTGATCGTTGAAATGATCAAATGTAATATGCTTCGTGGCACTTTGCACTTTATTGTTTTAAGAACATGCTGCTAATGCACTAAGCACTTTACTCCTAAGAGCAGACCGCCTGTATACTTGGCGCTTATATTTATAATGCTCATGTGAAATGTTTCCCCAACTGTTGCAACATGGACTTTATGGGCACTTGCCTTGTGTTTGTCCTTCAGTCTAATATAGAGAACATATGTCACACCAACAGCTGCAATGCTAAGACAATGTTAGGATCACCGGTGTACTTAAACATGATGTGTATGGCAAATTATAGAATACTATAAACATGTCATTATGTACAGAATAGAATGCAACTTGAAGCAAACAAAAAGTTGTTTTGAAATCTATCCACACACACTAGGCTAACATGGCCGACATACAATACGGGGGTTGCAGCACTCTAAGAGAACTAGTCCTTTGACTGTTTTTATTTCTCATCTCTTTGGCTACCTCTCTTCCATGTCTTTTAATGTTTCAGTAACAATGAGGCAAACTGTTGTGAGCAAGAGGCGAGTTGGCCGCGGAACGCATGAACGTCTCAGCAAATTTATTGCTGCACTTGGGAGGACCCGTGAATTTTGGTCACTTTGAAATTTTAAAAGGATTACCATGTTTTTTGGAATGCATGATTTTCCATGCAAGACTAATAAAGGAAGGTTATTTTGGTAAACAAGGTGTGGACCCGGCAGCTTTTGTTTCAACCAGGATTTATTTTTATTTTTTCCTGACAATTACTGTGGAGAGTGCAGCTCAAATCTCCTGCATGTATACGGCAGCATTTTGAACATATAGTTATGGTTAAGTTGGTGTTTCCATAGGAAGAGCACTTTTTGGGCGGATTATAACTTCGCTCTCCCTGGACGAATCCTCACCAGACTTTGCAAAAAAAGTATTTGGGTCACTCTGATTTGTTCTGCAAAGTTTGGTGAGGATTCGTCCAGGGAGGGGGCAAAGTTATAGGGGGGGTCCCAAAACTTTTTTTTTCCCCATAGACATAATGGGAAAAAAATTTGCTCACGCCTACAGCCCAAACCGCTGGACGGATTTACACCAAATGTGCGGCAGGAGCGGCGGCTTGGTCCCGAAAGCATGCTTTGCTTTATTTGGTGTAAATCCGTCCAGTAGGTTTTTAAAAAAAAGTGAAAAAAATTAGTGATATCTGTGTTCGCTTCGCGGACACACTTCCCTGTTCGCTCCGGGGACAGGACGGTGATTGGGCAAGCAGCTTGCGTGATGTCCGCGGACATCTGACGTGCTCTCTCATTGGATGGGTGAAAGCCTGCAGTGCGTCTGGCTTCAGAGACGCCCGCCATCTTTGTTCCTCGCCGCCTGCACAGTAAGTCTTGTCTGTCTCCTGTTCCTCCCACCCCGCTCATGCCCCGTGTGTCCTTCTTGTCCCCCCCACTCCCACTCATGCTCCGTGTCTAACCTGTTCCTCCAGGCCCCCGCTCACGCCATCGGCACACGGTGGCCAGGATCTGCCGCCTGCACACGAACGCTGTGTGTCTCTCTCCCTCCGCCCCACCCCCCGCTCATGCCCCGTGTGTCTCTCTCCCTCCTCCCACCCCCGCTCATGCCCCGTGTGTCTCTCTCCCCTTCCACCCACCCCCCGCTCATGCCCCGTGTGTCTCCCTTCCGCCCACCCCCCGCTCATGCCCCGTGTGTCTCTCTCCCTCCCGCCCACCCCCCGCTCATGTCCCATGTGTCTCTCTCCCTTACGCCCAACCCCCCTCATGGCCCGTGTGTCTCTCTTCCTCCCCCCACCCCCCGCTCATGCCCCGTGTCTGTCTTCTGTTCCCCCCGCTCGTGCCCCGTATCTGTCTCCTGTTCCCCTCATGTGCCGTGTCTGTCTCCTGTTGCCCCCCACACCCCCGCTCATGCCCATTTCTGTCCCCCCACCCCCCGCTCATGCCCCTTGTCTGTCTCCTGTTCCCCCCACCCCCGCTCATGCCCCGTGTCTCTCCTGTTGCCCCTCACCCCCCGCTCATGCCCTGTGTCTGTCTCCTGTTGCCCCCCACCCCCCGCTCATGCTCCGTGTCTGTCTCCTGTTGCCCACCACCCCCCGCTCATGCTCCTTGTCTGTCTCCTGTTCCCCCCACCCCCCGCTCATGCCCCGTGTCTGTCTCCTGTTGCCCCCCACCCCCCGCTCATGCCCTGTGTCTGTCTCCTGTTGCCCCCCACCCCCCGCTCATGCCCCGTGTCCGTCTCCTGTTGCCCCCCACCCCCCGCTCATGCCCCATGTCTGTCTCCTGTTGCCCCCCAGCCCCCGCTCATGCACCGTGTCCGTCTCTGTTGTTCCCCCCCACCCCGCGCTCATGCCCCGTGTCTGTCTCTTGTTCCCCCCACCCCCCGCTCATGCCCCGTGTCTCTCTCCTGTTGCCCCTCACCCCCCGCTCATGCCCCGTGTCTGTCTCCTGTACCCTCCACCCCCGCTCATGCCCCGTGTCTGTCTGCTGTTCCCCCCACCCACTCATGCCCCGTGCCTCTCTCCTGTTGCCCCCCGCTCATGCCCCGTGTCTGTCTCCTGTTCCGCCACCTGCTCATGCCCCGTGTCTCTCTCCTGTTGCCCCCACCCCCTGCTCATGCCCCGTGTCTGTCTCCTGTACCCCCCCACCTCCCCGCTCATGCCCTGTGTCTCTCTCCTGTTGCCCCCGCCCCCTGCTCATGCCCCGTTTCTGTCTCCTGTGCCCCCCCACCCCCCGCTCATGCACTGTGTCTCTCTCCTGTTGCCCCCCACCCCCCTGCTCATGCCCCGTGTCTGTCTTCTGTTCCCCCCACCCCCCGCTCATGCCCCGTGTCTGTCTCCTGTTCCCCCCACTCCCCGCTCATGCCCTGTGTCTGTCTCCTGTTGACCCCACCCATGCCCCGTGTCTGTCTCCTGTACCCCCCCACTCCCCACCCATGCCCCATGTCTTTCTGTTGTTGCCCCCACCCCCCCGCTCATGCCCCGTGGCTGTCTCCTGTTGCCCCCCACCCCCACGCTCATGCCCTGTGCCTGTCTCCTGTTCTCCCCACCCCTGCTCATGCCCCGTATATGTCTCCTGTTCCCCCATCCCCCGCTCAGCCCCGTGTCTGTCTCCTGTTCTCCCCACCGCCCCGCTCATGCCCCGTGTCTATCTCCTGTTCTCCCCACCCCCCGCTCATGCCCCGTGTCTGTCTCCTGTTGCCCCCCACCCCCCGCTCATGCCCCGTGTCTCCCTCGTGTTCCCCCACCCCCTGCTCATGCCCCGTGTTTCCCTTGTGTTACCCCCCACCCCCCGCTCATGCCCCATGTCTCCCTCGTGTTCCCCCCACCCCCGCTCATGCCCCTTGTCTCTCTCCTTTCCCCACACCCCCGCTCATGTCCCGTGTGGGCCCTGTACCCCCCCACTCATGCCCTGTGTCTCCCTCGTGTTGTGAAAACAAAGAAATTGATATGAGGCCGGGAAGCCCAAAGGAAACACACCAACACAGGTTACAAAGAACATACAAAGTGCTTTATTCAAAAGCTACAACAATTACCAAAAAGTCAATTGACAAACGGATAGCTATTCGGCTCTCAGAGTAACAGAACGAACTTTCAACGATAGCGTTAGTGTGAGAGACCGTACATTGGGATACTCATGCTTTTATACTTTTTATCCAGCTCTGGCCAACCCCCTCGCGGGTTAACCATTTTTAGGACCAGGCCTAGGGTTCCTTGCCAGGTCAATCCCATAATGTATGCATTTCGATCAGTTTCGCTGATACAGTTGTTCATTTACACATAGGTCAGGGATAGGACAAGGTCTCAGTTCGCGACCCCAACAAGTGGCCTGCAGGCATATTATTTATTCATGTGTGCGGAGGTCACAACGGCCAGAATCCCACTCGAAATGTCATTCGGCCTCCATTTTGGTGTTCAGGGTGACTTCCACATTGCAAGAGAACCTAAAATGGCAGCTAAATCCAAGATGGCGATTTACACAGTACATTAAGGTCAAGACCTTGCCGCGGAATCTATTTTACACAATGTTTTAGACAACTTGGTGTAGGCCAACATACATTCAAACAATGCGATAAGAGGTATAATATTATTTCGATTCCGATAGACCCTCCTTTTGGCCTATGCCAAGTGCTAATATCGTTCCTAATACTTTTGAAAATAACTCCATGTGTTATCATCCATAGATTCCGCATCATTGTCTGTAATGTCTATAGCCATAAGGTCGTTCATAAAAACCTCTTGTAACATGAATTCTTTAGATGCTGTACCTGGGGCATATATTTTATGTCCTATTGCGCTCACTGCTTGGGCACAACATCCCCCTAACATTCCACATATACTTGGGAGGCATTGAAAACAGCAACAAAGGAATAACAGGATCCCCAAAATAACCAGAATAACGGAAATCACCTTCCAACCCCAAGATCGTAAAGAATCCCAGAACCAAGTGCTAAGATTCCAGTCTCCTACAGGGATATGTACTTCAGAACTGAGAGTATGCAAGTTCTGTATTGCTTTAAAAATTGTTGGCGAGGAGTCTGGTACGAAAACACAACAAGCGGACCCCACTAATTCGCATACTCCACCTCGTTCTGCCAAAATGACATCTAATGCCATCCGATTTTGAAGTGCTACCAATCTTATTGCTTTTTGCTCTAAGGTCATATTGTAGAGTATGTCCGTGGTCCGGTTGATCGTTCTCTCCAGTACCCTTGCTAATCCCCTAATGTTCTCTGAGTTGGTTATTTGTCCCCAAAAGGGCACAACTGATTTCACTATGTCTCCCAATACTTGCCCAGGGGTATCTCCGTTCTGGTCTCGCCGTGGGCGAGCCTTAGAAACCTCCAATGTACTTGCTACAAATACCCCGGGTAACAAAATTCCTAAGTAACAGGTTCCCTGCCAATCCTTGGGCAACCAGGGAAATGCTAAACTACCACAAACAAAATAGACAGGCCCCCCTACGTACAGAGGCCTGCTTTCCCCAGTCAAATTTACAATGTTTTTACAACCTTCGAAATCTCCCATTGGCCTAGTGCCATATCTCTGTACACAGAAGGGAACCGAGTCAGGACTATGATTTATAGAATAAGAAGGAGGTACAGCGTCCTTATTGCCTATCAGAGCCATTTTAAAGGAAATCAGAGTTTGAAAAGGAAGAGATAGTTTGTCAGACGGCCTAATAGAAGCGACGTTAGGTTTACTTCTATTTGCGAAAAGCGAGCATCCCAGGGGAGTCAATTCACGTTTCTCGAAATCATTCAAATTAGTTCCATCAAAGTTCCCTGAGATGCTATCATTCCATCGGCCAAAGAATAGTGCTCTAAGAGAGGCATAGCAAGCAGTCGTTAAAGGTAGAGGATGTATATACCATCCCAGTCCCTTGTTCCCATGTTGCGGTAAATGAGTACAAATCTAACAATTACTCTTATTAAAAATGGCATGGGTAGCATTCATTACTATCATCAGAGTGTTATTATGATACTTTTGTCTATGTTGGGAGTCTCTAGGGGACAGAGTGTGAAAGTGTACAGAGGGAGTCAAAACAGTTGGTACAATCTCGGTTGGTAGTAAAGGTTTCAGAGGATAGATTTCTTCAAAATACCAAAGTCCTACAGCAGCAGTTGCAAAAATAACAATTATCATTATCAACACACAGCAGTACGTTTTCGGGGCCCAGGCACATTGTTCATTGTCCAATTTGGTCACCCCCTTATTCATAAGTCCAATGCGGGGGGCAGCAGCGGAGGTGGCAGGCATCGTAGTTCCTCAATCGATGACCCCAATGTTCGTTGCTGGCGACGCTACGGTCGCGCGATTTCTTAGTCCTTCCCAACCCTAGCCAGCAGAATCCCTTTTGTTCAACAAAACTTCCTCCTAACAAGAGGATTTCCAATCACTTCCTTTTTTCCAAATGCACGCAAAACTCGTGCCGTAGTTCTATTTCCTTGGTCGAAGGTTGTACCTGGTGGTACTCAAAATTGTCTGGTCCGGAAGTAAAGTATTGTCACTTCCTGAGGGAAGCGACGTGTCGGAGGCGACGGAAGTCGCAGAGCTCGAAACAGTATTTTCCGGAAGTGATTTTTCAGGAGAGTGCGGAGACGAAATGGACTGTTCCTCAAGCTCCTCGGGCTCAGAGAACTTCTCCGACGCACTCACAGCGCTGTTTGCTACTCCAAGATCAGAGACTGTAGCGTCAGCGAGGGGTTCTGCTTCTTCTGTAACGTGTGGCGTCGGGTGAGGAAGTTTCTTGACGTGCGTCGCGTGAATCCAGTTCTTCTTTCCAGCCACCCGCACTGCTGTCCTGGTGACCAATAACACCTGATGGGGTCCCCGCCAGCGAGGCGCGAGACAGGAAGACCTCTCGTAGGCCTTCACTAGGACCCAACTTCCAGGCTGAATATCGTCTCCTGGGCCCGTGAACCGTACAGGTAAAGCAGAGTGCACCTGGTGATAAATGAAATACAGGTTTTTAGTTAACTGGTTACAGTAGTCTACAAGCAATACATTTTCCACCTCTCTCAGGGCTTTAGGTTTTGGGAGACCCCAAATGTTAGCAGGCCTCCCCATCACTACTTCAAATGGAGAAAGCCCAGTTTTAGTCTGAGGTGTGGTACGCATAGCTAATAACACAATAGGTAAGGCATCTGGCCATTTTAGTTTGGTATCAGCACATGTTTTTGCAAGTTTATTCTTTAAAATACTGTTGTGTCTTTCCACCAACCCAGCGCTTTGAGGATGTCTAGCTGAGTGAAATCGTTTCTCAATACATAGGGCTGTACATATCTGCAAAATTACTGCTGCAATAAAGTGAGGGCCATTATCCGACCAGATTATCCTCGGGAGCCCAAATCGAGGAAAGAATTCACCATAATCTTTGCAGTGGTCATGGCGGTAGCATCTTTGACGGGGAAAGCCTCGACCCATTTGCTGAAGGCACAAATAATTACAAGAAAATATTTTAGATTATTACATCGTTCCATCTCAATAAAATCAAAGTGAATGACCTCGAAAGGAACAGAAGGGGGCCCAAAGCTTCCCCTTGGAGTCACTGTCCCCTTACCCACATTGTGCTGTAAGCAGATCATACAGTTCTGGACGTGCCTCTTCGCAGTCTCCAGAATCTTGTCATTTACCCAAACTTGTTCTAACATTTTCGTGATCTGCTGGGCACACACATGCCTAGGACTGTGTGCCATCGTAACCATTGCCAATACATATGAATCAGGGAGCAACCATTTCCCTTCGGATGTATCCACCCAACACCCTTCATCATCCAGTTTCCCCAATTCTTCCGCCCACCTTTTAGATTCCTCTATTGTGGCATCAGTTTGAATATCTCGCACAGACCCAATACCTTCATCCATTATGCAAGCATCTCTCATTTCCCTCGAGGCATACATGTCCGTGCTAAGGTCTGTTGCCGTTTGTCTGGCTATCAAATCCGCAAAAGCGTTCCCTTTGCCCACATCATCTATGACCTTCCGATGTGCTGCACATTTCATGATCGCTAACTGTTTAGGGAGTGAGAGCGCCGAGAGTAATTGCACTATCAAGGGGCCATGCTGGATCTTGGTCCCATGTGAGGTCAGGAACCCTCTTTCCGACCAGAGCCTTCCAAAGTTGTGAGCCACCCCAAATGCGTACTGACTATCAGTATATATATTTACTCTACGCCCTTGGGAAAGTTCACAAGCTCGGGTCAACGCTATAATCTCTGCGGCCTGCGCGGAGTTATGCGAAATTCTCTTAGTTTCGACAACTTTGCTCAATGTAGTAACTGCATAAGCAGCTGTAGATGTACCATCTGAAAGTTTGAAGCAGGAGCCATCACAAAACAGCTCCCCTTCTGCATTATCCAAAGGAGTGTCTATGAGATCTATCCTGCCCTTCGTTTCTTGTTCAGTGGTATACAGGCAGTCATGTAATTCTTCGTCACCGAAAACAGTGTTTTGCGGGAAAGGTAAGAGTTCAGCCGGATTAAGAACACAACACCTCTTAATTTGGATATGAGGGGCAAACAGAATTAGTTCATACCTTGTTAACCGCGCAGAGATGAGGTGTTGCGTTTGGGTTTTGTTCAATAGAATATCAACAGAGTGAGGTACCATCAAAATCAAATCATGGCCTAGGACCATTCCCTCACTCTGTTTTACAGACGCGGCAGCAGCAGCGACAGCGCGCAAACATCTTGGCAAAGCGCATGCGACAGGATCAAGGGCGGAGGAGTAGTAGCCGCACGGCCTATTCTTCCCTCCGTGTTCCTGTGTTAACACAGCCAAAGCACATCCATCACATTCATGCACAAACAACACAAAGGCCTTGTCATAATTTGGAGTACCCAGAACCGGTGCCGAACATAGCACGGTTTTGAGAAGCTCAAATGATCGTTGATGTTCCGATTCCCATGGCAGTGGCAGAGAAAGGCCCTTCTTCGTCAGAGCCAACATCGGTTTTATCACTAGTGAGAAGTTCGAGATCCACAACCTACAGTAAGAAGCCATACCTATCAGGGCTCTGACTTCCTTCTGTGTATTTGGAACAGACATGCCAGAAATGTGTTTTATTCTTTCATGTGTCAATCTTCTCCCCTCCTTTGACAGGAGGTAGCCTAAATAGGCAACCCCCTGACAACAATATTGAAATTTTTTAAGCAAAGATTTGTGACCATTTTTAGCTAGGTGAACAAGCAACAGTACAGTGCCTTTTTTACAGGCACTCTCAGAGTCTACAGCCAAAAGCAAATCGTCAACATATTGAAGCAGCGTGCAAGTAGGTGGCAATTCAAGGGTGTCGAGCTGCTCTTTCAGAGCTCTACTATAAATACTGGGACTTTCAGTATAGCCTTGAGGTGCCCTTGTAAATGTAAATGAGCGTCCCCCCAAGGTGAACGCAAACAGATATCTGCTTTCTTTATGTATAGGAATACTAAAGAAAGTGTTTTTTAAATCCACAACGCTGAAGTGCGTAGCCGTAGCAGGGATAATTGTCAATATCGTCGTCACATCGGGCACAATTGGAAATTGTGGGGCGACCACTCAGTTAATAGCACGAAGATCAATTATGAAACGGTATGGAATTGCATTGTCGCCTTTCTTATATACAGGCAAGATCGGACTGTTACACAAACTACCTGTAATCTCCTCGATCACCCCACGATGCACAAAATCAGAGACAATGCATTTCAAAGCACGTTCGCCCTCGACTGATATTTTATACTGCGGAATGCGTGGCAGTTTCACTCCATGTTTCAGAACTGTTTTAACGGGCTAAATCTGTAACACTCCGACATCATTGTCGTCCACCGCCCACAAACATTCCGGGACAATGCTAAACTCGGGAGGTAAAGGTCGAATCAAGAACTGAGAATTAGGAAGTTGCTGTGGTGAAACCGTCAGCCGTACTCCATCCGAAGAACAATGAATTACTGCGTTCAATTTCTTTAACAAATTCAACCCCAGCAAATTCTCTCCACAGTTTGAAGTGAGAAGAAAAGGACAATGGTCCGTAAAGGGACCCAAAGAAACGGATACCGGTGCAGAAACCGGACAGACAGTTGGTATACCAGAAAACCCTATGGAAACATTTGTTTGCCCTGACAGTGGGATGTTTGGAACCCGAGAATGATCAATGGAGCACTTCTGTGCTCCAGTGTCAATCAAAAACTGGTGTTTCCTATTCCCTACTAATAATTCAATGTAGGGGCCTTTCTGATTAACGGGAATAGGTGAAGGTTCCAAACCCTGCTTCGGGCAATCCTAATGAAATAAAGTATTATCGAAAGGAAGCTCTTCAGAAAGGTAGGCAGCAGAAGGGTGATCAAATACGTTCCTCGAGTCCATACTCAAGGTCTGATTTTCCTGTGAAAAAGGTTGCTGAGGATCTTGTAAAAGCTGACCTCTATCAGGGCCCCCTGCTCCAGGGCGGCCCCTAGGTCATCTACCCATACCCCCAAACGCACTGTTCAACCTCTGGCGAAGGACAGGGCACTGTGCTCGCCAATGACCTTCCTGGCAGCAATAAGCACATTGATTAATATTCACAGGACCCAAAGGAGCATTTCCTTTTGGGACGTACTGACCTCTAGTCTGTGTCGTGCCTCCTCTGGGGTTTCTAACAATTTGCTGTAATAATACTTTGGTTTTCAAATGTCCCTTTCTCTTTTCAATTTTTTCCTTCTCATTATTAACATGGTTCTCATAATACTGAGCCATGTGCAAAACCTCAGATTGAGATTTTGCCTGCCAAGCGCTCTCAGAGGACATAATCTGTGACTGGATGTCAGGTAACAATCCACGTACAAATGTGTTCACGAACAACCTTTTCCCCGACTCTGTACCTAAATCCTGTCCACTGAAGTCAGAAAATACCTGCTCGAATCTATTAAAAAATTCGGTGGCGCCTTCAGTTTTCCCTTGGACACAGGCCGTAAGCTTGTCCCAAATAATTCTTTTTTCTGGAATTATAGTTTTTAGTTTAGCGACAATTCTATCAGGCAAAGTAAGCATTACCTGTGGTGGTTTCTCACCAGCTGGTCTTTCCCCATCAATTCTAATCATATTAGCCCACTTATCTCCCAACCCCGGCACATCGTCTATTGTCCGAACCTGTTTCCATACATCTACGGGTAGGAGTACAGGGAATAACAAGTCAATGTCACTCAAGGTGAACACAGAGGACTGTAAAACGGACTCTATTTCTTTGTAAAACCCCGTCGGGTTTTTCCTAATATCGGGAACTGATTGTCTAATTGTGTTCACTTCCTGTCGTGAAAACGGGACGTGAACAAATTGCGATACAAAATGTGCAGGGATATCCACAGCGGGGGTACCAGTCCCAGCGTTGGCGGGGAGCTCAACTTTTGGGACAAAGGTCGGAGGAACGTCTCTCATAGGCAACTGAGATATAGGTACCTCCGGCCGCTTACTAAGCAACAGGGCCAGGTCGAGCGCTAAGGCAGCTGTGGGAGTATCGGGCGAAAAAGCCCTTTTACAAATCCCCAATAATTCTATGGGGCAACTAACCCTCTTCCTTACACATTCCTCTTGCAGGTGCTGTACCATCACCTGAATTACCTTTCTCTGCATTTCTACTGTATACTGACTATACGTGTCATATACTTCATCTGGCGGAATCGATGAATCCGAGATCCATCGAACCGCATCTTTAGTACAAATTCGTACTTCCTCAGGTGCCGATCTACGCCACGGAAGGAACCGTGTCTGTACATATATTCTATCGTCTTCGTCTTCCTCATCTCTTCAAAGTCTTTCCTAAACTCAAACAATTTTTCAACATACCCATATACTTTCTGCTCTGTGTCCCTCGAAAGTGCCAAAGCATTCAGATCTCTCACCCCTTATGGAAGATCTGAATTTTGTAATCTACCCCACATCACACACAAATGAGTCCCCAAACCTTCGATAAAAACATTTTTCTCGGGAAAACTATTCAAATTAGATAATGTGGAAAAAACATTAATTTGATCACCTTTCTCCATGCAATGCTTAGCCCATGCAAACAATTCCTGTTTCTTATCTGCAGAAACAGTACTACGAGTCACAATCTTTGATCCTGCACCTGGATCGACTTCAGTCAATACGGGGCCACTCGGGAGCGGAGGTATAGGTAAATTTAATAAAGGTGCAACTATCGGTGCAGAGGGAAGGGGCGGTGCGATAGGTCGAGGAACAACAACCAAAGGACTGGGAACAATAGGTTGTACAGGGGGAACAGGAATAACAACAGGAGCAACAACAGGAATGGGCAGAGCGCCCAAAATAGGAGCATACGGAGGTGGCGCTGAGGCATCAGGCCTGCGTTCATTTAATAACTTCTCGATAAATTCCTCAGAAACATGGAAATCTTTAGAGGGGTACATTTTCTGGATCCCGAGTGAAAAAGCTCTATCCATATTTTTAACTGATTCTAAACACTTTTCTTTATCATAAAATAATGCTTTCTCTGCGTTTTTTTTATGACGACGTGCATGTTTATCCCTACTTTTAAGCTGCTGTAATGCTTCTTTCTTCCAATTCTGTAACACATCAAAGGCTGCTGGTCTGGCCTTTTTCTTTAACAAGATCGATTCTAAGTATTCAATACGGGGGATCTCAAAACTACCGTTGATTGGCCACTGAAATTCGGAGGCATGTCTGGTCTGTCTGTGCCAAATATCATTAAATACTATACTTCCAATGCCATACTTACAGTACATAGTACACGCCGGCGACCCCTCCTGTGGTGCCGGGCGGCTAAATTCCAAGGATTGTCGATCGCTGCGGAACAGAGCCCTAAAGCAGCTAGACAATTCCCCAGGCATTTCACAAAAAATTGGTGTTACCTGGTCAATAATTGTGTCTGCAGATACAATATGCCAAATTCAAATTGTCAGGGTTAAATTAAGAGCCGGGTCACGACTGCACCTGACCAAACCTAAGGAGGACCGTACGGTTTATCAAAGAACTTACCTAACGAATTTTACCTTGTGTTTGGTGGTTTCGGCAAATCTGCCCGCCTCAAAAATTGGACCCTCGTCAAGATGCCGTGTCAGACCACACGACTATCGTCCAAGGATCGGATCGTGCAGCGCTGCCGAGGTATCGCATCTCGATCGGTCGGGCCCGCAGAATGACACCGCCCGATCCCGGTTCGATAGTCTGCGTCAACCTTCAATGATCCGGCATCAATCTTGAGGGTCCCAATTCGGCGCCAATTGTGAAAACAGAGAAATTGATATGAGGCCGGGAAGCCCAAAGGAAACACACCAACACAGGTTACAAAGAACATACAAAGTGCTTTATTCAAAAGCTACTACAATTACCAAAAAGTCAATTGATAAACGGATAGCTATTCGGCTCTCAGAGTAACAGAACGAACTTTCAACGATAGTTCACTGCGTTAGTGTGAGAGACCGTACATTGGGATACTCATGCTTTTATACTTTTTATCCAGCTCTGGCCAACCCCCTCGCGGGTTAACCATTCTTAGGACCAGGCCTAGGGTTCCTTGCCAGGTCAATCCCATAATGTATGCATTTCGATCAGTTTCGCTGATACAGTTGTTCATTTACACATAGGTCAGGGATAGGACAAGGTCTCAGTTCGCGACCCCAACAAGTGGCCTGCAGGCATATTATTTATTCATGTGTGCGGAGGTCACAACGGCCAGAATCCCACTCGAAATGTCATTCGGCCTCCATTTTGGTGTTCAGGTTGACTTCCACATTGCAAGAGAACCTAAAATGGCGGCTAAATCCAAGATGGCGATTTACACAGCACATTAAGGTCAAGACCTTGCCGCGGAATCTATTTTACACAATGTTTTAGACAACTTGGCGTAGGCCAACACACATTCAAACAATGCGATAAGAGGTATAATATTATTTCGATTCTGACAGTGTTCCTCCCCACCCCCCGCTCATACCTCGTGTCTCCCTCATGTTCCTCCCCACCCGCTGCTCATGCCCCGTGTCTCTCTCGTGTTCCCCCACCACCGCTCATGCCCTGTGTTTCCTTCCTTTCCCCCCTCGCTCATGCCCCGTTTGTACCCTGTTCCCTCTCACCCCCCACTCATGCCCATGTGTCTCCCCTGTCCCCCCCCCCATCCCCCGCTCATGCCCTGTTGTGTTCTTTATACACCCCGCCTTTCCTTTCCATGGTGGCCATCTTGGTAAAAGATTTTTCTTCCTACACCGGGACGCCGCAGGCGTCCCGGTGTAGGAAGGAAAATCTTTTTGTTTTTTTTACCACCCGGCGTTCCCACTTTGAGGACATAAGATGTTAGTGGTCTTCATCTATTGAAAAGGAGGTTATGGTTAAGTTGCACTAATAAAAACCTATGAAATTCAATGAAAAAACTTTGCTAAAGGGACGTTATGGTTAAGTTCCGCTACTAGAAACCTATGAAATTCAGTGGAAAAACTTTGTCAAAGGGACGTTATGGTTCCAAGTAAAACCGATGATATTTATTGCAATAATCCTTGATTATGACAGCGGTATACCTTTAGTGACTGAGGGGTAGCCTGTAGCCATGGGAAGTGGCCAGATTGTCCGGGTCATGGAATAAGGTTGTGCTCCGGACAATCTGGCTACTGGCCATGACCACAAGGGACAAAACATAGGATTAAAGTGGCCATGTCCACCTGGGACTGGCTTTGTTGTAAAGTTATTCGAAATTAGGGTAGATTTGAAAGGGAAGAAAAAATGTGCTTGTGATAATATGGTCATGGGGTTCTCTTTTTGCCTTCTCCAGGCTGCTATGGAAAGCGAAGACGGCCCTGTATGGAACCCTCACCTTCCCTTTCCATGGTGGCCATCCTGGAAAAGGATTTTCCTTCCGACACCGGGACACCGCAGGCATCCCGGTGTAGGAAGAAAAATCCTATTTTTTAGCACCCCGGGTTCCCGCTTTGGGAACCTAGGGTGCTATTGGCCTTCATCCCCCATTTCAGGGGCTGGATGGGGGGGGTTAATGGTCCAGAGACCTCGTTATCCACCCTTGCTTCGCTTGGGCTGATAACTTGGGCTGCTGGGCTGGTATCCACCATTCCTGTTCCTGGAACAGAGGATGAACGCCACAATATTCCCATTAGCATAACACAAAATGCAAATGGAAATGTTGGAAAATCTTATTTAGTCTATGTACTTTACTGAGAAATATAAAGTAGATACTTTTTTTTTTTAGTTCTAATTTTAACTGTGAAAGGTGGTTCCTAAAGGAATATGTCGTTTGTTGTTTTTGGATGTATTTTTTTTTGGCAGGAGAGCTGAGAATGAAAGGTGGGGAGGGAAATGAGGGAAGAGCAACCAAACACTAATATGGAGGGGTAGGTGGACAAGGGAAAATGTTGCGCGTGTGTTATTTCTAAGTTAGGAGGCACTGTTTCTCATGCTCCTTGATTACAGCAGTGGTGGTGGCTCTTGGGGAGGAGGGATGGCATTAGCTGATGCCATTTTAAGATAAATAGTAGTTTTGCTAAAAGTATGTACTGTGTATTAGATTGTTAATGGATAATGTGTAGGAATAGGTGTTGGAGCTGTGCAAGGGAAATTTTGAAGTTGGAAGTTCCTAGATCAGTAGAAAATGCAGTTCTGAACTGTCCGACAAGCAGAGATCTTATCGTGAAGTGTGGACGGGTTCTCAGGCATGTCATCATGCCGCGCGCCAGCGTATGGTCATTTGGCACTGTCCGGAAGGTCCGCTATGAGGTCAGATGTTCGTAGATGTCTATGGATGCAAAACTAGTTCAAATAGTTACAAGAAGTGTATAGAAATCTTAAATATTATTCCAGATGGTGGGAAATGGCAGGGTTTTAAGGTGAAACTTTGGAAATTCGACACAAATATTGCTATATTGGGTAAGTATGATATTAGTAAGTTGTAGGACAATGAAAAAACTTTGTTGAAGGGACATTATGGTTAAGTTGGACTAATAAAAACCTATGAAATTCTAAGAAAAAACTTTGTTAAACAGACGTTATGGTTCCAAGTATAACCAAAAAAAACCTGAAATTCGCCAGTTATGGTAAGCTAAGTAACCATAATTCGTGCCACCACCGTGCACTGCTAAGACTAACACCCAGGACATCAAAGATGACATCACAAATGTCATTGAAGACATCACTGATGACATCACATATCTGGGCCACTTGTTTTTGTTCCTTGACATATATAGGCCAGGTGGTTTTGTTCACTGGCAGTCAGAATAATAAAATGTAAAAAGGTGCTATATATCTAGATGTTAACCTTGTCATATGTTCTTTAAGTACTTTCCTTAGGGTTTGGTCTCAGCTCATGGTGCACATACATGGGTAAATGAGCAGGCCTCAAACACACAATTCATTTGTATACATGAAGATAAACTTTAATGTTGTTAACATTTTCTGATGATGCAGTTTCTTTCTTCCTTACATTAGTTTCCCTCTGTGCCTCTGATTTGTATGCATTGTGGTGCTTCATATGTATTGTTTGTACCAGCACAAGTGCTGTAAGTCTTGAATTGTTAGCTAGTTATTCCATGTTTAACATTATTCAAAACTCTGATAAAGGAGCATTCATTATTGTACTATCCAAAATTACAATATTATAAATAGTGTACTTCTATGGTGCATGCTGCAGTCATTGCCTATGCTTATATATGATTAGGTTTCTGTATTAATAACAACACTCCAGAACAATAATATTAGATGAGTACATTCTTAAATAGATTAAGTAGTTCATGATAGGTCTCCCGATCACTCCTGACATCTTGTTATCAACAATATAAACACAACTCCTTGTAGAGACTTTTCATCAAAATGTATTTCACGTGTGAGGTCATCAGTGATGTCATCAATGACATTTGTGATGTCATCTTTGATGTCCTGGGTGTTAGTCTTAGCAGTGCACGGTGGTGGCGCGAGTTATGGTTGCTTAGCTTACCACCATAACTGGCGAATTTCGGGGGGTTTTCGGTTTTACTTGGAACCATAACGTCCCTTTAACAAAGTTTTTTCAGTGAATATATATATATAGTATTTATTTAGTTAGATTCATTAGATTCACTAAGTGCCTCCCCTCCTATCAATTTCAGGCCCCATTATAGTTATACATTTCATGAGCTCCTTTCACTATTTCATTAGAATAGGTAAAAAGCTAACATATTTGCTTGTTTTGGAAGCTCTAAATTAAGATGACTTTTAGATGATTCTTTTTTTTAAAGTTTTGACCGTCACCAAGCTAAATACTGTAATTGTAAACTGACAAATCCATGCAAATATTGTGGAAAATCATTCTCATTTACATGGTAAGACCGCAGAGAATAGGGCTCGCCCTAAATCTTAAAAACGAGTTTATATTTGTGTTTTACAGCACTGAAATGTAAGCAATTTTGCTGTTACTGTTGCCATACCTTCTATTGCTACATTTTATCAACTCCTCAGTAATTACTACTGTAAGTTGTACTATCCTAATTTTCAAGTGCATCGTACATTTGCATGTAATCAACTGGTCGTGGAGTCTAAGTAGGTTTTACCCAACGAGACAAGAATTTTGTTTTAGAAGTTTCCAACAAAGACAGATTTAGGCTGTATTCATTTAGTCTATGGTGTGCTGGGCAATACCGTCAGCAGACCCAGTTCTGCCTTTTATAATTCTACATTTGGCTACTTAGACTTGGAGTTTTTGCAATAAAAGCTAGTGGGAAGGGTCCCACATGAAATTAAATGAAATGATATTTTATTTATATTGCGCTCGTACACAAGTGTTTCAGAGCGCAACCAGGAAAAGGGAGGGGAACAGGGAAGAACAAAAACAAAGATCTTACTAGGTCCAGTGACATTGAGTACACAACATGACATGACGCCAGTTGCCATCCGCTACGAACTTATGATGTCAAACATGAAGAGATTGATTCTGTAATTTAAAATGTAAACTGTAACTTTGGCATGAGACTACTATGTTTTTATTTTATTTTTCCTGACTGTTATTCTTCAGTTTTTCTCCTGCTGCACCCACATTTACCGGCCTACCAGGGCTTACCAGTCTGCTTTTGAGAAGTCCTGAGCTGCTCAGGGGTAGAGAACCCTACATTTCTCCTGTTCCCCATCATGCAACTCGCTGTGTTGGATCAGCTCTTGACAACGGTAGTGTACTGGGGTTCATTCTACTGTTCCCCAGAGTAGTTCTTACTGAGAACCCATAGTAAAAGTACTGAGTTGAGAAGCTTGATTATGTGCCATAGCTTGATGATGTGCCATACGAGGGAGTGAGTGGAGTACAGATGTTGTCATACATGGTTGTGGCCTCTGCCTCCCCTGAAGGAAGGTGACAGTTGACAGGACCAGATATGGCCTGTTTTGTGATTAGTGTTTGGATTCGTCATTAAATACAAATATGATATTAAAACCTAGGAAGACGCACACAAATACAGAATGTATCAGCCCCCCATGGTTTAAGTGGCCAAAACAAGTTTGAATGGATGCACTCTCACGATTAGGAATTGATTTCAAACTAAGTCCACAAAGTTGCTACTCAAACCAGAATATCAATGCAAAGACAAATCATAAGAAAGCTCTGCCATTTTCTGCGTCTTTTCAAGGACTGGTCTGACAACAAAGCTATGCCAGTCTTAAAAAAAAAAGCCTTCTTCAAGTGGCTCGAAAAGGACCAGTACAAGCATCATACCCAAAGTGCTTTGTGCTAGGGGAAGGAAGGAAGGAAGGAAGGAAGGAAGGAAGGAAGGAAGGAAGGAAGGAAGGAAGGAAGGAAGGAAGGAAGGAAGGAAGGAAGGAAGGAAGGAAGGAAGGAAGGAAGGAAGGAAGGAAGGAAGGAAGGAAGGAAGGAAGGAAGGAAGGAAGGAAGGAAGGAAGGAAGGAAGGAAGGAAGGAAGGAAGGAAGGAAGGAAGGAAGGAAGGAAGGAAGGACTTTCACCAAATGTGCCAAAACAGTTGGTACAATCTCGGTTGGTAGTAAAGGTTTCAGAGGATAGATTTCTTCAAAATACCAAAGTCCTACAGCAGCAGTTGCAAAAATAACAATTATCATTATCAACACACAGCAGTACGTTTTCGGGGCCCAGGCACATTGTTCATTGTCCAATTTGGTCACCCCCTTATTCATAAGTCCAATGCGGGGGTCAGCAGCGGAGGTGGCAGGCATCGTAGTTCCTCAATCGACGACCCCAATGTTCGTTGCTGGCGACGCTACGGTCGCGCGATTTCTTAGTCCTTCCCAACCCTAGCCAGCAGAATCCCTTTTGTTCAACAAAACTTCCTCCTAACAAGAGGATTTCCAATCACTTCCTTTTTTCCAAATGCATGCAAAACTCGTGCCGTAGTTCTATTTCCTTGGTCGAAGGTTGTACCTGGTGGTTTCTACACTAACCCCAACCCCTTCCCTTACCCATAGCATCAAATGCCCTTTGGCATGTGTTAGGCAGAAGGGCATGCAGTACCCTCTGGGACCACCACACACAATTGGGACTACAGGTGTAAGCCAAAGCAGCCAAACCATTCTGTGGTATAAGTCTATACCACACAGTTTTTGGTAGCGAGCTGAGCAGCCAGGCTTATCTCAAGAGTGAATGTGAGCAGTACAAGAAGTTACACAGAAGACTTTCAATCACAGTGGTTCAAGTAGACACTTATACTCAAGGTTTCTTGGTAAAACACTTAGTAATTTATTGCACAGTCATTTAGAAAACATTTCACTAGAAGGAGGTAACTTAATATTATAAACCAATACACTTCAATACAAAACTCTAAGATTTTTAGACAGTTTGAGCTCCCCTAAATAGGAGCCAAATAGCAATTCATTTACTTAGAAGTAAGCAAAAAGGCACAAGGTAAGTAGAATAGATCACATATACTTCTTAAACAGTGCAAATAGTTTCAGTTCACCAGAAGAGTTCAATTCAAGTCAATAGGCGTAGGTCAAAGTCAATGGGCTAGTGTTCAGGATATGAAAGAGCAGTTCTAGTATCAAACGGTAAAGTCTTTGCGAAAGTTCTCAGAAGTAATTTAGGCGAAAAAGAATAATTTGTTTGGTCACAAGCTGATTAGACCTGCAAGTTGGGAAAGTTTCACAAACTTTCACCGCGAGTGTGGCGTTCTCTCAATCGGGTTGGCACAGTACCTTAGTATGAAGAAAACAAATGCAGCTGAAGTCTTTGGTTCCTGGCAGTTCCTGCAGCTCTCACTGTTCCTGAGCCTCAGTCGTGGGGACAAGAGGGAGGATGTCGGTGGACTCCTGCATTGCACGGGATCATTGGAAAATGCAAACAAAATGGAGTCACTTCAGTTCGAGTAGCTGTACTTCAAGCACACAAGCTGGTGTTCTTCCCGCTGGTTAATCCTAACTAGCATCAAGAATGGTATCCAGGTGGCTTACGAGTTGATTGGTCCCACCAACTCAAAGGAAGAAGTAATTCTTGAAGGGGCTTCTCTGTCGAGATGAACTTGGCAATTCGGACCTGCAGCAGGGCTTCACCGGGCAAACCAATGGTCCAGGAGTTGCAGCAGCCGTCCTCTTCCAGCTCGTCTTCGGTTCTTTCGTTCCAGTGGTCGACTCTGCTTTCCAATCCAAGAGACTCACCTTTTAAACAGTTTTCTCCCTTTCATTCCAGCCTAGCTGTCACTCACACAGCAGGGTGGCTGTCCTTGCTGGACAGTCAGCCAGCCAATCACGCCAGAGTGCATTTGGGTCTCCTAGGAGACTAAGCACAGGGAGTTTCGGGCACCTGCCTCACTTCCTGCCCATCCCAGACACTAAGACGCCAGGGACCAAACCTGATTTGGCACGCAGAGACAAACACTAGAAGGACCTTTCCAAAAAGAAATGGCGTAATAAGAAGACCTGGACCTGTCTAAACAAAGGGGCTTAAGGTGCCATCTTGAAAAACATGGCTCCCGTGATCTTTAGCTACTGGTGTTCGCGGTCGGGAAAAATCATGGTAGTTTGTTGTAAAACCACTGCCACAGCATTTCCGATAAGAAAGGGTAGCATTTGACAGCTACATGAGTAGTTAGACACAGGGGATACTATGTAACCCTTCAGCACTCCATTCTAAAATGGTGTGTGCTGGGTCTATACATTTGGAAAGACTAGTAAAGTCAATTTCACTTTACATTCTCTGGGAAACAGTAGTTTATCCCAGAGAAAGTATTTAAACCTTTGGGACATCTAAAAAGACATTGCTGTGTTACTGCACTGAGGGTGCTGCGTAAAACACATGAAAAAATGATGCCTATGGAGTTATTTAAAACTCCATAATCAAAGATCACAGTGTAAAACACACATCAAAATACATGAAAGAATGGAAAGAAAGGATCACACTCTTTCCAGGTAAAAAAAAAATCAAGTCCTCAAAATCCACCAAAGTTGCTGGTGGTCTCTAAGGTGAAGGGAATTAGCACATGTTGAGAATTCTCCCTAACAGTATGCAACATCCTTGTGTGAGGCTAGTCCTTTTGTGTAGGGCATTCTCTTTGATTCCTGTTTCACAGGATAGCTCTTGCTGAGGGCATCCTGGGTTGGAGGGAGATGTTACCCAACCTCAAAAAAGGTTCAAAGGAGAGGAACAGTCTTTCAGTCTCTTGTCCTGCTGGCTGGCAAGGACAGGCTATCTGTCTACGATACACATAACCCTTGCACAGCTGACATGCGTTCACAATGTTATCCATGTATGATTTAAGTCAGGTGGGGCTTTTAACAATTATGCAAACATTCCACTGCCATACCACATAGGGTATGGTTTATATTTTCAAATTACCTTGCCACAAGGGGGTGGATTTTATCCTAGCTATATGGAATGTGGAACAGAGGTCAAAGGTGAATGCAGCCTCTGCACTACAGTGGCTTGGATTTCACAGCAGCTGTCAGGAAGATTTAAAAGCGTGGCCACACTGGAGCTCAAAGCGACTAAAACCTATACCGCTCTGTGACACCTCCTGCTAGGCAAACATTAGGCATGAGAGGAGAATATGTCATTTCCTCCTCAGGTGCTCATCCATGCAACCTATGATGCCTTTCAGGGTCTTGTTGAACCGCTCAACAAGACCAATGGTTTGTGGGTGAAAGGCTGCAGAGAATGTATAAGTTTGCACTAATCCCACATGGCATTCATATATGCGGATATGGACTTGGATTCCCCTCTCAGAAATAATGTCTTTAGGGAACCCTCCCCAAGATATTATCACAAAAAAAACTTTTGCTGTCACAGAGGCTTTGATGCTTCTCAAGTGTGCAGCCTCTGGGTACCCGGTGGCATGGTTGAACGCCACCAAATTTTACTGGTTCCCTGAGATGGTCTGAGAATCCAAAGTACCCACAATGTCCATGCCTGTTCTCAAGAAAGGCCATCCAACCACTACTAGTGGACTTAAAGTGGCCTCTATTGCCCTGCCAAACTTACCGGAGGTTTGGCAAGTATGACAGGACCTGACAACTCTTTAGTTTTTACACCATCTGGGGCCAGTAAAAATGGGCAGGCAATCTGTCAGATGTCTTGGTCTCTCCTAAGTGACCTGCCAAAGGAATGTCATAAGCCATGCCCAGTAGGAACCTATGTGGCACTGGGGCACAACCAATCTTTGGTTAGCTTTCACATCAGAATTCTTGAGCTCACTGTAATGGAAGAATATTTTCCCAGTATACCCTAAACATCCCTGGGGCTTCCACCTGAACGTATTCCTCTGCCTGCTCAAGCAGAACAACCAGAGTGCACACTCCTGCTGTGCCTGGCAAACATCGTTCTGACTTTGACCTCTAGCAGAAAACAAATCACTCTGATCTGGCAGGTCCTTGAGGTTCTGATACGGCTGTGTTCTCCACCCCAGGTTGAGGTTCTACACCTGCATGCAACCCTAAGAACATTGAATCTGCTGCCACGGCAGAAGGTACCTCACTGAGCACCAGGCCCTCTCCGGCAGGAGCAGGCACTTATGTGGACAGGGATCTAGACTGGGCAGTACCGGCGGTTCTGGATTCTCAGCATCTCATGGTAGAAGTGCTCCTGAGCCAATGTCGGCAAGTGCTGCTGCCTGTGCTGATTCCTTGGCTCTAGATCTAGTGACCCTCTGAAATGATTTCTTCATCGGGCTGGTAATTTCCGTAACCTACAGTCTACTGGAATAGTCTCCTTGACAGCGATGCAGAGATGAGAAGTTTCACTTCTCCAACTGAACTCCCCAACAGCCAGTGGACATCAATCCCCCTAACTAGTTTGTCAGGAACAGGAAGGATCTGGTCCTCTTGTACCCACCATTGTCAGAAAGCAATGATAACCGCACCAGTATCACAAAGTGCTGGGGCTTTCTTCCCATTTATGAATATAAGTTTAAAAAAATGGTCTCAGTATTAGCAGGAACAGAGGCCCCTGTTGGAGACCCAGTACCGTTCCTGCTCAAAGATATTAGGATACATTTGGCCAGCCAAATGGCCTAATGGGAATTCATTATCTATGATGCCAATGCTGATTATGGTTTGCTCCTTGATGAGTGTAGCACTAACTATGGCCTGGTTGGGTCCAGCCTCCCAAGCTGGATCTCCCATTCTAAGTGTCATATAACCACATAGAAAACAGACTCTTGGGGCTATCAGCGCAGGTGCCCCATTCTTAGGGGTACCCCCAATTCTCCTTTCTGAGGTTTTTGACATGTGGCAGGGATTTCCCATCCTGCTATTGGAGCCCTTTTTTGGCACTTGGTTGAGAACCTGTGCCCTTGCCCTCTTTTCATTTGATATTATCAATTGCCTTCTAATCCACCTTAGATGCGGTTGCCTGAGCCGTTTTCTGCAAAAACAAAGAGGTAATGGCTGGAAGGTTTAGATTGAATCTTAACCACTGGCATTGCTCTGGGCAACCCTCCAGACCATCGTCCTTCGCCTGCCAAGCCATTACAGAAGGGGAAAGACCATATGCAAATCAGGCTTGGTCCCACTCCAAAAGGGGCAGTCCAGCCCGAACTGCTAGGTCACATCCCTTCTGCAAGAGACCACAAGCATCCTCAAACATGTTTTGGGCTTGTGGGGCCTCATCAGTGAGGAGTAGCTTGGGTCCCTAGGCCCAGCAGGCACGGGACCCACGTCTCGGCATACCCGTCCCACTCGGGGTGACAAAGCAAAAACAAAGAGGTGATGGCTGGAAGGTTTTGACTGAATCTTAACCACTGGCATTGCTCTGGGCAACCCTCCAGACCATCGTTCTTCTCCTGCCAAGCCATTACAGAAGGGGAAAGACCATATGCAAATCAGGCTTAGTCCCACCTCAAAAGGGGCAGTCCAGCCCGAACTGCTAGGTCACATCCCTTCTGCACGAGACCACAAACATCCCCAAACATGTTTCGGCCTTGTTGGGCCTCATCAGTGAGGAGTAGCTTGGGTCTCTAGGCCCAGCAGGCACGGGACCCACGTCTGGCCTTGTTAAGATAACATTATAATTACAGTACATAGACAAAACATTTATCAAGGGTTACATCTTGACTGACTTTCTTCACATGCCGTCTGATCACATAGTTTACATTTGTTTTTGAAAAGATGTTTCCTAAATGTTCTAAGTGCATCAAAAAATTATTATTTCTCAAATCAATGAGTCTTCAGGATGATATGTCAACGTGTTTTGGCCTATTTCCAAAGAAAAAACCCCATCCTTTGGTGGGTTTTTCTAAAGTTGTTAAGGGGGCGTTCGTCAGGACAGATGATGGTGCTCATTTGTTGTAGCTTATTAGCCTTCTAACACTCTGGGTGCAGTATTCGCTTAGTAGACTTGAACAGGGACCGTTTTCTTCTACAGGTCACAGGTTGATGGGGCCAGTGGTTTTAACTCAGTGGAGCAATCAAGTTTCCTCTTCCTTTATAGATGTGTCAGCTCACTTCCTGCCGCCAGAGATGTCTTGTTTCCGCTACATGGACCACGATGTGTATCCAAAGATTTTTGTTAAACACGCCGTAGCTGTTTGAGTTTGCTCCGACGTAGTGTAGCTTGGGGCAGAGGAGGGACAGAACGCAACTTGTTTTTCCTCCGCCTCCCTTCTGCTCCGCCATACAAATGACGGATCATTTGCGCCGGCATTCATTTTCATGCTTGTGCAAATGCTGGGGATCGCTATGGAGCCTGCCAGCTTTCATTGCCAGCCGAAAGCAGGCGGTCTTCAGATCCATAAATTGTACAGCATGTGACCATGTGACCATCTGAATTTATCATTTGCATGGCGGAGTGCAAAAGGCAGCATACGCATTGCCACCTATGAGTATGTCTCTACATGTAACAGCTCTCTGCCGCCAAATTATGGCAGGAGCAACATGTGTTCCTCTCATAATAACCTGTTGTGGCTAAATACGAGCTTTAAGACTGTCCTGCACCATATCATGTTCAATACAGTGATTAGCCTTTTTTCTGTATTTCTGGTGCATAGAGTTTGTCCTGCCTGGGGAAAATTAAACAGCACCAAAAACATCCTATTTCCAGAAATAGCAGCAAGACGGCGCCATGTGCAATCGTTGGTGCTTCCACATTCGGAGCGAAAGCATATCTGCCGTTCCTTATTTTACAACGTGTTCGCTCTTCAGAAGCGCAGCGCAGATTGGTGAGTCACCGCAGTACTGCATTGCAATTCAGCTCTAGACACCCGAGTCTCCGAGCGCCTTCCCCTGACCTGTCGCCGGCAGCTCTTGCAAAGTTCCCGCCTGGCGTCAGCTGCGTGCATCTGACGGGAGAGCTGCTGACATCGTCCTTGTGGGGCTTACTCGTGAAGGAGCGAGCGCTTTCCCGCCATCGTGTCCAGAATGATTTACTCCTCCTCGTGTTGTCTCAGTGCGAGTTATGGAGCGCGAGGGGTGTCTAATGTGCCCGCAGATGCGCATTCCCGGCCTCTCTGCAATCATGTCTGTGGCAACCTGACAAATGAACAAGCCCACCGGCTCTCGCGCTATCTCCCAGGCTAGACGCGCCAGTGAAGTATACCCCTCCCCTGTTTTGCATTCCAGACAGCAGCGAGAATGCATTGCTGTGACTCTCTCGGCTGTCAGAAGCAGCCGTGTCCGCATGGGCAGCGCTGACAATCCCCTTGCAAACGATGAAGAATTGCGGGCTGAAGTAATACCTGAAGTGCGCCAACAGACAGAGTCAGTCACTTCAGTCTCGGTGCTTAGTGCATGTCCTAATCCATGTCTAAGTGCCCTCGGAACAAACACTTCGCGCTCTGTGCCAGGCGCGCGTAAATCAGAGTTCAAGCCGACAATGCGCCACAGAATTGTGTTTCCCGAGTCCCGACCTACAGTTCAGTGCCATGTTTTTACACCCCACCCCGCACCCCCCATAGAATGGTTTTCACTTGCTTTGGGCAAACGCACCAAATCATGCTGACAACACTAGGGGGTAAATGAGCATCGGAAGCCTGAACCAAAACAAGCCCCTCACAAGCCCCTCTTCCTCAGCGCCAAGCGTTCATGTGTCGTGTAACTGCGCTCCATCCTCTTGCAAATCACGCGGAATTGCTTCCTGTATAGTTGGTAATGGAAAATTAAACCGAGGCAATGGCCTTGTTTTGAGGGTAATTGTTTTGTTTACAAAGTGTTTGAGCAATTACGTTTCTTTTTCTTCTGGTGTGTAATCCAGCCTTAACTAGCTAAGGAGCCAATCGAGCTAAAATATTGACTGCTTTGCATACTTGAGCGCATTAAAGCCGCACTAAAAGTCACAGATGTTAATGCTGGTTTTCAATTCTGAAGGAAGTTGCAACATAAAAATGTCTGCTGCCGAGACAATGCACTTAGGTACCCGGCCAGGATTGATGCATACTGGAGGCATGCAAAAAGGGGAACATATTTCATTGCCAAAAATAGCCATGGAATTGATTGTTCAATAAAAGTGTCACCTCAAGGGGGAAACAGCAAGCGGACACAGGTAAACTGCAGGGCAAACCGTCTCTTGAGCGCCAAATCACTGTACATAGGTCCGTCGTTAATTATATACAGTTGTTCTTTACCCCAAAAGCATACCAACACAAAGGCTATCTCCAGAAATACATGCTCCTGGGTAATGTACTCTGTTATCATCACACCATTACTTCGTCAGTGGCAGGCCTGTGCATCGCTAGTGTTGCTTTCTGAAACTTTCATGACTGTGTTTCGCCAATGGTGTGATGATGTTGTTGGCTTTGCGCATACTTTAGACCATTATCTGCAGGGATACCGGCAACGCTATTCATCACGATGTGGTAATGCTGAAGGAACATGGATGGGATAAGCCACCTAATATGAACCAGATAAAAGTAGTGTATAGGTAAAAACTAACTCAGGGAGGAGACACAGGGAAGCCTTTAGTCCCTGTAATTATAATCTGCATGCTTACATTATGCCTTTTACAAATACATTCAGGATGAAGAATCGCTCAGGGGGGATGTGGTTGCCATTACTATTTGTACAATGGTCCGAATTATCAAAAAGGCAGTACAGCAATACCCGCAATAAAATGGTGACCACCACTGTGAATGATTGCCATCTGGCTGTTTACTTTTATTAGTAACTAGCTGTGGTACCCTGCATTGCCCATGTCCTGATCGAGTCGCGTATCATGTGCCCTGGAGGATGTTGCTCTTGCCCTCATGTCAGCAAGTCTTGCTGCTGTTTGTTGTTGTGTTTCAGAAGCTCTTGATATTGATTTTCGCTTTTCATCAGATGGAGGTTTTCCAACCGAATGTTCGTTTTTTGTGCGGCATGTTTCAATCACTCAAAGGCTTCAGCACATTTGAGAAAATGTCCAAGAAAGATTAATTGATTGCGCTCTCTTCTTGTGAATGAACTTAAGTAAACTGTAACCTTGTCGTTTCCCATCTTTGGAGTGGCATGATAAAAAAAGTTTTTATTCCCTTTAAAAATGCTTTAATAAACACTTTCAAACAGTACACAGCAGTGATACATTTCCAAGAAATAACCAACACATCGAACATTTAGCTTCAAACAATTTTGCATATTTTGCCTTCTTATAGTACCTACTGTAGTGAACTGGGTGAACATTAGTAAATGAGAGTGTCTACCGAGTAAATTCTTTGCATCCAAACATAGTCTACAGTCTTGCCCCAGACAAATGAGGAATACATGAAAACCTTGGTAGCAGTGGGTTCAACGGTATGGATTTGTATAGCCGGACAAACACACACACACACACACACACATCCCACATTTTTTTGCACATAAGATTATTGCATCCAAACATAGACTAGGATCTTGCCCGGTACAAAAGAGGAATCCATGCAAAATTTGTTAGACGTTGGTTCAACGGTGTGAATTTGTATGGACGGACAAACATACACACACATACATTCAGCTTTATATATAAAGATACATTGATAGAGATAATAAAATCTCAGAAATGGTGGCCTGCTAAGAAGACACCCTTTCAGAAAACGCTATGACAAAAGCATTGTGTGCACCTCTGCCCTGCTGCATCAGTATACTGATCTGCAGTGCTTGCTCTCCAGTGCCACAGAGCAGGTGCAATGGTCACAGGTGCACTCTTGGCAGCTGGGGTGACAGCAATGCCACTTCAGCACAGAGGCTGCATTTAAGGGATGCATATCTGTTCCCAAACTGCACAATTATAAGAAATCACCATTCTGGTGGCATTTTAATCTTTAAATATAAACCATGCCTGTGTTTAGGGTATTGTGGACGCTATTTCATATAATTATTAAAGCCGTGCCTGATCTGTATCATATTGTGTCAACCCTGTGAGCTAAGCCAGCCATGGACAGGGTGCCTGTATTCTCCTAAGACTGACTGTCCCTGCTGCACCTATCATGACCATAGTCAGTAGGGGCTGACTTTCTTTTGATCCATTGTGAGGTTGGGTAACACCTGCCTCCAGCCAAACAGCCCCTCAGCAGGAGCTGTGCAGGGAAACCGGAATAAAAGGACACATCCTACACAAAAGGACTAGCCTCACACCAGGGTGTTGCTTTCCAAAGCATCTTTGAAGCTGTAGGTTTGAGAAGGGGGTGGGGATAGGGCAGATAAGACAGCTCAAAGCAGATGGGGAAAGATTACACCTTCCTGTCTCCCCCACTTTCTTTAGCACAAATCGCTTTGAGTATGATGCAAGAAGGCAAGGCCACTTGTCACAAGGATAGGGATTGGACCTTATAAAACAGGTTTGCTCTAGTCCAATCATCTGTGGGCTTTCACCCATAAAATAGCGGGTCTCCCACTCCTTCTTGGATTCACTTTCGGACCATCCAGGACAAACAGTAGAATTTGTTTGCCCCTCTTTCGGGATAGTTGTACTTTCCAAAGCACTCAGCCACTGAGGTGAAGAAGGAATGGACTAAGGGAGAGGCAAGGTATGCTCCCTTTCCACTCCCAGGTCACATTAGGGTTGACTCTTGCTGAGGATCGGGGCCTGCCACTCTGCACCAAACCACCTAAGCCTGGCAGAACCTCACCCAGTCCTAGAGCCCCTGCTGTGGGTCTCACTACATTTGGTGGGTGTGATCAGCCAGAATGCCTGTTCTGCTGTATCAAGCCAGTCAAACCGCATTTGAACCTTGTTCCTCGCACTTGAACCAGAAGGAACCACCACTGCTGCTTTTGGGGTTCTGCCGAACTTAGAACCGCCACCACTGTGCATCCGTCAAACAACCGGCTTGCTGCTGCATCCTGTCACGCAGAGAAGGTAATCTATTTGGCTCAAACAACCAGCTTATCACTGCGCACAAACTCGCACCACTGCCTCTTTGAACTCAGCATCAGACCACAAGGTCACTGTATCGAACCAACAGACTTAGGCTCAAACTGCTGGAGCATTGCATCACTCATAGACTCAAACCAGTGGTTTCCCATTTTTCCAACCATATCAACACTCAAAGTGACCTTTGTGAGCCATCAGAACTGCACGTCCAGAATGCCACACCGAGCTCCCGCTTCAAACCCATTAGACACCAGTTTGCTGTGTTGGACCAGCATGACTCACCACATCTAAACCTGGTTTGACCTGCACTGCAATACAGCTCAAAGCCTCATTTTATGCCGTCATACTTCTAAATATTGGATCAAGGTACTTTGAATTGACCCTGTCCCCCTGGTCCACCTTTTGGAACACTAAATACTGGCTAAATTCTTCTTGCACCTTTATCCTGAAGAAAGTATCTTTCTAAAATTATTCATTGCATTTCCTGCTTTCCCTCCCTGCTGAAAACCTGCAGTATTACATTCTGCATTTCTCTGTCTTCCCTTCACATGGGGGTGGGATTATACAGTGCTTCTATAGTTATTTGTACATTGCGGTGTATAATTAAAGCACATATATTTTTTATAGAATCGTTATTGGACATTCCTTTTATTTTAGGCTGTTATACTTTGCTGTTTGGATTGCTACTGAATCACATTGACACCCCTTCAGCATACTCCACCAACGCACAAACTGTCTGTAGGCTGATTGAGATTTATAGCAAGATTTGCTGTTGTCTTGCATCGGAATATGGTTGAGGGGCTGCAGCTATGGACATAGAATATTTGAAGGCTCGGACCAATCAGGTTTATCACTTCCTTGTGGTTCAGAATGAGGATGAGGGGGTAGCCTAAAGTTATATCTGCTATGGTGGCCATTTTGGATTTTCGCTGTTTACCTGGTTGTTGGGTGTGGAGAAGGTGTACGCTATTTGTTTGAGTGCTGGGCAAAATTACCAGTCTATGAGGGATCTGTGATGCCCCCAGATTGGTTGTGAATTCCCTGGATGTTTCATATACCATCCCCATGCTTCTGGATCTGTGGACTTTCGGGTCGTTCCCCACTTGTCATCAGTATATTTGTGAACCTGCTCAAGCTCGAGGATATTATGTGCATGTTGGGGGCTATGTGCAGCTCTATGAGGCCCATGAGTGATGTGTTTTGGGGGACTGGACCTGGCCTTTGTAAAGCTGGTGTGTTGAAAGTGCTCAATTTTTTAACTAATTAGGGTAGAGGTTTTAATGGCCACAAAGTGACAGTCCTCTTCCCAAAGGCCTTGACAGTAGGGGAGTGACCTGTGGCCCCTCCACTTTCCGTTCACACAACCATCATCCTGTG
Organism: Ambystoma mexicanum; assembly: GCF_040938575.1. Classification (NCBI taxonomy): domain Eukaryota; kingdom Metazoa; phylum Chordata; class Amphibia; order Caudata; family Ambystomatidae; genus Ambystoma; species Ambystoma mexicanum. The sequence continues at coordinate 1,270,214,117 of NC_090930.1, read as the reverse complement.
GCATAGTGATGTACCCGGCCACACAAGCCACTATCCCACCTTGAAGCAGAGCCAGACAACAGACTTTGGGTCATATTCACAGACGTGTTTTATAATGGTGCAATCCCATAGGAAAACGCTCTGTGAATCAGGCCATTTGTCATAAAACATTCAAAAAGCAGATAGAAAATATTCAGACCATAATGAGGCAGACACTGAACTGGCACCCACACGTGGGAATGTCTGTCATGACAAGGCATAGGAACAAGTACAATCAGATCAAATAGTAAGGCATTTAAAGATAAGCAGTTGGGTCAAATTCCCTAATGTTTCTTTGAACTACTTAGTCTGCCTTTTGAGACAGTAATAATTATTTTAGATTGAGGCCAGATAACTTGCTCTCTTCAACTGGTCCTTGATATTGGGTTTGCAGTCTGATTTCCAGTTTCTTAGGAATACGTTCTTAGCTACAAATAATGTTTTTGCCCGCCATGGACTTGGGGTAGGGATTATATTTTTCTGATGTTTTTGAAAAACCTTGGCTTTTTGTCCAAGTTATAGATTAAATGTCAAGGACAATTGGTTTTCAATGTCTGCCCACTGTGAGGAACCAGGAATGAGACGCAGGCACAGAGGACTCATAGTGATTGCTACAAACGTATATTGAATATTGTCTCTGACCTTGAAAGTGCACAAATGTTCAAGTTCAAAGGAAAAGGTTAACTCCAACAAAAAGGTTCTAAATTGGATAATATTCACAGTCCCAGGGGGCGAGTCCCTTCCCCAGATTTCTTTTCACAAAACAAACAGTTAAAAACAATTCAGAATCTCAAGGGCATGGGTCTTCCTCATCAATCCCTTTTCATAAAGTTACAGCTTGGCTGAAGGTCTCAGATTTGCAGAACACCTGGTAAACTCCCCTGTCAGATTTCTTTTACATTCAATGCTTCAAAGTTATAAGGGCATGTATGTTCCTTAGGATTGTCATTCTGCACTTGCTCCACACACTTGCAGACTCTACTTTGCCTTGTATACTCTCCTGCCATGGCTTTCTTTTGTACTTTACTTCTCACATTTGCAAACTTGGCTTTGCCTGGCACACTTTTCTGCCAGGGATTTCTCATGTGCGTTACTTCTCACACTTGTAAACTTTGCCTGTTATACTTTTGCTGCCAGGGCTTTCTCATGTGCATCACTTCTCACACTTGGAAACTTGACATTGCCTGGTATACTCTCCTGCTAGGACCTTCTCCTGTAATAAAACTCTTTCACATTTGGGTGTAGGTTCCAGGTCTGTAACCCTTTTCCCATTACTTCACTCTTCCAACTAATTTCTCTTTACCCCAGGTATTGGGTCCCTGACCCGTGCTCAGATTCATCTGTTCTACACCTTTGCCCCATCTAATGAAATCCCTGCTATGGGCTTGTTTCCACTTCTTTAGTGCTTTTCTTTCTTACGCGGTGCTCCAAGGGGGTAAAGAGGATCCCTGGGCTAGGCGAATGCTAGGGAAGGCCAGGAGGACAAGTGCCAGGGGAAAGCAGGAAGTGCAGGGAAAGAAGGTCAACATATTGAGTGCGAGGACTGTGCTGGCCCAGGCTCAGTAGGGGTTCAGGCCCCACCAGCATAGTACAGGGGTTGACCAGAAAGGCAAGTGTAGGAATGGAAGGAGGGTGGTTAGAGGAGGCTGAGGTGATGGAGTAGACTGGCCGAAGAGGGCCTGGTGCCCTCTATGGCTAAGAAGGAAGTCAATCCTCCTTGTCTCTCCCTTGTCTCAGATTCTGTTATGCTGTTTTTCATGTGGTATTGGGGAGGCTAGTGTTTGTTCTTTTTGGAAGTAATCAGCACTATTCCTTTCCTCTTCCTCCTCTCAGTTTCTGTCATGCTTTTTTCCATGTGGTGTTGAGGCATATTGGCTATAGATTTGGTAAGGCGTTGTGAGAGAATGTTGCAATATGCCATCAAGGCATGAGGAAGGGAGGGAAAATCCCTAGAAGGGAATGGGGGATGTGTCACTTCCTCTGCCAATGCCATGTCATCCCCCTGAGTGTCACCTCCCTCCACGTGGTCCACCCTCATATAGTCAGTCGCCCTTAGGGTCAGGATCAGGTAGCAGCTGCCGTCCCCTGGCCACATGAGGAGAGGCTACCTCAGAGAAAGGAGTGATGACATCATCAGATTCATCATACCACCATGGTCATATCTCCAAGAGAGCAACTCCAGAGCATGGGCGAGTGGATAGAAGCAGGTAGTCAACATCACTAGGACCTGTCAGATAAGCAGATATGAACATTGATATTGAACAATTTCAAAGACTAGTATTTTGGAAATAATGTTTTGCTTTGTATAAACCTGTTATAGATAAGGGCTTACTAGTCTAACATTTGAAACATTGTTTCAATTGGCTCCTTCTGGATGCTGAACTGCAACTCAGTTTCCCATTCAACTATATTTTAAGAAAAGAAACATCTGGTGGTGAATTTCATTTGGGGTCTTGTCATTCATTGCAAAAGGGTACACACTGGTTTTAGCAACCACACTTATAATTATTTTCACTATGAAACTCTCTGAAGGGATCATGTAAAGACAGTTCACTTTTCACTACGTGTCATCTAAAGTAATACATAACTGAATTAAGGACAGGTTAAATAGGAGCTCTAAAGGGTTTTAATATCAGTTTGTTCAGTAAGTGAAAGAGTTTAAATATGTCCTGTTCAACTCTGCAAGAAATATCTGTGCAGCTAGGCTTTTCATTAGCAGATTATACAAGAGGTTGCTTTTCATGAACTGTAAGAGTCTGTTTATTGCTTCCTGCAGCTACCGCTGAAAGCGTTCCTGATGTAAGAGGCACTGTCTTAGACAGGAGGGTTAGCGTGAAGTGTAACAGGGAAAATTATGTATTCTGGATTGGTCTTGTACTGAGTAGTTTGATTCAATTACGGTCTAATTCGATGTAGCAGATGCAGGATTTGATTTTAAATCAGTTGCCAGAGTTATACAGTATAACTTTTTGGCTTTAATTCTTGAGTTGAGGGAACTCTATGTTGATTTTCTAATATATATCATTAGTTCATCCAGTGCTAATATTGGTTTCACTCTGGGTGATGTGACAATGACCCCTGCCTGGCTCTCTGTAAATGTGTTTAGGCCAGGGCAAGGGCTGCGCCCCACCAACCATTGTATGACTTGGTGACCAGGGGCAGTATGGGAAGGATTCCCTGGACCCACTCAAAATTATTGGACAGGGTGCAACAACTATTGGGCAGGGTATTTACACAGGGTGCTGCCAGAGGTCACTGGTCATTTAGAACCTACATGGAGATGTAGGAGCCTTGTGGACATGCCCTGTCATTAGCAATTACTGGGACAGTGAGGAAAACTCTTTCCATATGCAGGAGAAAGAAGCAAAGCATACTGGCTGGGAAGAGCAGCAGAATGAGGCGAACTGGGGTAGGCAAAAGGGCCACCTGGCACACTTGTGGATTTTTGGTGATGCATGTCAGGCTGTATGCATACCAATTAGAATTCCAAGATGATCAGTTGGCCTCTTGTACGCTTGGCCCACACAGCAAGAAGCCCCAATGTTTTTTTATCCTTGCCACTTGACGTAAATATGTGGTCATAATTTACACTATCTTGCATGGGCAGTAATAAAGACAGTCCGATGCAAACCCTTAATGCAGACCAGGCCCCGGGGGTGGGCGGGTTGTGGAACTAAAAAGACCGTATAAATATACAGCCTCAGCATACTGTTGGAGATGTTCAAAGTAGTTGAGCAGCACAGTAGGAGGTGGTTGAGGGATAGACAGAGCTAAAGGTAGAGGATGAGGAAGAGTTACAGTTGTGGCAAGAGCTGAGGGTGCAAGAGGAGATGGAGGGGCAGAGAAAGTTGCTGATGCAGGAGCAGGATGTGAGAGTTCCAAAGAGGTTGAAAGAAGAGAACATCAAGGAGAGTAGAGTTCGGAAGAGGTTGGAGGGGAGAACATCAAGGAGTGGAGAGACTACTAAAGTGGCTGGAGGAGGACAACAATAAGGAGATGAAAGTACTGGAGGGACTAGAGAGAGAGAACAACAATGGAGAGACGAAAGAACTGGAGAGGTTGGAGGAGAAAAACAAAGGGATGATGCAGGTACTGAAGATGTTGGAAGAAGAGACTAAGACAGGGGAGAGGAGATTGCAGAAATGTTTGGAGGAAGAAAACACTAGTAAGGGAGGGAGAGAGCAAAATAAACCAGAGTATGAGAAGGTAGGACAAAGGAGGAGGCAGAAGAAAAGAGTTAGAGGAAGAGATTTGGAATACTGGAAGAATGGAGGAAAAATAACTGGAAAACAAGGCAGGTTCTTCGTTAAGGGAGGGGAGAAAAAGCTGGAAGTGAAATAGTTAAAAGATGGAAGGTTCCCTACTGAAAAAGGGCCAGTATCAATCTGACTCTAAGTTAACGGCAGCCTTGGAGAAGTGAGAGGTGGGATGAGCTTGCTGCGAAACAGCAAGGAGGAATGTCGACAGACTGCCTGAGAGGCAGTGCTGATACTTAAAGTGAGGCTTCTAGGCACAAGAGAGCATTGATTCAGTGGGAAGGGGAGTGAGACAGGCTTGGGTAATGGACTCATGCTGCTGAGAAAGGGAAGCACTGAAGTACCTGAGCAGGTACCTGGAATTCTTCCTGGCCTTCATTACCTCTGGAAGATACTAGGGAGCTTGTTTAGTCTAAACATAGAACTGCAACAGAATTGTTTGCTTTAGCTGTAGGAACGCTGGGATGGAAATTAGTCTATTCCAGACACCTAGGTGATTTAAGGTGAGGTGAATCCTGTATGAAGTCATGTAAGGGGGTGGAGAGTCGTGCTATGTAAGTCAGCATGGATATAATACAATACGAATGATAGATGCATAACCCTAGCGTGTGCATAGAAAGGAACGCTATTTTGTGGTTATGGTAGATGCACCGTCTTGTATGGCTGCGAGTCATAACTTTAGCTCCATGAAAGAACTCGACTAGGCCCAGATCATTCTGATGAGATGAGCCTGCACAGCCAGTTCTCATGGAAGCTTCCCCTTTGTCCCTCCATTGTTGTAATTGCTCAGTACTGCTGGGAGGAATGTACCCTGCAAGGCTGTGAGGCAACACAAGGCTCCTTGCAGTGGCCATTACTCACAGGTCAACTGCCAGCAGACCTCTAACCCCCACCCAACATACCCAGATCCATGGCCTGCACCACTGACATAGCCCAAGAATCCCTGCATTCCCTGATAATGAGTGACCCTCAGTCATAAAACCAATGGCCATAAAAGATCTAAGCATGTGTGTTAGTTTCACCTCTCCACATAAATACATCCTTTGTATCACGAGGTACAGGGAGGGATACATTATAGATCAAAACAAGGGGGGAGGCCTTGAGTGCGAAGGATGAAATACCAACAAAGCACAGAATGGGTGGTTCAGCGTGACTGTATTACTTCCTCCCTTCTCCCTGGCATCAGTCCCTGAGCCTCCCAAGGTCATGCCATAGTGATATAGTAGTAGGCTAATAGTATTGTAGCAGTGTTTATATTGTAACTTATGAGAGACCTGACCATCACTCCTTAGAGAGATGAGCCCAGCTGAGCCACGTGGGAACTGACAGACGGCGTAAATCTGAACCAATTGTAGCCTGGCATCCCCTATTGTACAAGCCGATGCATATGGTCCTACTAACCAGCCGTGCAGGTTTCTACTGTATATGATGACATCACTAGTGATGCTGTGTACCTTCTTAATGTGCTGCTCATGTAGATTTCGCCAGAACGTTCTCGAGCAGCAGAGTCCTTTGCTGATATTTTGTATTCTGTACATTTAAACCTTTATACCCTTGCAAACCATCTCTTGGCCTATTTCCCTAGAGGGTTGTATTCATTCTGGCGTGAGCGTAAACAGGGACTTGCCTTCAGGATATTGCCTGACCCATAGCTGTAGGGAGAGGCGTAGCCCGAAGCAGGATGGGCTTTGACTAGAAGGAGTTGTGTAATGTCTTGGAGAAACCTGAAAGAGAGATTATTTGTTTGAGAATGCTGATTGAGGAGTTAGAAGAATCAGCCTGTATTTGGACTGAGACTTTGGTTTGAAACCCCATCCCATTTAGGCAAATGCCAGGTGGTGACCTGGGGGACCAATGCCAGGAAGACATCCGGTTCAGAGTCCCCTGGTAGACTGACATGCACAAAATATCAGATTGGGCATTTCCAATGTTTCTCTAGAAGTACCCTACCAGAGACTTCTTTGGGCCAGACAGAAGTACATTTCTAGGGAGATGTATTCATAGGGTTTTTAGTGTATCCTCTGTTTAATCCTGAAGAGAAAATCATTTTGCAAATCAAAGACCCTTTTGTTGTAAAACCCCAAAGAAAACACCGGAGCACTAAACCAAAACTAACTTCCTTATCTTGTTTTGTTTTCCCCATGTCTTTGTGACAGCGCCCATAGTAGTTTTTTCATAAGATTTTAAATTTTGATACAAGTTGCATTGACACATAAAATGCCTAAATTGCTGCAGTAATAAATGATTCCCCCCAATGATTTTGTTCCAGATGATTAACTTTAATTTCTCTACTGTATAAAATCAATCTCAGTCTTAGCTGGTCCCTAGATTAGATTGAAATGGCAATCTCTCGATTGGTAGTTCACTTTCCTTGGCTTCCCATTTTAAAATCCACTGTTGTTTTTCTGCTTCATGCCATGAAGAGAGGAGACGATCATGCTGGATTTAGAGAAATGTGTAACCATACACTCTTCCATATTTCCCAACCAGATCTATGTACATATGAATGGTTGTGGACTGCAGATTTTCAGAAGTCTATCATTTACAAACATTAGTGTTATGCTTGCATACTTCCTTTGCCTCTTGGCTGGGTGGTCCCATTCTTACTAAGTAGGTCTGTTAGCAAGATTAATTTGCATTCTAAGACATCAAAATACCCCACACCATATCAGAATTCCTCAAAGCCATGACACATATCTTTGCATTATAACTTATAATAGTCTATATTAAATATGACTTCAAGTAAATCATCCCTTATCTACAGACACCTTTGATCTTAATCATAATTTATTTGCATAATTCCTTTACATTCCAGGCATATTGAATCACCATGTATCAAGATTACGCAAATTGTATCCCTCTCCTTTTTCCTACCATTGTGTGTCCCCCTGTGTTTCACCATTTCTTGTTACAACTTTATTCCCTCTACACCCTCCAGCTGAATTCTTCCTCTCGGACAGCATATGGTCTTGAAATTACAAGGTGGAGGCACACGACTCCACCTTTCAGAGAAGTGTAGATTCCTTGAGACTACTGTGGTTGTGATTAGGCACAGTAAGAAAACAGCCACATAACAACTACATGGGTAAAGAGAACATAAATGTGATCTTATTTGAGGATACTGGCAGATATTGGTGAAACCATCATGGACATTCTTTCTAACAATGGCATTACTGACTACATGGACAAAATAAATATCAATGTTTTGTTTTTGACACAATGAGTTTTTTTCCTTAACATCCTGGATTAACTGTTACCCCACTTTATGAATTGCTTGCCCTACTTTAACCTTTGCCCCTCTGTATTTTTCTCTTTACCACTGTATGCAATGTTTGCTTTAGTTGATTTTGTTTACCTAATTTAATTATTATACCACCATAGTGTGCCCCATAGCATCCTAGATTCATCGTCTTCATTGCCAGACCCACTAAACACAGACAAACTAAGCCATTGGCATATGGTAATTTAAAATGTCTCCCTACAGATATTAACCAATAGAATGGTACAGCTCTACAACCATCTTACATACCACCATCCTGACCTATGCACCCTAGTTCCATGGGCACTTAAGGATCCCATCTGGACACAAATGCCTCTAGGTTTCCGATACAGATAACTTAGAAAAAAGATCTGCACACGATACATGGGTGCTTGCAAACTGCATGATTCAACACATGAGCAAAGATATCTTATATTTTGCATCCCTCCTCATTAACCAAACCTGCACAATGTTTTTGGATTCGCATGAGCACCTGGAGACCAAGCAAATGGCAGCTGTGCCTGGTATACATTCTACTAACATAACATGACATAACATAAAATATCCTTGAAAACTATGTTCTGTGCGAATGGCAATTGTGAGTAGACCCAGTGCCAAATGTTAATTGCTAGGATAGAAAAGGCAGCATTGTTCATGACTTATTGATGTGTATTACTTCTGATAGTAAGTCATTTATGTTGATAATTTTTAAGGAACCCTTGCAACGCAAGTCTGTTGTTTTACAAAAGCGTTCTCTCTGATTTATCAAATTCATGATTTTGAATAAATAAACCCAGTTGTGCTCTGTCAAAGGCTTGCTCAGCAGACAAACATATTAAAAGATTGTTCTTTTAACTTTTCTTTGTCAGTTAAAGAGTTCAATGATTTGTCATGTATAATGTGTTACGTTAATTTCTTTATTAAATCCGATTTCACCCTTGATTGTTTGTCTCCTACTGACTTGAGCAGTCAGAATTGGCTCTTTTTGTAAACAAGCTCATCATTTGTTTCAATTGGATAATGTGACGAATACCGGGTAATCGTCCCTTCTCTCCATGGAAGAGTCACAGCCTTTGAGGCTAGGGAGATGAGCCCGCTTTGCAAGACCCCCATAGGTGTCTGGGCAAGTTAGACCTCACTGGGAGTGACTCCCCCTTCGGTGACAAGGTCCCACATTCCTTTGAGGAACTCCCTAGGCCACATAAAATAGCTGTATATATAGGACTTCCTGTTATGAAAAGTGATGTGACATATTTATATTTGGCTGAAGGCAATGCTGAAACTAACCAAAATAACAATTGAAAGGATAATGTCTCTTTAAGAGCAGAAATGTAATCAACCGGGATGAGTGGAGTAAGGAGATAGGGAGAGTATCATACGCAGGTGAAGCCTCCTAACATCATCACGCCTTTGGGAGGTGGAGAAACTTCAAGTCGCAGAGCCTGCAATTTGCAAGGAAGTGAAGAACATCTGTATGGAAAGCCGGAGGCCCAGTACAGACAACAACAGAGAAACCTTTGTGAGTGGATGAGGAGATTAACCCTGTAACAGGTGGTGGCATGACCACGACAATGCTGTGGTGATCAGGGTGCCTGCACAATTGCGCCAAAACCATAATTGCTGGGAATGTGAGCAGCCCCCTAGCACCAGTGCCCACATATGGGAGTGATCAGAGGAAGTGCCGAGAGAGGGACTCATGCTGACGTAAGGAACAAGAAGTCAGATATTGAAGAGGAATACCTGAGCAAGTGCAGAGCCCTACAAGGTTCCCCTGCATACACCCAGGAACCGGGGAACATGGGAGGCCACAGGGGCACCATTATATGTATGGCGAAACTAGTTCCAGTCCTAACGAGGAGATACTAGATATAGAATTGTCAAAAGGACACTGTAAAATCCCACCAAAGCCAGTAACAATTAACCCGGTTGCAGAAAGAGAGGAAGACTGCTATTATAAGAAGAAAGTAACTCATCCCAGTACGAAGGGCAAAATATTACCAATACGGTCAGTTAACTGGAGATGTAAAAGGCCCATGAAACAGGGGCTTAACAACCCTATAGGATCTAGGGAAAGAGACAGGAAAGACCCTGGGAGGAAAGGAAGTTACTTTATTGGAAAAAGCACAACACACATTTGTATAATGACAGATGGCAGTTAAGACTGGCAAGTGAAAAAGTTAAAGGAAGAGAAATTCCAAGAAAGAAAACCCAAGCTAGGAAAGCTTGAACTAAAAGACTGGAAGAGATCTACCAGTGTAAACAAGTCTGTGAGAACCTGTTGGAAGGGAAGAGGTCATACACACAGTGTTGGAGAAAATTCAAGCCATATGTATATTTTGGAAGAGCTACAAGACCTTATCAAATAAACTATCCAAGGAAGATTACACTATTGAACATTTGCATCAAAGAGGAATCTTTGTATAAAAGAGACTATCAGAAGACATAAGGAGACCAGGGGAAGAAGAGACATTCTCTTGGCTTAGTTTATGTTAGTTATATATAGTGGTTGGGTCAGGTAGAGTTAGTTTGGGTGGAGGACATTCTTTAATTTGGACTTCCTGACAACTGACAAGCACCTTAGTTCCTTTAGATAGTGTGAGGAGCCAGGAATGAGATGCGGATACAGGAGACTCATGTTTTGGTTATAGACTTTTATTAAATAATAAAGGGGTTGGAAAATGCCTCATTATCTCTACTCTAAGAGGTATTTCCCTACCTCAACCAAAACTAAGGGTTTGTCCTGTGTCAAGATGTCCAAAGCAAAAATGTGCTGGGTGTCCAAAAATCCCATCCTAGCTTTCACATTCTAAAAGTAACTCTAAGGTGTAAAAGATATTGTCTCTGCCCTTGAAAAGGCACACAATGTTCAAATCCAACAAAAAGGTATGAATCCATCAAAAGTCTCAATTGGTCAATATTCACGGTTGCAGGCAATGACTTCCTCCCCCAGGCTTCTCTCAACCAAAGCAAAAAGTTCAAATAAGTCATTAAGTTCTTTGCAGACCAAGAGGATTTCCTCCCCCATCCCCCCCAACCCCCCTTGTGTCGCAATCCACTCCTGGGCAAATTACTCTTTTCGCCAGGTTTCTTTCCACTTTCATTGTAATGCATAATCCTAAGGGCATGTGTCTTTTTTGTGATTTTCTCTTCACAATGCCACAATTTGGGTGCACGTCCCAGACTCGCAGAACACCAAGTATACTCCCCTGCCAGGTTCTCTTCCAGATTCAATATATTTTAAAATCCTAGCTAAGGGTATGAGTCTTCCTTCGGATTTCATTATGCAGTTCATTCTCCACGCTTAGATTGACCTGATATATTCTCCTGCCAGGCCCTTTTATACAATTCACTTCACATATTTGCCTTTGCCTGGTATACTCTCCTGACAAGACATTCTTATGCAGTTCACTTCCCACACTCCGCTTTCACTGGTAAACTCTCCTGCCAGAACTTTCTTGTGCACAATGTCACTCTGTTTTTCCAAACTTGGTCTTCACTAAATTCGTACTGTGGGCCCAGTCACACTGTCGAGGGCTTCCGAATCCTTCCCAGACAGTCTTTCGGTTTCCCAACCCTTTCCCTTGGCTCACCGGTTCTTTTCCTGCCCATTTTCGTACTGTGGGTCCCAGACCTCAGTGCCACTGTCTAGGGCTTCTGATACCTTAGCCAACAGCGCTTTTGTGTCCCAACCCTTTCCCTGTGGTCATTGGCTCTTTTCCTGGTGCTTCTCTGTGTTCCTGACTCCAAATCGGGTGCTTCTTTGGCTTTTGCGGATCTCCCAGGCCCTGCAAGTATCTCCGGCCGGCGTACCATCCTTGGTCGGTGTTCCAGCTCCCTCAGCTAATAGGAAGCATGGCTTGCTTCCTTCTGCTTTGCCAAAGACTCTGCAGAGCTCCCTGAGCATGTTTCTCACCGGGCTGCCTTCTCGCTCTGCCTTTTCGCTCTGTCTTCTGCACTGCCGCCAGTCACTGCACTCCATATTTCTCCACGCGCCTGTCAACGTGACAGCTTGGGTTTCCCGGCATCACCTAGCCAGTTGGATATACCGTTCTCATGGTGTCCTTGATCTGCACCAAAATGAAGAGGAACTCCATACTCAATTTCCCGGCATGGTTTAAAACCATGTCAGGCCAATCGGATTCTTCCAGCTACTAGACTGATGGTGTTGATTCTCATGGGGAGTAATCATAATTGCTCATTTCCTCTTACTTGTCTCAGTTTTTATCACTTTTTTTCATTATCTTATATTGAAGAGTATTGTCAGTATACTTGGTAAATTGTCGAGGGGATAATTGCAGTATGTCATTAAGGCATGAAGGATGGTGGGAACATCCCAAAAAGGGAAAGGGGGATACCATGTCTAGTCTGGAAATTCCCCACTCCTCCCCAAGGTCTACTTCCCTCATGTGGTCCTCCCGCAGATTTAGTTGGGTGCGACACACCTACCTTGTTTTTTGACTGTGTATGCTTGGCTCGGGTGTCTCTGGGCTTCACACAGGTAGCTCCTTAAAAATATTTTTTTAACGTTTTATAAACGTATTCAACTGTACGAATCACAGGTGGTGCCCACCTTTTCCACATTTTTTCTTTTTCCTTCTGCAGATAGCCACCACATGGTCAGGGTCAGCTTACTTCTGCCTTTCCTTGGCAACATGGAGAGACACGGTCACCAGAGAAGGAGTGATGAGATACCTAGATTCATCCAAATAGGTAGGGTGTTCCCTCTAGCAATACCTAGCAATACCCAAAGGGAGGCTTTATTCTTAATGTTATTAAAATATAACTCAGAATGCCAGTAACTTGTCTGACTCCTTCTTTCCGACACGCCACAGTACTTATATAACCAACCCTATCCCCTGCTTTCTAGACTTAGCACCATTCCTTCTCCTTTGTGAAATATTTAGGGCATGGTTCTCACAATGTAATGCAGATAGAAAATAGGCATAGCATGTGCTTTATTATTGGCGTTAGTTTGGGAAATGTGCAGGTCATCTTATTCACAAAGGTGAAGTGTGCATTTATGTGGCAACTGTAGCAACTGTAACAAGAGACCACATGGTCGCCTGTGAACCACTTAATCAAAAGATCCACAAAACTTCATGTAACAGCGCCTCGATGCCTCTGGGCTGTAAGTGCACTATACAAATGCAAAATAAATAAATAAATAAATAAACTGTCCGGCCCTCGTGCATACATTACTTGGTAATTGACTGTACAAACGTTTGCTTAAACCCACGTGGTTGCTGTGAGCACATTTCACAATGACAAACCCTTATTGTGAAATGCTAAAAATAGAAGAAAAAAAACATGTCTATCCCTGTTTGGTGAATACAAATGCAAGTGGCAGAGCAGTGGCTCATATCATTGCGGTTCCACTGAGAACAAAATGAATCCAGATTCAGGAATGACCCTGTCATGTCCCGTGCATCAGCCCTTGTGCTTGTTCCGAAGAGGTAGCAGGGGAATGTGCTTGATTTCTGCACATTTTAAAGTGCACCCCTTTTCTGAAATTGGTGTGTGCTTTAAAGTGTGCAGACATGCTCCTTCTACATCCTGCTTTGTGCAATTATGCACAGGCAAATGGAATCAAACTGTTTGAATCTATTAAGTTACATTCAGATATCCTTTGTACATTGAGGGTGTTCTTTTCTGTCACAGCCTAAGAGGATGTACAAGGGCATCACTTTCTTTCCCCAAGAAAAAACATTTGAGAATCTGACACTTAATCTCTTTTTTCTGGAAAACACTATCCAAAATAAAGGAGACCTTGGGCGTGACAGCTAAACATTGAGACTCATCTTTCAATCTTTCAACATTGATTCACCTTTGACAAATGCAAACCCTTGTTTTGTGTTAAAAGAGGAAGAGATTTCTATCATAGAATACCCGGTTAACCAACTGAAGTCAGTCAACTCCGTATCACACCAGTTCCACAATGGCTTCTCATGCAGTAGCTTTCTCTGTTTGAACAATGTATCAACCGCATTGTCAACCTCAGCTTCGGCAACGCTTTCATGCCTTCTAATTCAAAATTAGGAATCATTTCTCCGCTTCTAAAAACAAAACAAACCTCTGTGGATGCACCATTCGCAGTTATTTTGTGAACTCTCACTATCCTTCCAAATATAAGCGAAGGGTTGGAGAAACTAGATGTACAACAACTGCAAGATGTCCTTGACCATTCCACTGACTCCTCGCCCTACAATCTGCTTTACACCAAAAGAAATACTTTTGTCCAATACTGGATTGATACTTTGGTAGTGGTGGTAAAGGTGGCACTGTGGTACTGTTGGTGATTTTGTATCAGATTTTATGGTAGCCTGATGAGACTATTGACATAAAACCCTACTCAACATTTTGGCCTCAGTAATCCATATGGCCAAACAAGCCTTCTGCTTGTTTCAGTTCTTAAAGTATAGAACCCAAAACTTGAAGATGAATCCTTTCTACTCATACATTTTCATGCATTTTCAATGCCACCCGTACAGTGATTCAGAAGTGCCTCCGTCCATCAGCCTATTCAACATCTATCTGCTTCCATTTTTTACCACCTTGAGTGTGTTTCCTCACTCAGGGCAATCTCATGCAGATGACATGTAGATCTACTTTGAAGTAACATAGATGGAGGGTTATTTCGAGCTTCTCCACAACTGTTTGAACCTTCAGTACATTATTGTACCTCCTCTGTTCTCTCATCTGCTTCCTTTGAACACCAAGCTTAAAAGCTTGTGGAACGTTTTGATGAGCAGACGTAAAGTTGGTGGTGAAAAGCTGCTTTATCAGCTAAAACTCTTTACGCAACTGGTCCCTCTAATTTCTGTTGACTGCAGCCAATTCCAGATTCTCTTTCTGCACTCAGTCTGGTTCCTTCACTTCTTCCCAACCGTATGGAAATGTTTACCCCTGAGCTTGCTCCCTGCCATCCAATCTCCTTCACACCAAAAGCAGTTTTTAAGTACCATTGTTTAGCCAGTAAAGTAGGTGTGTCCCAGGGCTGGGAAGGAAATGAGATAGGAGACAGAATGATGAAGGAGCATTGATGGGGAGTAGAGGTTTGATAGCAGTGTCTTTTAACAGTAAGCAGTACTGGTGCATGCCGGCACTTGATAAAAACACATATAAGCCATGTCTTGTTTTGCCATGGTGGCTATCAGATTGTAAAATTATGCAGCCACAAGCAATTGATATAATTTTGTCAGCATGGCGGCCAGTGACAACCTGATGAATAGGACTGGTGTGTATTAAGCTGTTTGGGCTGACTGTACCCAAAAGAACCTTGTGGGTCCCCCTTTTGACCCCATCTGCCAAGCCTTGTCACATCCTCCACAAATAAGGATACTCCAAGGGGGTTCAGCTGGGAACCAACACCTGAAAGCATGTTCTGTCTGTGTTACAAGGGCCATCTCTCACCAAGGCGCCGATTACTGTCCTCATTTTGATGTAGGCAGAAAGAGGAAGTTAGAATGACTTAGGAGACACCTGCATTCCCAGAGAGGTCCCACCATCTTGGATTTTTCTAGGGACCCCAAACTTTCCATACTCCTCCCCACTACCTCCGATTAAAGCAGTCTGAGTATAACATCAGCAGGCATAAGACACTTGTTCAAGCAGCATGGATTTGAACCTTATCTGTCATGTGTCCTGCCCGTTACAAACATGCTACGAAGGAGCAACAGTGACTGGTTGCTGAGGACGCAGCCAGGTGCCTGCAAGTTGGCATGGCAACGCTGGCGTCCTATGCACCGTAGGATGTCCCGCCCTGCGCTGAAAGCAACACGCAATCCAATCACATGATCTTTTCTTCTTAAGCTCCTCCTATTGAATCTATCGGCGCTTCTGAATGATTTTGTTGGCGTTTTGAACATTGTGAAACTGTTTCTTGGAAACCCCGACCCTGCTTGCTTGTTACCCAGACTTTTCCTTGCCTCTCTTCCTGTTTCTAGCTGCTATGTCCCGGACCGCTCTTGGACTTGCTTTTGGATTATGTTGGTACCTCGCTGCCTGCACCCTACCTGACTACGGACTGCCTCTGTATATTCTTTGCTGCCGACCTTGCACCTCGCTAAAATCCACACGGACCATTTTGGACTACAATTAGTTTCCTGAACTGCGCACGTGGATTTGGGAACATTGAACTTTGTTTTCTTTCTTTTGGGCTTCTTGAGTACACGGACTAAAGACTTTCTTGGTGTACTTGAACATTTTGTTATTTTTTGCTTGCCTTTGGATACGGACTCGGAATTCTTAGTGTCACGTGCTACTGCTACTCTTTGTACTCTTCATTACTGTTGGACAGGAGTCCTTTATGGTAAGACATTTAACCTCGTATCAGTTGACTCCTACTTAGTTCTATTCCAGTTACCCGAGTCCGAGTCTGGTCTGGCAGAATGGGGACTTACCGGGATATTCCGACCTGTGCGGACCCGGTAAGTCCCCATTCAGTTTACCATTCCCCATTCCCATTGAGCCCCCATATGGCTCAATGGGAATGGGGAAGGCGCTAATTAGCTCCAAGGTCCCTTAACGGGACCCGCAGGGACTGGCTGGTCAGACCAGCCGTTCCTGCTTGGACCCGCTAATGGACCTCAGAATAGGGCGGTATGGGATTACCGGCACCGGTCTCCTTACCGGTGCCCGTTAACCCTTACCGCCCACCTCATAATGAAGCCCTTTGTCTCCTACACGACGAGTCAACTCGCTTCATTTCAAGCATATTTGTGCATCTGACAGATTCAGAATCCTCTAATATAATGGATGCGAATGAGACCTTGGCCTCCATTTTACAACTAGTGGCTGATTTGCGCAATGACATGACAGCTGCACATTCAGTCACGCAACAACGGATTGATGAGCTGCAGGCAGGTCTTCAGCCCTCTGGCGCAGAGGCACCACCGCAAGACATGGCCCCTGAGTCAGGCTTGGTGCCACTACAACAGGGCACGGGACCGGTATAAATGACCGCCCAGTTCCCTTTAGCCCCCCCGGAACAGTTCAATGGGGATCCTAAGTCTTACAGGACCTTCTTGAATCAATGCAGACTACACTTTCTTTGTAGGCCTGCTTCCTTACCTGACTCAACGACAAAGGCTGCTTTTCTGTTATCACACCTAGGCAGTACGGCAGCCGCCTGGGCAAATCTGTTATTAGAGGATGGGAGCCATTTAATCTACAACTGCGACGCTTTGATTGACGCAATGAGTTGTGTGTTTGACACACGTTATGCCACCCAAGCTACGGATTTTGAGGTGCTCGGGATCCAACAGGGGGATACGCCTCTTCTTGCTTATCTGGCCAGATTTAATCAGCTTGTGGCTGAAACAGGGTGGCCAGAGAATAAAAAAGCCTAGTTATCTTACAAAGGGCTTTCCGAACCTTTGAAAGATACTTTGGCTACTGTTCCAATACTACCAAGTACCTTCCCCGAACACCTTGATTTGGATTTACAGATTGACTCCAGAAGTGCTGAGAGAAAAGGGGAAAAGAGAACAGTTCCTCCCGTATCAGTCACTACTTCCGTCACTGCCTTGGGATATCCTCAACCTATGCAAATAGGGGCATTACGGGGTCCACTATCCACCGAGACAAGGGAACACAGAAGAAAGAACGAACTGTGTTTCTGTTGCGGAGCTTCAGATCACCATTTGCGTGCTTGTCCCAAGAAACCTGCTATAAAGCAGGGAAATGCAAAAGTCCGGCAATAGAAGGGGTCCAGTTGCTGGGCAATCCCTCTATAGACTCCAAGTTATCCATTCCATACTGTTTTTCTGTTACTCTTGTCTCGGATGGTATGGGGACAACAGACGTTCTAGTCTTTTGGACTCAGGGGCCATAGGGAATTACGTGGATGGTCCCTATGCTCGAGAGCTAGGATTACCCATTGTAACCAAGTCTTGTCCAGAAGCCGTGAATGCGGTCGATGGTTCTTCTCTGGTTTCCAGTCTTGTAACAGAATGCACTGCTGAGTTGGTAATGTACACGGGCTGTGGGCATAAGGAATGTATATCATTTGACCACATTGCAGCTCCGCAGTTCAAAATCATCCTTGGATTACCATGGTTGCAGTTACACAACCCTGTGATTCATTGGCAAACAGGAGATGTGACTTTCCTTTCAGACTACTGTGAAACAAACTGCTTGGAGAACAGTTTGGATATAATGAAACCAAGTTGCCCCTTGATGGATTTTGCTCCCACTGTCGGAGCAATCACCAATGCAGTATTACCCCAGGAATATCACGGGTACAAGGATGTATTCGATGCAGGAGGAGCAGAAATACTACTGCCCCATAGGACCTACGATTACCCCATAGAATTGGTACCTGGAGCCAAAATACCATCAGCGTGTGTCTACTCTTTGACACAGAAAGAAGACATGATACTGAAAGAGTATATAGGTAAATCATTGAAAACCGGCTTCATTCTTCCTTCAAAGTCTCCCGCAGCCTCCCCGTTATTTTTTTTTCCCAAGAGGGAGGGGACCTGCGTCCATGTATCGACTATCTAGCATTGAATGCTGTCACTATTAGGAAACAATATCTGCTTCCTTTGATTTCGGTTTTGCTGGACCAATTCGGGACCTCTGTGCTGTTCACCAGACTGGATTTACGGGGGGCTTATAATTTGGTAAGAATACGCAACGGGGACGAATGGAAGATGGCCTTTAAGACCAAGTACAGTCTCTATGAATATTGTGTCATGCCCTTTGGGCTGTGCAACGCACCGGCAACCGTCCAGTATTTCATTAACGAGGTGTTTCACAACATGCTAGATCATTATTTGGTGGTCTACCTAGACGACATCCTAATCTATTCACCCAATCTTGAAACCCATGTTACGCATGTATCCAGTCTACTACAGTCATTACGGGAAAACCACTTGTTTGCCAAGTAGGAAAAATGCATGTTCCACATGCACAATGTTGAGTTTCTTGGCTACAATATAACCAACCATGGGGTGCAAATGAGTCCCTCAAAGGTATCTGCAGTAATGAATTGGCTGATTCCCACAAATCTGAAGGCATTACAATCCTTCTTAGGGTTTGCCAATTTTTATCAGCGTTTTATATGGGATTTCTCAACCATAGTTTGCCCCCTTACTGCTCTGACCAGTTCTAAGAAGGTGTTCCATTGGAATAATGAAGCCCAACTTGCTTTTGAGGCCCTGAAGTCCGCCTTCACATCTGCACCAGTACTCCAGCCCCTAACCCCGAGCTACCATACATTTTGGAAGCGGATGCCTCTAACATAGCCCTTGGGGCTATTTTGTCTCAGCAATGTCCTGATGCCAGTGGGCTACACTCTGTTGCATATCATTCAAGGAAACTCACCTCCTACGAGAGAAACTATACAATCACGATACATGAGTTGCAGCTAGTCAGAGATGCCTTCATGGTTTGCCCTGGTGCTCTCCATTCCAAAGCAGGTGCACTCTCTCGTTTCCACAGAAACCTTGAATCCAATGGTTTGAATGGGGCTCTGCTATTACCAAACCAAGTGGTATGTGGGTGTACTCTTAGTCCTTCTCTCAAGACAAAAATCCAGGACTAGGTTAAAACAGCTTCTTCCAAGATAACCAAACTCAGAGTAGAGATTGTGCAGTCTCTACCCTATAAACGAGGTAAGATCTACTTGCCTGATACACCCACGAGACTCCAGATGATGCAATGGTGCCATGATTTTTCTGTGGCCGCGCACACTGGCATTCGGAAAACCTTGGATCTTATGAAACATTGGTGTTTGTGCACAGTGCAAGAATCCTCATGGCAAACCTGTAGACTTGTTAAAGCCCATGCCCATACCCGAGCAACCATGGACTATGATTTCCATGGATTTTGTTGTGGAATTACCCCAGGTGGAAGGCTACGATACAATATGGGTCATTATAGATTATTTCACAAAGATGGCATTGTTTGTCCCTTGTTGGGGAATCCCCACGGCTCCCGTCTTGGCAGATATGTTTTTGAAGAACATGTTCAGGTGTTTTGGCCTTCCTTCGATCATTGTCACTGACCGTGGACAGTAATTTACCTCCCGCTTTTGGCGAGCGCTGACGAAAACCCTGGGTATTGATGGAAGGTATTGAAGTGCCTACCACCGGCAGAGGGATGGGCAAACCGAATGTTTGAATGCTGCTATGGAACAATATTTACGCTGTCTTACCAACCAATGCCAGGGTACTTGGGTTTCTATCTTAGCCTTTGCAGAGTTTGCATTCAATAACTCATTGCACCCTGCGACCGGTATGTCGCCGTTTAATGCCATGTATGGTATGCACCCACGTTCTCTTCCAATTCACCCTGTTCGACCCTTGAATAATCCTGTGGCACTTGCTTGTATGAGGGACCTATCCAATACACATCAGATCTTTATGCAGCATCTGCTAAAGGCTCAGGAGAGGATGAAGGTGTCTGCGGACATGCACAGATACCCAGCCCCCATTTACAAATCAGGAATGAGGGTTTGGCTGTCAACACATAATCTACGATTGCCTGGTCGCAAGGCCTTGCTTCCATGATTTGAAGGGCCGAATAGGATATTGGATGTTATCAAATCGGTGGCCATTCGATTGGAACTTCTGTCTGCCTGGAGGATTAATCCTGTGTACCATGTTTCGCTAATTAAACCCTGCCATCCTTCTACCAGAATCCTGTCTCACCCACCTCCTGTTAGAGTGCACGGTTTCAATGGATATGAAGTAACACAATCCTGGGAACCCAGATTCATAAGGGGAGACTGTTAAACCTGTTAGACTCGAAGGGTTATGTCCTGGAAGATCGTACTTGGGAACCCGCAGCTCATGTACATGCCCCTGCTCTCTTGTCTCGATTCTGGTTGGCTTGAAGGGTGAGGGCCTCTTTGGGGGAGGATACTGTCATGTGTCCTTCCTGTCTCACTAAGGCATTAGGGAGAATGCATACACCCATAAAAACAAAGGCCATTTCTGCCCGTTACAAACATACGTTTTCCTGTGAATATAATCTGGACCGAAGGGGCAACAGTGACTGGTTGCTGAGGATGCAGCCAGGTGCCTGGAAGTTGGCATGGCAACGCTGGCATCCTATGCACCGTAGGATGTCCTGCCCGGCACTGAAGCAACACACAATCTAGTCACATGATCTTTTCTTTTTAAGCTCCTCCCATTGAATCTATCAGCGCGTCTGAATGATTTTAGTGGCATTTTGAACATTGTG
Organism: Ambystoma mexicanum; assembly: GCF_040938575.1. Taxonomy (NCBI): domain Eukaryota; kingdom Metazoa; phylum Chordata; class Amphibia; order Caudata; family Ambystomatidae; genus Ambystoma; species Ambystoma mexicanum. Next base: position 1,270,193,396 of record NC_090930.1, on the reverse strand, counting down.
AAACTGTTTCTTGGAAACCCTGACCCTGCTTCCTTGTTACCCAGACTTTTCCTTGCCTCTCTTCCTGTTTCTAGCTGCTACGACCCGAACCTCGCTTGGAGTTGCTTTTGGATTACATTTGTACCTCGCTGCCTGCACCCTACCTGACTACAGACTGCCTCTGGATAGTCTTTCCAGCTGACTTTGCACCTCGCCGCTCGCTAAAATCCACACGGACCATTTTGGACTACAATCATTATTCTGAACTGCGCACGTGTATTTGGGAACATTGAACTTTGTTTTCTTTCTTTTGGGCTTCTTAAGTACACGGACTAGAGACTTTCTTGGTGTACTAGAACATTTTGTTATTTTTTGCTTGCCTTTAGATTCGGACTTCGTGTCACGTGCTACTGCTACTCTTTGAACTCTTCATTACCGTTGGACAGGAGTCTTTTATGGTAAGACATTTAACCTTGTATCAGTTGACTCCTACTTAGTTCTATTGCAGTTACTCATTCCGTTTTTCTCGTTACAGAGAAAATCAGGGGCCTGCACCAAAACACTCCATACCTTGTTACTGTCAAATCTTACGAATAGCAGGTTACTGAGTACCAAGATCTGATTGTGTACTGTAGTTTGCCTATCTGCTTGTTACTGACAACTGGCTTTGTTTTCAGTTTGGTGGTGTCTCCTTCTGCATATCCTGTGTCTAAACCTGCGCGCCTGTGTCACCGGTCTCCTGTCTTTTCACTAATAGATTGTTCTGGTTGTGCATTTAAAACAATCAGACAGGTACATTAGTTGGAAGACTTTGTGTCCCACATGACGAGTCAACTTGCTCCATTGCAAGCATATGTGTGCATCTGACATTAACAATATGCTTGCCATGCGCCAATCTGATGGGACATTTGGTCTATATTACAAGGGTGACACCCTTGGTTTAGTTGATTCATCTCTGCGACATTTTTGAAGAAGGATTCACCTTTAACTCTGTCTGAAGTAATGTCTGCTCCAAAGTACTCTGCCAAATATTTGGGGTGACTGCTGTGGACCAAGATCTATTTCTATTTCTATAACACAAGACACAACTACCTGTAGGTTTCTCAGTGCAGTGCTCATCCTATCCTATGCAATATAAACAACAACAGCCTGGCCCATACAGTTTAAAACAGAAAGGCTTTTTGTTCTTTTCTGAACGTCGTAAGGTTTCCTGTCTTGCAAAGGGCTTATATAAGGCTTATAGAAGGCTATTTCACAATCTAGCTGACAGTGCAGGATTGGATCTGCTATAGACCTTCACCTGTTAAGAAGGATGAACGAGTATTAGGTTACAATAAACAAAGCATTGATGCCTGGAGAAAGTCAACCATATGAATCAGTGTTCTATATGAAGTGGAGAGGAACCACAGAGAGATTTTTGAGCCAAGGTCAGCAGGTTGAAGGAAATTCTGCTTCTAATTGGTAACCAATGTAATCTCCAAAGGACAGGAGTAATATGCACTTATCTGGCTGTGTTGGTAACAGTTCTAGCCAGGGAATTTTGCAGAATGTGGCATTTGTGGATGGAGGACTGGGAGGATTTTGCATCTAATGAATTCTAATCTAATCTAATGAATTGCAATAATCCAGGATGGATCCAACTGAGGCTCTGGCCAACATGGAACAATGGTGCTCAGAAAGAGTGTAATTTTTTGGACGCAGCATCAACTAGCAATTAGAGTTTTTAAATGGGTGATTCATTTGGGGTTCCACGGAGAGGGTAGAGTCAAAATCATTCCAAGAGTATTAACTTTGGTTTATATTTTTATCGTATATTCTCTAAGTGCAACATCCGGATACATAGACAGTGACTTGGTAAAAGCATTGGCTGGAGCAACCAACAAGATTTCAGTCTTTCCTTAATTCAGCCCCAGCCAATTTGCAGCCATCCATCGTTCAACACACGAGAAGATTGACTGGATATGTACTATGTTAGCTGCAGGATAATAGTCCGAGCAAAACACCAGCTGTGTGTCGTCAGACTAATTCTGGAATATTTCACCCAAGCTGACCAGGATGTCATGAAGAGGTTTCACATAAATATTGAACACAATAGAAGATATCATGACCCCTATGGGACCCTAAATTTCACACGCTCTGATCTGGAAGTAAAAGATCCCACCTTCATGTGCGATGTGTGCTGTGATAGAAATGACAACAGCCATTTCACTACTACATCTATGCTCACACAAACTACTGAAACTGCTGACACAATATTGAGTGGCGAATAATGTCAAATCCTGCTGATAGGTCAATGGGCATAGGCAGCCCCACATGACGCTGGTCTATTATGTGAAAAAGGGAATACTTAATATCTAAAGGGGCAGTTTACATACGCCTACCAGTGCGAAAACCAGATTGTTGATCTTGTAGAAGATGGAGAGATTGCAAATGGTCTTGGAGTTCGAGCAAGCCAGACTGATCTAATATCCTAAGCAAGAATGGAGAGTTTTAGATAGGACGGAAAATCCTGGCTTGTGAATTATAGTTTCTTTAGAATGGGTGTGACCCAAGCCTGTTTGAGCTCTGTTGTTACTTCTCCCTCATTAAATAATGAAGAGATGAGGCAACAGAGTAGTGGACCAATAGAATCTGAACAGTTCTTAATAATTGAAGCTGAGCAGGGGTCACTGGGACAAGTGGTCAGTTTGAGTGATGAAAGAATTATTCTTAATATCTTTCTCAGAAACAGAATGGAAGTTAAAGAATGGGGCATTAGCGATTTGTGTCTTGCTAGCGATATAGACCATCATAAATGTGTACCTGTGTTACAAGGGCCACCTCTCACCAAGGTGCCGATTACTGGCATAATGCTCATGTAGGAAGACAGAGGAAGTTATAACGGCTTAGGAGAAACCTGCATTCCACAGAGAGGTCCCACCATCTTGGATTTTTCTATGGACCCCAAACTTCCCTACTCCTCCTCACTAACTCCGGATAAAGCAGTCTGAGTACAACATCAGCAGGCAAAAGACAATTGTTCCAGCAGCATGTATTTGACCCTTAACAAAATGCTTGCCGTGGACCAATCTGATGGATCATTTTGTCTATATTAGGAGGGTGACATCTTTGGTTTAGTTGATTCATCTCGAGAACATTCTTGAAGAAGGATTCACCTTGAACTCTGTTTGAAGTACAGTATGCTCCAAAGTTCTCTGCCATAGCGGTGAAGACAGAGCTCGATATTTGTGGATACTGCTGTGGACCAAGACCTATGTATTTCTTTTTATATATAACGCAAGACACAACTACCTGTAGGTTTCTCAGTTTAATGCACATCCTATTCTAGGCAATACAAACAACATTGGCCTGGCCCATACAGTTCAAAACAGAAAGGCCTTCTGTTCTTTTCTGAAAGTTGTAAGGTATCTTGTCTTGCAACGGGCTAATAGAAGACTATTCCACAATCTAGATGACAGTACAGGACTGGATCGGCTATAGACCCTCACCCATTAAGAAGGATGAATGAGGATGAGATTACAATAAGCAGAGCACTGAGGCCTGGAGGAAGGCAAGGGGCCTCATTACGATTTTGGCGGTAGCCATGCTGCTTTTGGCGGCATGGCTGCCGCCAAAATCAGGTCCGGGTCCCCAGAATGAGGTATTACCGGGCCATTCCGAGTTCGGAGCGCCCGGTAATTCCTCCCTCTGGGAACCCGGCCCTTCCCAGCAGTCCCATTTCATCCCCCATAGGGCTGAATGGCAATGGGAGAGGGAGCAAACAACGGGCTGATTAGGAGCGGCCCGTTGTTTGCTTCCTCTTCCCCTCGCGGGACCCGCTCTGCACGTCTGGTGAAACCAGATGTGCAGAGCGGGTCCCGCGAGGGGACCTCGTAATCAGGCGGTACGGGGTTGACGGCGCCAGCACCTTTAGGGGTGCCGTTTACCCCTTACCGCCTGACTTGTAATGAGGCCCAACCACATTAATTGCTTTTTGATATGAAGAGGAGAGGAACCACAGAGAAATGTGTGAGCCCATTTGAGCAGTTTGAATGAAATTCTAATTGGAAATCAATGTGCTTTCTGAAGGAGAGGAGTAATATGCACTGATTTGGCTGTGCTGGTAACAATTCTGGCCAGTGAATTCTGCAGAACCTGGAGATTGTGGATGGATGACTGGGGGGATCCTGCATCTATTGAATTGCAGTAATCCAGTCTGGATCCAACTGATGCTCTGGCAAAGATGGAGCAATAGTGCTCAGAAAGAAAGAGTCTCATTTGTTGGATGCATCATCAAGTAGAAATTAAAGTTTTAAAATGGGTGATTAATTTGGGGTACCATGGAGAGAGTAGAGTTAAAGATATTTCCCAGAATTACAACTTTGATTTACATTTTGATGGTATATTCTCTAAGCACAACATCCGGATACATAGTGATTTGGTAAAAGCATTCACTGGAGAAACCAACAGGATTTAAGTCTTACATTAATTCAGCCCCAGACAACTTGGAGCAATCCATTGTTCAACACACGAGAAGAATGATTGGATATGTACGATGTTAGATGCTGGTAAACGGTCCAAGCCAAAGACCAGCTTTATGTCGTCAGCCTAATTCTGGAATATTACACCTAAGTTGACCAGGACATCATGAAAGGGTTTCATATAAATGTTGAACAAAATAGGAGATATCATGATCCCTATGGGACCCTAAAATGCAAAGGCTGTGGTCTAGACGTAGAATATCCCACCTTCATGCGAGATGTGCGCTGAGAAATGACAAGAGCCATTTCACTACGACATCTGATGCACATACACCTCCTGAAAGTGCTGACTCAATACTGAGTGGTCAATAGTGTCAAATGCTGCATAAGTAGCCCCAAATGACGCTGGTCCATTATGTGAAAAAGGGAATTCTTGCTATCTAAAAGAGCATTTTACATACCCCTACCAGTGCGAAAACCAGACTGTTGATCTTCTAGAAGATGGAGAGATTCCAAATTGTCTTGGAGTTGGAGCAAGGCAGAGCAATCTAATATCTTAAGCAAGAATAGACAGTTTCAGATAGGACGTTAATTGGCACAATCCTGGCTTGAGAATGAGGGTTTCTTTACAATTGGTGTGCCCCAATCCTGTTTGAGCTCAGTAGCTACTTCTTCCTCATTAAATCATGAAGAGGAGAGAGAACAGAGAAGTGAACTAGGAGATTCTGAACAGTCCTTAATAATTGAAGCTGGGCAGGGGTCACTGGGTCAAGTTGTCGGTTGAGCGATGAAAAAATATTCTTAATATCTTTCTCAGAAACAGACTGGAAGTTAAAGGATAGGGGATCAGCGTTTTGTGTCTTGCTAGCCATATAAACCATTGTATATGTCTGGAGCCAATCTGTTCTCTTATTTTCAATATTTTATTTTGAAAAAATATCTGAATTTCATCCGGCCAATTAGAAGAGTTCATCATTGGTAATACCGTAGTTCACCATTTTTCAAATTATATAAATACTAAAAAGTTCCTTAGGTGAGATAGCTGCTGAATCTATGGAATGGGCATAGAATTGTTTCATGGCCTTTGCAACCTTTACAATAGCTAGTTTGTATAAAGATCTAGCTTGCCTAAGGAGTTTATTATTAATGCAATTTGGATCCCTTCTCCAATTTTTTATAGTTGACAATTTAAGAGAAAACCTTTTCTTGCCAAAATGTTTCACCTTAATTGATTTAATCTTTAGGTGAGCAATAACACCCACGACTTTCGCGATCTGATAATTAAAATGAGCCAACAGGTGCCCCATAGTTGGAAGACCATTTACATTGCGAAATACAGCATGAAGAGCAGGATCAAGTACCCCAAGAGGAAGCCTATGTCTATCTTGCTAGGTTACAATTGCCTGTTCCCCGGGGATCTGCATGGCCAGGGATTAGGATGTGCCAAAAGGATTAGCTACATTGACAGTCCAATCCAAGGGGATTATAGAAGGGCTGATGGTCCTGATATTTCATGAGATAACCCAATCCAATGGATAGCCACAAATATGTGCGGGAGGGGTACGTGTGAAGCAAAAGTCTAAACCCACTTGAGTGTTGTATAACTCTGTAGCTTGAGAATCCCTGTAGTCATAACAATCCACATTGACATTCCCAACTATAAGTGAAGAGTAGGCTTTCATCAATGAAGTTAATATTTCCAGAAATAATTGAAAGAACGAAGGGTTGAATGATGGAAGTCGATAGACCGGTATTACATCTATAGTTTTACCGAGGCTTGTGTCAAAAACTGTCACACATATTTCACAACCCGGAAGCATTAAGCACGAAGCAGGTGATAGCTTATACTTATTTTTAAAAAAATAATAGTCCTGCCTTTTGTCTTATTCCTGTGTGATGCTAAAATGGAATAGTCATCTGGCAGAGTGGTTGCGAGCATGGGGCCAGAGAAGTCTTTAATCCATGTCTCAGAAACCGACAGGATGTCAATATTATATGAGAGAATTAAGTCATGGACATTGAGAGTATGACAAGGAATAGAGTGGGCATTTAATAATGCCTATTGAGGTGAATGTGGAGAGGAATCATGTGAAATCATGGATATGGAATTACAATTAATAGTTTTAATATCAGTGTTGGCTTGGAATACTGCATGGTGTAATTGCAGGTAAGCAACATGTGGCCCTGAAAACGGAGAAGAGGTGAGCTGAGATAGACCTTGTTCAACAAAGGAATCTGTGTTAAATGGAATCAAATTGCTATGATTCAGTCCCAAGTATTTTGCTCCATTGGCAAAAAGCCGGGATTGCATTTCAAGGGGGTAAATAAGCCCAACCACTTAATTGTGTCACAGTAGTTTCAGTGGGAGACTCACCCAGGAATAAGTAGTGGGATATATCACTGTCAAAAGTTAGGACGGATCGATGAACAGGCACTGTTCCGCACCAAATGCAACACCAGGCAGCTTTGCAACAGACACAAACCCTTCATGCCTGCCAGTCCCTAGTGATGCTCTGCAGAGCAGCTGAGTGGGGGTTTTCCCCTGGCCATCCGCTACGTGAATCAGGGGGAAGGGGGTGTTGTTTGGCATCTCAGGGCCTCAGGTAGTGACAGCGGGCCAGTGGTCCAATTGTAGACGTGGAGCCCCGCACAGACAGTAGGTTGAGGCTGGTCCTGTGGTTAGGGCAAGTCAGCTCATAATTGTTTTAGTGGATTTGGTGAGAGCAACAGATTGGCCATGTGGGGGACGCTGGGCATGGTTAGCACTGGGCTGGCAAGTAGTTGGCACAGAAGTAAAATAAATAAATAAATAAATAAATAAATAAATAAATAAATTGATTGATTGTACACAAATAATTATAGTCCCTACGCTGAAGAGAGAGTTACTAGGTGTCAGGCTTATAGTACAGTTTGGTTAAGGGAACAGTTAGGGGGCACAACATGTCTAGTGAGCAGGTCGTTGCATAGGCTCTGAGGGAGGTCTTGGGCCTAATTAGCAGTGTGAGCAAGGTCCAGTTGGCTGAGCCTGTGCAAGGGGTACCAGGGAAGGGGATACAAGGGAGGGCAGGCCTAAGCACAGAGCGGCCTCAGATGGGGCCCACACAGTGGTGGCTGCTTGCAACACCTCAGCAGGCAAAGCAGGAGGCAGGGACAGAAGAAGCATGCGGGTCAGGAGCAGCAGGGAGGCAATGCAGTGGCAGGCAGGTAGGGGGCAAGGCCCACCATCGGGTGGAGATAGAAACCTCCAGGAGGGTCAAAGTGGAATGGGTCAGTCCACAGGCAGCTCACAAGAAGAATTCCAAGGGTGTGTGGGAGAGGAAGTGTGGGTGAAGGAAGGGGTTGGTCTTCAAGAGGGAAGTGGAGGGGTATGGGCTCAGAATCAGGTGGCAGTAAAGAAAGGTCATGGGGAAGTTCCTGTGAAATAGCTCAGGTTGTAGAGGCTGGATGCACTTCCAATTGCTGAGCCGCAATGTCGGGGTAGGACTGGGATGGTTCCACCAGAAAACAGGAAGGGACAGCAGGAGGGGGCAGTACAGCCCCAGTGACAGTGGAGGGAGGGGCAAAGGACAGGATACCCTTGTCCGGGGGAGAGGCGCGGTAGGTGTTTCGGACGGCCCGTCCTGGAGGAAGACACAGGAGAATCAGGGTGGACTCCCCATGCTGTAAGGAAGATGACTGACCTGGTCCAAGTGGGTTGAGAGAGCAGGAGTGGTGTACAGCAATGGAAAAGGAGTGGGGCAGAAGGAGTGGTTGTTTTGGGAACAAGGGAGGGCCGGGGTGAGTGGGGGTGAATGGAGAGTATTGAAGAGGGGGAGTGTGTTGCTGGAAATGCATCGGAGGGACAGGGCCTCCGTATCCTTGTCCTTTACTGCTTTTTATCGTGTTCTGTCATGTTTTCCACACCAGAGTTCGTGTGGGACTCCTGGCAGTGCAGTTCTCTCTCTTGGTTTGGTGGACAGACCCATGGGATACCCTTATGGCACCCATGGGCAGGGGTGCAACCCTGTGCCCCTAGTGTATGGTTTTGGGCACCTGTGGGTGGCCCACAGAGCAGGGTATGGGCTGGTGGCAGCTCCGTGCTGAAATGACCAGTGCCCTGAGCGTCTACCATTTTGGGATGCCAGGTCCTGTCATTGGAATCAGTAGATTCCTGATGAAGACAAAATGGGCCCCATGGCCTCTTGCCTTCCTTCGCCTGTTACCTTGATCTTCCCGGAGTCCCGGGAATCCCTGCCTCTGTCCCTTCCCGCTGACTGGCTGTTGGTTGGAAGTTCCATATATGGTAGTGTGGGGAAGTGCTGACCAGACTGGCTGGAGCGTTCCCAACGACCGTATGTTGTGGGTACGCCTGTGGGTGGGACCTGGGTGAATGGAGTGTGTGACGAATACACATTCTATGTTGTGGGTGTCTAGTATCTGGTGGTTGACACAATGACTGAGACAGCCCTGCCCGGAACCGGTATGAATGCAGTATGAAGTGTTGAATGGCTCGGTACTACAATACACATAACTTGTTGTGAGTGTCTGGAGAAAAGTGAATGGCCTGAATGCACTGTGTGCCTGATTGATTGCCTGCCTGCATGAATGCCCTTTGTAGTGATGGAATGCTTCAGTGTGACCCAGCAGAATGAATGGGAGATCAACAGTATATCTGGGGACCTGTCACTGCTAGGAATCGCGTTCAGAAGTGTTCAGAGCTGAAGTCCAAACTGCGAAGAGTAACTGGAGTGAAACTGATGCTTGACCTTGAAGCCCTGCTGGAAGAGAAGAATTGCTGTTGCTCTCCTTCGCAATCTGAAAGCTGCTGTGTCTCCAAGGACTGACCCAGAGAGGACCTGGTAAGGCTCCCTGGTAGACAGACCTTCGACAGGCTGCCGACCCGATATGGGGACTGCTGCGGAACTTCAAAGAGAAGCACCCGGACTGTTGTCTGCCACTGTCGATGACTGACGTCGCCGACTGGAGCAGCCGTGCTCCCGTTTGCCTAAGAACTTCATTGATCCAAGGATGCTCTTGTCCGCATCGTTGCCGCTGTATCCTGCCGGAGAAGGCCTGACCGTCGGCGCGCCGAGGAGCATCCAACCGGTGGGCTTCCCACCACCCAAAGACCACAGAGACGCCGATGACTCGATGTCCTTGTTGGGCCACAGTTCTTCAAACTCTTTGCGGTCCAGAACTATCGACCTCGAGGTGCCCCGCACTCCTCTTCCTTGTAGGATGTTTACGCTTCCCCGTCAACGAGCACCGCTAGGAATGACCGGCCACTTTAACGTCATAGCTCAACCTGATCACCGTTCGACGACCCGTGACTCCTCCCTTAAAGGGTGTGCACTCAAGAAGGGCTGTCAATTCCCCGACGAGGAACGCTACAACACCTAGGTACTTTGAGGTTGCAGAACTATTGGAAAGTCTAGTATGAACAATATATGGACTGGGCTTGTGATATATCTTTGCTTTACAGGTTGCCCAGGTGGGGGTCCTCCACACAGAACTGTGTCTAGTGCAGGGGTCAAGTCCTAAAAAAAGACGTGGGGGGACTCAGTAGCATAGCCAACAGGAAGTGACATCACAGGACGTGACATCACCGGTTGCACTGTGTCCTTGTTACAGGCTACTACACACATCTGGCCACAGTAGACCATTTCATGTAGTGCATCCAAGCCAGAGAAAACATCAGTCGACACAGACTCTGTTTTGTTTCACCCAAATCAAAAAAGGCTTTATGCAGGAATTAGGACTATGGCATTTATTACAGTTCAGCAGACAAAAACACTTACCCAAGAGAAAAAAATACCTATTGCATTATTTTTTTCTTTTGTATTTTTATTGAACTTCTATTGTGCTTAACTGCCATGGGTTTTCCACCCCAGTGGCAAGGCCTTTTTTGGTGATTTTGGTATTTCGCCATTCAATGCCTTCTAACGTTTTCTCTTTCATTAACCCCTTAAGTGCCAAGGACCAGGTATCTCATCCTTGGCAACAGGGAGGTAATTCCAAGGACGAGATATCTCACCCTTGGCACTTAAGGGGTTAATTGTCCAAGTGCTGTACAGAGTAACCAATGGTACAATTTCCATGAACAGATTAACAGAAAACCAAAGATCAACAAGGAGATATGTTTCAAACAGGACTTGAAAAGAGAAATAGAAGGAAGCGTCAAGCCACTGCTCTTCCACTGTGAGTAGGGTAATAACATTGGTGGAAATGGGAAAAATATGGCGAGGGATCTCCCAAGGGCTGGGGCGGAGTTTGGAGGAGGGGGCAGAGTTCCGAGGAGGCAGAGTTCAGAGTGGGTTGGAGCTGCCAGTTGACCTCGATCAAAGGACATTTTCAAAATGATAGTTTTAAAACGGCGCAATTTCTTTCATGCTGCTTCTTTTTCGAACTCCACACTATTTATACTCCGACCCTAGACTAAACACACATATGTCGACTTCCCACCCCAAGTTTTCTAGCAGCACCCTAGTGAAATACTAGAGTTTGCAGTGAACTCTAGTATTTCCTAGTAAACACCTAGCTAAGTGACCTGTTTCGAGAAACAGGTCACTTAGCTAGGTGACGATAAAGAAAAAATGTTCTAGATGACGATAAAGAAAGAAACGTTAAGTACAGTACATGGTTCAACGCTCTGTACAATGGAAAGGTAAAACCTAAGCAAATATAATCAACTGTAATGTAATGTGCTCTGCACTGGCGTACCGAGAGTGGATAGAGGGGGCAAGCTGACCCCCCACAGGCTCTTTCGAGAGCCTGACTGGCACTTTTGTCACCCGGACAGCTCTCTCATTCGGCACCTCAATGTAGGTGCCCAATGGGAAAGGTGTCCCGCTGGGAGGACAATGTGTGCTGAGCAATTCCTGCTCAGCCCGGTCACCTTACCCTTTCCAAACAGTAGAGGTTTTCTGCTGCCAGGACATTGTCCCAAGGAGCTCCGTGAGCTAATGCGAGCCATTAGGCACTTATGGGAGGTGGGGAGCTATTAGCAGGGACTTTTGTCCCTTTAGAAATGTACATGGGAGGGAGTGATCAGCAGTGCGAAGGGTGCAAAATGCTACAGGCTTTAAGAAATAATGACTATGGCTTTACCCAAGGAGGATTTGTTAGGCTAACATTAATCTATATGATTCTATTGTGACCTTGCATGCAGAATGCGATGGGGAGAATAAAACTAAAGCCATCATGATGTATACAGTGTAAAGTTAATTATGAAATGGTCGTTTCTTATGCAATGTGCTTTGCTTCCAAGCCATTGCTTTAAATAAAGTATTATTTAAGCACATGAAATGCAAAGGGAAACCTTAATAAATATCTATATGAACTAAACCTGGGAAGATGTGCTTAGTTGCTTACATTGTCCACATCCCGGTTTCACCATTTAACCAAAGTGTGTGATCTTGGGCAGATCATTTAATAACACTGTGGGCCTCATTACACGGTAGGTGGAGAACCATGGCGCTATTAGCGCCATGGTTCATGACGGTAAAATACCGGCACCGCCTTGGTGGAAAGGGGAATTACCGCCCCATTCCAAGGGTGGCGGGGCGGTAATTCCCCCTTCCTCCATTGCCCTTCCCCATTCCCATTTTTGCCCCATAGGGCTCAATGGGAATGGGGAAGGCGCTAATTACGGTACCGCAATTTGCGGTACCGTAATTAGCTCCACTGGTCCCTTTGCGGGTTGGTTTTTAACGCCTGCAAAAAGCAGGTGTTAAATTCCCAACCCGCAAAGGGACCTCGTAGTAAGGCGGTAAGGATTTACCGGTACTGGTAAAATACCGGTACCGGTAAAGCCTTACTGCCTACCGTGTAATGAGGCCCTGTATCTTATCTGCAGCTCTGTGATCACTTCAGAGCTTACGTTAATATATCATGCTATTTTTTAAATTTTTATTTAAAGCCCGACTATAGAGTTGCTCCATAAATAACAATAGTGCAATTTAGGAATTTTGCACCAAAAAGTTATTTGCCACTTGACTTACTTATGACAACTTATTCTAAAGTCGCTTCCATGGTGCCTCCAAGCATCAAAGACTGATGATGCTCCTTGCGATGTCCTTTTCTGTGAAGTCATTTCTGTTGGTGCAATCCATATTCAAATCATGAGGTTTGTATGTATTTTGCCCAGAGCACCTGGACAGAGCTCTAACAGTTGTGTTTCCTGCATCTGTAATGATTCTGCAGCTTTATTTATGTTATGTGTTAAAATGCCATCTACCACTGATCTTGCCAAAAATGTAGAATGGGGCAGGGGTGGGCGGTTTGTGGGCGATAATGAGACCATATGGATTTGCAATGCTGGATACTCCCCTGGTGCTCTGTGGCAGTGCACAGGGCAGATTAGAACACCAAATCTGTCGTGTTCACAGCCACAGAGCACATTACATTACCGTTGGTTATATTTGCTTAAGTTATACAAAGCGCTTTTCCTTGCGTTGCTTACCAATGGCTGGAGCGCATTCTTTTTTTTTTTTAAACAAGCGCTTCAGTCACTGCTAAGCAACGCATCGAAAAATGCTTTGTATAACTTAAGCAAATATAGCCAACGGTAATGTAATGTGCTCTGTGGCTGTGCACAAGACAGATTATATCACCAAATCTGCTCTGTGCACAGCCACATAGCACATACATCATCGTTGGTATACAGGTTCTTCTTTGGATTGCACTGAATTGATTTTACCCCCACGGATCCCATGATTTCATACAAACTGCTGTATGGTGGGGCTGAACACTCCCAGCCCCCTCCATATCTGTCATCTCCAGCCTCGCCATCACGTTGCACACCTCTCCTGATCCCCCTCTCCACATACCTCCTCATGTTCCCCCACCTCCATCCTATGTGTCCCTCCTCACTTTGCCTCCATATCTCACCCTCTGATTATGTTCAGTGCATGCAGCTCTTGGATTCCAGGGAGAGGCCGGGCCTAGTGGCTTTGAGTTCGAAGCACCAGGTTACAGTCGCCAGGAAGGCCGGGTTCGATTATAGAAAGGAGACCCACCTGATTCTCGGTCCCCTCGATGCAGTTGGGTGGGACTGTGGGATAAAAAAGTTAAAAAACACACCAAACAAAATGTGAAGAAAGGAAACTGAGGAAAGAGCTGTTTGCTTACCTGGCAGTCACTCACAACTTCAGCAAGGAAGGCCTGGCCACACGGTGGCACACACACAGGTCCACTTTTCTCCTTTCTCTGCTAGGCCTCCGCCGTCACCAACCAAGTTGTGACCCTGGCTCAGTGCCACAGCCACTGCCAGTGGTCTGGTTGGAGAATCGCACTGCATAAAAATGAAAGTGACTCCACAGTCACTACGGCTCAGCATAAAAATGAAAGTGACTCCAGTCCACCTCCACTACGGCTCTTGTGAGCCACTGCACCCACCCACACTCAGTGGTTAACTTATTTCATTGGCTGATGAACAGCCAATTAAATTAAAGTATTTCTGTGACAGCTCCAGGCCTGGCCTGTCTGCCTATAACACTGTGTTTGTTCGAACGTCTCTTTCATCAGCACTGCCTGATGCAGTGATTAAGACCCTTGCTAACCTGCAGACCGCGGTTTGAGTGCCGGGGATGGCAGTATTTAAAAAATGAAATGTTTCATATTATTATGTTCATGGATAGGACTCTAAAATACCCAGGGGGGCGGCGTCCCCCCTCTGAAAATAGTGGGTGGACGCCGTCCACTGACGTGTATCCTCGACTTGAGACCAGGTCTAGTGGTAGGGGCCAGTATTCTGCCAATTGTTCAACCATCTTGCTTTCCTTCCTCTCTCTACTGCTGGTTTCCTCTTTAACCTGATCTGTGTGTCATTCTGACCGTATGCACTTTAATGAGATCTGATAACGTTAGTGGTACCACTTTAGAACTGTACATATTTACCATTGTTGATTTTCAGAGTACAAAGTGAGTTATCGTGATATTGTATATACCTTTTTATATTAATAATATAAAGACTGCGTTTTAACCGATACAGTGTGTGGACATTCCTTTGTGGGTGCTTGGGGACTACAATGTACTTAAGAACCAGCCCGCATCACCTCCCGAGAAGCTAGGCCTTGATTGCTCGACCATAGCTACCGAATGGAATATCTTGGCAGGGGTCCTCTGTGCCCCTCCTCTACCATATAGAGAGCGGAAGTACAGATGCCCCCCACCGATGATGTCTTTACAGGGAGTAGGTGAAACGGGATGATGGGATGAGGGAGGTTAGAGGTAGGCCAAGGGTGAGGGAGAGATGGGCAAGAGGTGAAAAGGGGAGGCATTTGCTGGTTTTGACATCCCGCTTGCCTGAGAATAAGGTGACAATTTTTTAGGGATTCTGGAAAAAGGGGTGGGTGCACGGAAGTTGGTGCTGTCGCGCATGCAGACATTGCTGGGACACTTGAATTTTGTATGCAGGTTCGTGGACCTGGGATGTACATTTTGCAGGAACATGGCACACTTCATGGTGGCTTTAAAGCAACCACATCAAAGAATATGGGTGTCGGGAGCACTCATGAAGGACTTTATGGTTTGTCTACGTTTCCTGGAGGAGTACAATGGAGGGTCAAAGTGGCTCTTGGGGACCCAGTTTCTTGGGAGGTGCAGACATTCTCTGATGCAGCAGCTGTAGGAAGGTTTGGGCTATAATGGTGGGGCGATGGTGTGCAGAAGAGTGGCCACTTCGGTGGAAAAAAGGGAGTAGGAGCATTTCTTTTTGGAGTTCTTTCCACTGGTGGTAGAATTGGCACTGTGGGGTAAAGAGCTGGAGAACAAGAAGGTGAACTTTAACATGAATAATATGGCGGAGGTAAATGCGGTGAACAGGCAATAAGCCAAGGACCAGAGGTGTCCAGACTTTTGAGGCAGTTTTTTGCTTTCACGCCTGAT
The DNA here is from genome assembly GCF_040938575.1 of Ambystoma mexicanum. Taxonomy (NCBI): domain Eukaryota; kingdom Metazoa; phylum Chordata; class Amphibia; order Caudata; family Ambystomatidae; genus Ambystoma; species Ambystoma mexicanum. Next base: position 1,270,178,091 of record NC_090930.1, on the reverse strand, counting down.
GTTGAATATTGAAACATGCACCTGGAAAGGATAACGGCATTGCCAATGCATTCTCATTTTTAGTGGCTGAGATTCCATGCACCGGAAGCAGACCAGGAGGGGCCCCAGATGGCACCTGGTGACAGCAAGGAGATTGAAAGCAATGCATGTGTAGGGGAATTGCTTGCTGCAAGTTTCCGGGAGGCTTACAACAGAGCGTGGTTGGGGTTTATGCATGGGGGGCATGCAGTTGGTTTGGGGGATGAAATGTAGAAGAGAGAAGGGGGAGGATGTGAATTTCATAATAAATTTAATTGAAAAGAGCTTGTTGAGAGCACCAATACTAGGTATATTGGAAGGGATTTCATTTTATGGCAAGTTGCTTTCTGGTTTTGTGCTTAGTGGGGTGAGATGGCAAGATGGATTCTGAAAGGAAATGCAAGGGAGAAGTGTCCGGTGGGGAAAAGGAGAAGGACAGTGACAGCAGAGTTGTTATTGAGGTTATGAGGGGTACTTGAACAGTTATGTTGGTCCTCATGACAAGGGGACATATTCAGGGAGTGTTTCGCATGTCTGTTTTTTTGAGGCATTCAGGATATCAGAACTGGTGGATGGAGCAATGGGAAAGGTTTGAGGTGGGAGGGTGGCTTTTTGTCAGCTAGCAATGTGGATAATAGGATTAAGAAATCTAAAATGGGCCAGAAGGGCAAAAGGCTGTTGGTACATTTGGAGGGGGTGGGGTTGTGCCCAGTGCAGGACGGTTTAAGGTGGCAGGCGAGGAATTCTTCCAGTGAATGTCTGGTTTTTGCACATGAGAATGGGGAGGTGATGACTGTGGGTCAGATTTTGGGGGTCATGAGGAAAGCATTGACAGTGTTAGGGGAGGATGCAAAAGCTTTTGGTACTCATGTATTCTGGATAGGAGCAGCATCAGAGGGGAACAAGCTAGATATGAGCGAGCAGTGCAATAAGGAACTAGGGTGCTGGAGGTCAGGAAGTATAAGGCTTACATTAGAGAGATAGGGGAGTGGAAAGGATAATGGGGACAGAAGATGGGGATGGAGATACGGCAAAGTTTTCACATTTTTCTTTTTTCACACATGTGGCACAAGGGAGTGGCAAGCAGATGGGGATTTGTAGCCACTCCTTGGTGAAGTTGGCAGGGAGGCAGGCAGCGGAAAGGATGTTTGGGACGCAGTTGGGGTGTAGATATGATTAAGTGGTTATAAACTGGTCAGGGTTGGGTGGCCTGAGGTGGGACCAATTATAGCCCATGTTAGCGGTGCTGTATTAGTTTAATGGGGTGCCGGCAGCACTGATTACACATGCTGGTGAAAATAATTTGGTGAGGGAGCCTGGGGTGGCACTGATTAAAAAGATAAAGCTGGACTTGATGTGCCTTTGAGAGATATCCAACCCTCCTGCACATCTGACTGACTTCAACTCCTCCTCCTTGGAGACTTCAACATCCAACTGGATGCCTCCTGTCCCGCCACAGCACTCTTTTATTACATGTGTGACTCTCTCTCTCTCTCTCTCTCTCTCTCTCTCTCTCTCTCTCTCTCTCTCTCTCTCTCTCTCTCTCTGTTCTTCCCCTCCATTTTTCACTCTGGCCTGACTCACTCTGCAGGGCACACTCTTGGTGTCATGAGTCCATACCTTGGCAGCTGTCTACTGCTTTTGACCTTACATATAATTTGGGCCCACAGTGGATTTGCTGGGCTAAGGACTTTAAAATATACATTGATGCCAAGGGCCTTATGGGCGATGGGAGAAAAAAAAACATGCTTACATTGATGGTAGAAGGACCTGTAGGAGACATTCTTTATGAGCTGGTGGATGAGGAAAAAGCCAGGGAAATACAAGAAGCACTATAAACATACTTTGCGCCACATGCCAATGTGGACTATGAGAGGAACATATTTCATACCACCATACAAGAGAGGTGAAACACTAGACAATTCTTTTATGCACCTTCACATCTGCATGAAGTACTGTGCATTGCATCGCTATTCCCATGAAGAGGTACTATGCTCCCTGATCATCACAGGATGCAAATCTCTCAAATTCAGGAATAAACTCCTTAAAGAAGCAAAAGTCCCTAGACGAGATCCTGGCAATGGCATGGATGGACACAGCCATCTCTCTACAGGTAGTCATCATGAACAGGATAAAACTATCCCCATCGCCCAGCGCCCAGAGACCAAGAATCCCTCAGGAAGCTGATGCTGATGCCACAGGAGAGTGCCAAGATGACCAACAAAACATGATTCCCCCATGAAGGCATGTGTCCGGCGCTAGGACAAATATTTGCAGCGTGCAGGGGGACGATCATTTTTGAACCGTGTATCGCAATGCCCCTCTTGTGGCACCACAAGGGGCATCTCCGAGGAGTGGAAGAAATCATCCAAAATATCGCTCAGTTGATCAGAAGCCGAGCCTGCGAATACAGAAAATATTGTCAAGCTGAAGGCGAGGGCGACAAGCATCAGACACGGAGGCCATATATGTCCCCAGAACAGGACACAGCAGAACGTGCAAAATGTGTAAGTGAGATCCCAATCGGGGAGTGTTAAGATGGATTTCTGAACTGTGACCTGGAGGGGCAGAGGTTCAGAAGGCCAACCTAGTTTCTTGGAACAGGGTAACCTCTGGACAAGCCAGACCAATCAGGGTAGCTATGGCAGGCGGTCAAGACTAAGTCTCAAGAGGGGTGAGGGTGACTGAAAGACCTCAATGAGCACACAAAGCAAGGACATTTACAAATTACTCCAGACAGGTCTTATATTAAAAATATAGACACATTTATTACAAGGCCTTTGTAATATAGACCATGGCAAAGAATCACAATAACACTCAAGTAGATCAACACATCACAATCAACACAATATATATACAAGACCAGAGGGGTCTAACGGATTAAGAAGCACGGAATATGTAGACCACCTAGATGGGGAGGAAAACAGGCAGTGCAAGTAATCTTTAGACCCAGTTCCACAACAAGAATACACCTAACTAAGAGGCAGTCCAAACCCTACAAAGAGAGGAGCCTTATGCTCATTAGTAGATGCACGCGCTTGTGCCAATGTACAAAAATAGGGTCTCTTCAAGGGTCACTTAGCAGCTCAGGAATGTGGATAAGCTCGATGAAGAACGAGTCCCCACTCTTCAAGCAGGACCTCCACTTGCGGGCAGAGGCAGGTTGAGAGTGCGGGATGGAGTTGCTATTTCGCAATAGCTGTGGAAAGGAAAGGGGCCCTCAGGGCCACTTCGTGCGTACTAGGGGCCACCGGTTGGGGTATGGACTACTCACCGGTCCCTGACGCAGGAAGACCCAGACTTCGCCAGTACAGTCCACTTCGCTGGCAGGTTCGAATGCGACAATCGGGACGTCTCGACACCGTGTAGTTTCCGCGATAGCAGGCTTCAGGGTCAAGGGGGTCACAAGTGCAGCGAACTTGAACAGGTTGTGGCCAAAGCAGAGCAACACGGTAACCGCGTTTACTCCGGCCCGGGCGTACTCGTCTCACTTCAGACCTGGGAATGCCAAGTGTACGAATTTCGATGTGTGGGTGCCGTGGACACAGAGCAAGCAGTATACCAAGTTTCGAGGGCTTCCTCGAAACTGCGGCGGTGACAGAGCAAACGTCCTGCCTAAGCTGGTCAGCCCAATGGTTGGCCCAGGGACACTTCCGAAGAGGCTTACTTGCAGGGTTTGATCAAGGTGCCGAGAATAGTTGGTCCCACTATTCCAATGGGTCGAAGCACCTTTGCAGACCTTCTAGGACGATCAGATGCAGAGGGGTCTCGCAGGACGACAGCGGGCTCAGGGTGCCAAACCTTCCAGCGGGTCACCTCGAATTGGCTTCTTGTTGCAGGATACTTGACTCCTTATCCTTTGTTTGTGTGAACTCAGGAGATCGACATGGTAGTGGTGTTCTCGACCTCCTCTTATCCAAAGTTCCCTTTGCGCCAAAACGGAGAGGACCCAATGGGAGATCTGCTCACAAACACTCACTCCATACGTGAACCAATCACGGACCACGGTGGCCCCAGGCATTCAGGACACTCCCGACTCTCTGGCACCCAGGATATGTATTGGGCACAGACATCCCAGCCCACATCCTGGAGGCACACACACAAGGCACGCAGAAGCCTACGAAAGTTTTGGGTTTTGCAGGAAAGTTCATGTCCAAATAAGGACCGACCCGGGTCGGCTCGACCTGGGGAGGGTGAAGGGACACGATGACCAAAGGACAGGACATAGAACCTCGTGGCATGGCCATTTTGGAGCCAGGCCACCTAGTCGTGCTAAACGCGGTAAGCGCAGATAACTTGGCAAGAAAGGGTTCAAAACATAAGATAAATGATAGCTGCCACCAGTTCTGTCTGTGACACATCTGCACAGTTCATAAAAAGTCCAGCGAGAGTTTCTAGGGCCTTTGGAATGACTAGAGACCCAAGGGTGCGGTAAAGTAAGTTACATTGCACTCTTGATATGATATGATATGATAGTTTATTTATATAGCGCCTATACACAATGTGTTTCAAAGCGCTTCAAGGCAAGGGAGGGGAACAAGGGAAAATACAACCACATTCTTACAGGCCATGAACAGTAAGGATGTGAAATTAACTATCGTACTCTGCCTGATGACATTTCAGATAGTGCAAGAGCTAAGACATAGATAAGTAACGGAGGGTGGGAGTGGGAATGAAATGGAAACAGACAGGTGACTACCGTACTAGGCCTGACGACATTTCTGGTAGAGCTGGAGAAAAACAAAAAGGTGAGGGAGAGGGGTGCAGAAAGGGAGGGGAGGAAAAAAACAAGCGACTATCATACTAGACCTGATGCCATTTCAGATAGTGCTGGAGGAGTGGTGGGGAGGAAAAAAAACAGTAATGGGAGGGTGGAGGAAACAGACAAGGTTGCTATCATATTAGGTCCAGGGACAATTCTGATAGAGTAAGTGGATAGAAGAAAGTAAGGGGAGGAGATAGGAAAAGGGAGAAGGGAAAGGAGGAGAGAAAAGAGAGTAAGCAGTCAAAAAGAGTGGAGAAGCAAGAGTGGAGGGAGAATACAATTGCAGAAGTCAGTAGTAACACATAATGTTGCAAGCCAGGATACAAGATGAAGACAGAACAGAATGATTCAGGGCCACCATGAGTACAAGATGCAAAGGAAGTCCAGCATGAGAGTTGAGAAAGAGTGACGCACCGTGAATGAATGAAGTCCATAAAAGTCAAATCCAGCATTGACCACAAGACAGTGATGGTGAAGGAAGGCACCAGGTGGGCGTGGCTTGCTAAGTGGTGAAAAAGAGCAGGAAGCAGGAAGGCACCAGATGGGTGGGGCTTGCTAAGTGGTGAAAATGAGCGGCAAGCAGGAAGGCACCAATTGGGCGGGGCTTGCTAAGTGGTGAAAAAGAGCAGCAGGCAGGAAGGTACCAGGTGGGCGGGGCTTAGGCCAGGTGACCTAGATCCACTTGCACCAGCTCCCCATCTGCTACATGTTACATGTTGCACAAAAGCCGCAACATGAGGAAAGGTCTCCCAGTACTGACTTTCTTAAGGGCATGCCAGTTTCCCCATAAGAAGTGAGCGAAAGCCCAGAGGAGTGCGGCTGAGGGCTGCGCTTCTCTGGCAAAGGTTAGATCAGGGTGTAGTACAGCAGCAAAAAGTTTGGGGGTTGACACATGGAGGGAAAATGACATCCAAATATGAAATCTTTCCTAACACTCGCCCCTCCCAGACTAAAGACAGGGGGAACTAATCCACCCCTGGAGGAGTTTCTTGTTCAGGTCGGTTAAACATTCTGGACAACCCATCAGCATTGCTATGTTGGACACCTGGTCTATGCTCAAAACTGAAGTCAAAGCCTTGCAGACTAATGGACCACCTAAGCAACTTTGGATTCTCTCCCTTCATGTTCATTAGCCACTTTAAGGGCTTATGGTCAGTTTGCACAGTGAAGTGGGTCCCATAGAGTTAGGGCTTCAGCTTCTGTAGAGCCCACACAACAGAGAAACATTCTTTCTCTACTGTGGACCATCTGAGCTCTCTGTCCTTAATCCGGCGACTAATAAAGCCCAGTGTCAGAGGCATCTGTCTGCACAGTAAAAGGTAATTGGTAATCAGGGGCCCTGAGCACAGGGGCCTGGCACAAGGAGTCTTTTAAGCCATTGAAGGCCTTTTCACACTCTTCAGTCCAAGTTACCTTCTTGGGTTTCTTTGGAGTAGTGAGCACAGTCAGAGGGGCAGCTATGGTGCCATAGTCTGCCATGAAATTTCTGTAATACCCAGTGAGTCCTAAGAAGGCTCTCACTTGGGTCTGTGTAGTGGGGGTAGGCCAGTCTTGTACTGCTTGTACTTTACTGGTTAGAGGCTGTATCCTCCCTCCGCCTACTTCATGTCCAAGGTAAACCACTGAGCCTTGTCCAATCTGGCACTTACTGGCCTTTATGGTCAAGTGGTCCTTCTGAAGAGCCTGTAACAACACCCCAAGGTGTTTCACATAGTCTTCCCAGGTGGCACAGAAAACTGCTATAGCATCCAGATATGCAAGACAGAATTCGTTCAACCCATTCAACACATGATTCACAAGCCTCTGGAAGTTTTATGTGCATTCTTCAACACAAAAGGCATTACCCTGAACTGGTAAAGGCCCTCTGGAGTTGAGAAAGCTGTCTTCTCCTTGGCATGTTCTGCGAGGGCTATTTGCCAATAGCCTGCAGTGAGGTCAAACGTGCTGAGGTACTTGGAGGCGCCCAAGATATCCACCAGCTCATCTGTTCTAGGCAAGGGGTGTGCATCTGTCTTGGTGGCAGCATTCAGAGCCCTGTAATCCACACAGAACCTCAATTCAGAAGTACCTGCTTTTAGAACCAGAACCACCGGCTGGACCAAGGACTACTAGAGAGTTCAATCACCCCAAGATCCAACATTTTGTTGACCTCCGCCTTAATGTAAGACCGTACTTTGTCTGACATTCTGTATCCCCTACTTTTGGTAGGTACACTGTCTCCTGTGTCTATGTTATGGTTGCACCAAGGTGTCAAACCAGGGGACTGTGAAAACAGGGGGGAAAATTGCCTAAGCAAACTTTTCACCTCACCCTGCTGATCAGAAGTCAGGTGAGGGGCTATCGGACACCCTCAACGGAGTTATCTGAAGGACTGCTTTGGAATAGGTCAAGAAGAGGTTCAGACTCCTCTTCCTCAACATCTGAAGTCAATAGCAGTGCAGCGCTTTCAACACTTGGGATGAAAGCCTTCAACCTATTTACATGGAACACTTTTGGAGCCTGTCCAGGCCTTCCAAGGTCCACTATATAGTTCACCTCACCCAGTGACTCTCCACTATGTAAGGGCCTGACCATTTATCCTGTAAAGCCCTAGGCCTTAGGGGCTTCATGATCAGGACTTTCTGACCAGGTATAAAGTTGATGAGGGAAGCTTTCTGGTCATACCAATGTTTCACCAGAGCTTGTCCTGCCTTCAACTTGTCACTAGCCAGACCCATCAGGAGTACCATCCTTTTTCTAAACCCCAACACATAGTCTACTACGTTGGTAGTAATGGGGGGAGTGGGCATCTACCATCCCTCCTTGACTATGGCTAAGGGTCCCCGTACTGTATGACCAAACAGAAGTTGAAAGAGGCTGAAGCCAACACCCTCTTGTGGTACCTCTCTGTAGGCAAACAGTAAGCATGGTAAAAGAAGATCCCATTTTCTTCTTTGAGGGTCTTCCAGAGCCCCAATCATACTTTTCAAGGTCCTGTTAAACCATTCCACCAGACCATTGGTCTGGAGGTGGTATGTGGAAGAAAACTTATAGGTGACCCCACATTCCCTCCACATAGCCTGCATATACTTTGACATAAAGTTGCTGCCTCCGTCAGATACAACTTCTTTAGGGAAGCCAACCCTCGTAAAGATGCCAAGTAACGCTTTCGCAACTGACTTGGCAGTCACAGTTTTCAATGGGATGGCCTCAGGATACCTGGTGGCATGGTCGACCAGCACCAGGATAAAACGAGGATGTTTGGGGTCAAGGAGACCAACAATATCGATCCCTACCCTCTTAAATGGTACTCCCACAACTGGGAGTAGTACCAATGGAGCTTGGATTGTTGAACCACTCTTACCAGATAACTGGCAGGAGGCACAACTCTTGCAGTGACTTTCTACTTGCACCCCCAACTTGGGCCAGTAGAAGTGCATGGATAACCTTTGCTTGGTCCTCTTATTACCAAGGTGACCAGCAAGGGGCACTTCATGCGCCAGCTGCAGGAGGAAGGGTCATACAGCAAGGGGAACCACCAACCTCCTATGGTCTCCTTCTGTAGACTCTGTAGGCTCACTATACAGGAGCACATCTTCCCAATAAATCTGATGCTTCCCAGGAGGTTCACCCTCAAGCTGGGAGCAGGCCTGTATCCTTCGGCCTTCCAGAGATTGGCACTCATGTTGTCCTTTACTGAATTCTTCCCTGTCAGGACCACCTTCTACTAACAAATCGTTAAGTTCAGGATGGCCATTGGGGTCAAATACTTCAGGCATCACCACCTCCTCGTCAGGTCCGGGTGATTGACCAACTACCTCCACCTCAGTGGTAGGTGAGTTAGGAGGAATATTTTCTTTCCCTCTTTTTACTGTTTTGACTCCTTTAGCCTTGGGTTTCCCCTTTGGCTGGGGCAGGGAATTGGTCTTGGCCAGTGCTGCCCTCATTTGAGATCTTGTGCCGGGTCTGTCAGCAGTGTCTCCCACAAGCCCTAAAGCTCAGAGATCATTGCCCAACAAGACCTTTCCTGGGACACTCCTCTGAATGCTCACTGGAATCCTGACTGCTGTACCATTGATAGTAAGACTTACAGGTATTACTGGGAACATGAGAAGTGGGCCATCAGCCAACTTAGTGGGCATCGGAGTAGCTCTGGCAACTTCCTCTGGGTCTACCAAGGTAGAATCCACTACAGTTCGACTGCACCCACTATACCTAGGAGCTGGAGTATCTACTCCATTGATCAGCACACTGTCTTTAAAGTAGTACTTGGCATTATCTGGAATCCTAGCATAAGAGACTTTAGGCTCCCAGGAACCCAGGGAAACTAAAACTACCTCAGCTTCTAACCCACTGGGGAAGGAGTCTGAGGAGAAGGATGCTCTGGTAATCTCTTCTTCCTCGTAGGAGGAGAAGGCCATATTAGCAGAGTGGACGCCCAAGGTTTTGACCTTACATCTGGGATCCCCCTTTACGTGGTCAGTTGCTCCACAAGCAAAACAAGATCCATTGGGTCTGTTCACATAGGGAGGTTTACTATAACCAGAGTACTGTTTCGGAGGCTGACCGCCACTACCCTGTGAGTTCTCTTGTGTCTTACCCTTATTTTTCTTTTTGTGGCGAAGAAGATTTATCAGTTCCCCCACCCTCTTTATCTTTGGACTTTTTCCCTTCCTCCTGCTTACCAGGATGAGTCTTGTCCTTATGGGACACTCTATGTGACACCCACAAATCTGCTGCAATGGCTAGCTTCTTAGGATCTATCTCCTTTGAATCTGCCAAATGCTGCTTAAGCTAGCTCAGGGGAAGAAGATGCAAAAATATGTTCCAGCATGACAAGACTTATCATACCTTGAAAGGTAGAAACCTTGTAACCTTCAACCCAGCCAGTCAAGTTTTTTAAGGATTCAGTTATATAAAATACCCAAATACCACCTTCTTTTTTCTTATAATCTCTGAATATTTTGAAGTATTGGGCAGGAGTCTTTCCAAACTTTAAGATGAGAGTTTGCTTCAACATTGCAAAATCTGCTCTCTCAGCTTTCAACATTTCCATAACGGCACTGCAGCCAGAATGGGGCAGTCTGCTAAGTAACCAGCCAGTGTTATCAGCATTGTCAACTTGTTGAACTGGGAATACCAAGTGTACGAAATTCGATGTGAGGGTGACGTGGACACAGAGCAAGCAGTATACCAAGTTTCGAGGACTTCCTTGAAACTGCGGCGGTGACAGAGCAAATGTCCTGCGTACGCTGGTCAGCCCACCGGTTGGCCCAGGGCCACTTAAGAAGAGGCTTACTTGCAGGATTTGATGAAGGTGCCAAGAATAGTTGGTCCCACTATTCCAATGGGTCGAAGCACCTTCGCAGTCCTTCTAGGACGATCAGATGCAGAGGGGTCTCGCAGGATGACAGAGGGCTCAGGGTGCCAAACCTTCCAGCGGATCACCAGCGGTTCCTCGCCTCGACTTCTTGTTGCAGGATACTTGGCTCCTTATCCTTTGTTCGTGTGAACTCAGGAGATCAACATGGTAGTGGTGTTCTCGGCCTCCTCTTATCCAAAGTTCCCTTTGCGTCAAAACAGAGAGGATCCAAGGGGAGATCTGCTCACAAACACTCACTCCATACGTGGACCAATCATAGACCATGGTGGTCCGAGGCATTCAGGACACTCCAGACTCTCTGGCACCCAGGATGTGTATTGGGAACAGACATCCCAGCCCACATCCTGAAGGCACACACACAAGGCATGCAGAAGCCTGCAAAAGTTTTGAGTTTCGCAGGAAAGTGCATGTCCAAATAAGGACTGACCTGTGTCGGCTCAACCTGGGGAGGGTGAAGGGGCAAGATGGCCAAAGGACAGGACAAAGAACCTCGTGGCATGGCCATTTTGGAGCCAGGCCACTTAGTCGTGCCAAACGTGGTAAGTGCAGATAACATGGCAAGAAAGGGTTCAAAACATAAGATAAATGATAGCTGCACCCAGTCCTGTCTGTGACACATCTGCAGAGTTCATAAAAAGTCCAGCAAGAGTTTCTAGGGCCTTTGAAATGACTAAAGACCCAAGGGTGCGGTAAAGTAAGTTACATTGCTCTTGTTACATGTTGCACAAAAGCTGCAACTTGAGGAAAGGACTAAGGGAAACAAAGTCTCCCAGTACTGACTGTCTTAAGGGCATGTCAGTTTCCCCATAAGTGAGCGAAAGCCCAGAGGAGTGCAGCTGAGGGCTGCGCTTCTCTGGCAAAGGTTAGATCAGGATGTAGAACAGCAGCAAAAAGTTTGGGGGTTGACACATGGAGGGAAAATTACATTCAAATATGAAATCTTTCCTAACAGGGAGTGACTCCTCATCCTCTCCAGGTGACCAAATGGAAAAGGGATATGTATGGGCACTGGACAACGAGGAAGCAAAATAACACATCCTTACACTTGTTTTGCAGGTCAAGAACACCCCGACTGAATTCCTCATTGATAACGGGGCAATAGAGAACCCGATGAGCGAAGAAGCCTACAACCAGGCATGTTCACAACGGTATGTGCCCACAAATCCCACACAGCATGCATACAGCTACACTTGCTGTCCACCAAAGGCAACAGTGGGTGTATATTAACTTTCAAAACTGCAGTTGACATGGGTGTTGTACATATTCTATATCATTTAATGGCCCACAAATATATGGCTCCAGATGGTGATGTAGTGAAGATGTTCCCAAATCTCTTCAAAGGCCTGGGCAAACTACGAAACTGCAAAGTACAACGGCACATCAACCCATCGGTCAAACCCGTCGCCCAGCATTACTGAGGGATCCTGATTAACATACAGAAGCAAGTGGAGCAAGACGTCAGTTGGCTCTTAGACTCAAAACATCATTGAACCTGCAGTCAGGCCCATCCCCTGGTTCTCACTGATAGTGCCTGTGCTGAAAAAGTCAGCATTGCTGTCCATTCGGCTCTGTGTAGACATGCACCGGCCAAACTAAGCCATACAACTGTAACGCCACCAAGCCCCCATGATAACAGATATGATCCATCTCCTCAAAGGGCCGACGGTATTCTCCAAGTTAGACCTCAACAAAGGCTATCATCAGCTGGAGCTTGCCCTGGAGTCTACATCACTACTTTTGTGACTCACATAGGGTTATACCGTTATAAGAGGCTGAACTTCGGAATATCATCCGCAGTGGAGATATTCCAGGAGGAAATATATCAGGTCATCAAGCATATACCCAACTGCCTCTATTACAGTGATGACATTTTCATATTTGGCAAATCAATAAGTGAACACGTCAACACTCTGCATCATGTCTGCCTGGCCATAGAGGCAGCCAGAGTGACATTAAATAAAGACAAGTGTGCATTTTTTAGAAGAATACAATGAAATTCTTTGGCCACATATTTTCAGAACAGGGTATGCGCCCAGATCCAGACAAACTTGCTACACTCAATGAAGCTCCTCGCTCAATCAATGTGTCCGACCTGAGGTAATTCCTTGGTTTAGCCATATACTGCTCACTGTACCTGGAGAATTATGCTACAGTGAGTGCCCCGCTCTGAGAGCTCACAAGAGACAAGCAAGAATTCATGTGTACATGTGAGTGCCAGGCAAGCTTCGAGACAAATACATGCGAGCATTGAACCCGCCACAGACATGGCCTATTTCAGCTCATCCAAAGAGACAGAAGTTACAGTGGAAACCAGTCCAGTGGAACTGAGAACCATCCTAGTATAATTTGATACATGGACCCCACACATCAAACAAGTCATGTATGCGAGCTGCAGTCTGTCGATCACCCAGCAAAAATACTTGCAGGCGGAGAAAGAAAGCCTGGCAGTGGTCTGGGCCTGTGAGTACTTCCATCTCTTCTTATATAAGAAGGCATCCACGATTGTCACAAATCACCAGGCGCTCTTCACTATCTACAGAAACCTGAAGGCAAGGATGCCTCCACAGAAAGCGAGATGGGGGCATCCTTCAAGACTAAAAATTCATGATCTGTAACAGGCTGGGAAAAGACAAGAACTCTGAACTACCTATCTCTCCACTCCATGGGTTCCATCCAGCCAGAACATTGGATTGCTGATGCCTGTCTACACTATGTCATCCATCAGATGAATCCATTCCCATTTGCGTGGCAAATGTTCCAACAAGAGTCGGCTGCAGATGTGGTGCTAGCCATCATTGCGTGCTTCATTACCACGGGAAAGATGAAACATGCTAGGGACATTGCGAAGCACCTCGACCATGCCTCCCAGGAAGATGTTAAACATTTGACCCCTATACAGGATGAGCTCACAGTCACAGAAGACCACATCATAATGAAAGGCTGCAAGATTGTGCTGCATAAGTCACTGCGCCAACAGGTTGTAGACCTAGCACATGAGGGTCATCACTGGGTAGTCTTCACCAAGAAACTACTCTCCCAAAAAATATGGTTCCAGGGTCTGGACAACAAGGTGAAGAATCACTGTAGCACTGTCTCATATGCTGCGTGGTGGCCCCTGCCCCTGGCCATGCCCCCTACAGATGTACCTGTTGCCGGAAGGTATTTGGGAGGAGCAGGTGATTTACTTTTTCAGCCCAATTTGAGATGGTTTCTATGTCTGAGTGGTCATTGATGAATATTTGAGGTTCCCTGAAGTACAACTCATACCTTCCATGGCTGCCACATGAGGCATACCAGCATTAGATTACATCCTCAGTGCTTATGGCATCCCCAAGATTATTAAGCCAGACAATGGCCCACCCTTCACGAGCCTGGACTTTGCCAACTTCGCCCAATACATGGGGCTCAGGCACCGGGGGATCACACCTCTCTAGCCTCAGGCCAATGGCATTATCGAACGCTTTATGGGAAATATCAAAAGGCCATTGCAAGTGGCCCATGTGTCCAGCAAGCCATTTGAGCAATCCCTATGCCAGCTGTTGCAAGTCTACTGCCATACACCCCTCAGAACCACAGGCATGTGCCCGGTGGACCTCATGATTGGCAGGAGAGTAAGGACTTACATCGCGCCAGGTCCAGGGCCAAGTGTACCGACGGTCTCTGGTCAGCGGATGCGCAGAAAGGATGCGACGAAGAAGATGCAAATGAAAGGGGTGGCAGACTCTCAGAGGGATGCGCAAGATGATTGCTTAACTGCTGGAGACAGAGTAGTGGTGAGACAGTCACAATGCCGGAAGGAAGACCCCATGTTCGCCCCAGGTGTCCTGAAAGTCACACAGGCAAAGGGCACAATGATCACGGCAGAGGACAATGATGGCAGGACCAGCACACAAAATGTATCTCACTTCTAAGAATGCAGGGAGGTTAACGAAGTGTGGGACGCATCCGCAAATGCTGGGGGAATGTGGAACTTGGATGAATCCTATGATGGAACCGGTGCGGCGTCGGATGTAGAGTGGAAAGCACCAGCGACTATCTCGCCAAGAAGAAGCCACGTCCTACAGAGGGAGGGACAGCCAGCCAGTCAGGGCAAAGATAAAACCTATAAGACTTATTGAAGAAATGTGTTAAGTTATAACTGCTGGTTTAAGAAGGGGAGGTGTTGCATTGTTCATCGGCCTCCTTATGTTAGAAGCAGGGCTAGGGAAAGGGGTAGTTCACAGGACTTGACATGCAAGTAAAGGAGTTTGAAGCCAGTCACACTGTTTGGGCCTAATTATTGATGGTCTTGTGGAGGGCCTGCATACCCTGGGTGAAAGTGGAATTAGTGACCCACCCACAAGTTGACAACAATGAATGAAAACAGATGAAAGACAGCTTTCGCAAATTGACCATAATAATTACGTTGTATGGGTGTCACCATTTCCTCAGCATAGAATCGTGCAGAGTGCTACTTTACTGTACATTCTTGGAACATATCGTGTTAAATTGAAGTAAAGCTTAGCAAAAGTGCCGGTCGGCGTTCAATATCACAAATATGCTCAATATCAGGTGTGCTTTATAACAAGACATATCGTATGTCTTGTTATAAAGCTCACTGTTTTTTCTTAAAACGCTACGTTTAAGAGCCTATGGGCACAAGAACACTCGGTCGCCGGCAATCCTTGCAAGCATTTTTGTGACATCATTGCCCTTAATGTGAAGTTATGAAAGGCTGCGGGAGCTTTAGAAGTTCATATATCACTGTCATCTGCGCACTTCCGGTTGCCAGGGAAGCGCCATCCTCGCGCGCTCCTCGCCCCTTAAAGGTTCTATGTACATGTTGCAAAGGTCTCTCAATTTACAACGCACACATTATGCCAGCCGAAGTTCTTTGTGGAGTTCAAAGTGCGCGGAAATAAGGATCTCCTTACCACCCGGTTTAACTCCAATCCCCAGGTTTGCTATTTGCCGTGCAGCTGCTGCTGTCGCCTGAAGTCATTGCCAGCAGCAGCTCCATCGCATCACTATAGCCTTTAATGCTTTACATGGCTAGGGACTGCGCTATCATTCGTTAATCTCCAAGGCTTTCTGTGGCTGATCCCGTCATATTAAAGGCCTACTTCCGCTAATGACTGTGCAGCAACGTTTTAGGCGAGGGGAGTGACTTTGCATTCTGAGCACGCAGGAGGCAAGCCTGTTTATGTCAGCGCAGCAGGGGCAGGGCTAAAAGTTCTGGCTTATGGGTAAATTGTAGCTATGGATTTGCTCCACACCTCTCTAGAGATAGAGCAAGAGGCACATCGCCGATGACTTTCATTTACCAATGCTCCAATAAAGGGCTAGAATATTAAGTAAAATATTCTGCCATTTAGCTTTCCGCACATGCAAGAGTTTAGGACTATTTAAAAAAAAAAAAATAATAATAATAATAATAATAATGAATACGTGCTGTTTCGTTATCGCGTATCCGATTTTCGGGTTTGCAATGCAATGACAATTTAATACGATTGTTATTTCAAACCAGTTAAATGTGCCTACTGTGAGGTAGCACGCCATCCTTGCCAAATGACAATGAATGCTATTTTTCACAAGCCCAACCTGTTGCATCCGCCCTGCATCCCGCTCCACGGTGACACAGGGCGTTCCAATAAAAGCCCCCCCCCCCCCGAGCACGGGAGGCAGTTCCGGGGCCGACCTACATTCTGCGTGCTTGTGTTTCTTCCAGCTCCTGCTGGAGCTGCGACACAGAGGCCGCGCGGCCTAGCCTCAGATCCGTCCGGTCTCCCGGCGCACAGGGCCGTGGAGACACGGACATAACAATGGCGACATGGAGAACCACATGGAGCTCACGCGCTCGACGCTGCTGATGGCTTGCGGCCATCATGACTGAATTTTTGGACACTCGGTGGGGGAGGCAGCAACACGAACCCCCCCCACCCTAAAAAAAAAACATTTAAAAAAACACATTTTTTTCCCCTGTCTTTTGCCATCGCGGAGGACAACAATCCTCAGCAACATCAACCTGCCCCAGACAACACAAGGGCAGTCCTGCAATAAGGAGAAGCACCAAGACTCTTCCTCCACCATCCATGGGTCTGAAACCACAGACGACATCAGGGGAGGCCCACTACTGACATTCATCAAGAGAAAAGGATTGCCCAGGGTCCAGCACTGCGGTGAGGTTAGTGAACCACAGCAATGGCAACCGGCACAACCACCCCCAGACCCTGCACGCCGGCCAGAATGGCAGCAAACCTGTCGACGCCATCACCACAGGCTCGCCCGCAAGGAAACCTCTCGGGTATGATCCAGCCATTTGACCCTTTCACCGACCCGTCATCAGTTGGCCCCAGGTGGTAGCTATGGATCCAGAAATTCGAAATGGCAATGGAATGCAAGGACATCATGAATGCCAGGAAGATGAGGTCGCACCTGCTGCTAAACGTGGGGGACGAGGTATTACGCATATTTAACTCTCTAACCATGGATGATGGCCAGGATGCATACCAAAATGCGAAAGATGCCCTGACGGCGCATTTCCTCCTGCAGTTGAATCCGGACTATGAGACGTTCATATTCTGCACCACCATTCAGGCAGAAGAAGAAACTCTGGACGCCTACCACACACGGCTGAGGAAGCTAGCCATTTCGTGTGAATTCACAAACGTTGAAAAAGATATCCGGAGGCAACTCATCAATGGCATTCACTCAGAAAAACTGAGACAGATGGTGCTTAGTGAGAAAGGCATCTCCCTCACACAAATTCTCGAACTGGGCCGACAAAGAGAACTGGCACATACCAGGGCTGCCAACATGGGGGCGACGCTCCAAAAATTACAGCCTGCCCTCACCACAGCTATGGTGTCCCATGTCACCAACAGACAGTTCACGAGGGATGAGGCTGGCGGCAGCTACGCACAAAACAGGTGGCAGCCACGTGTCCCGGGTCCCAATGAGTGCGGATGGTGCAGCGGTCCACGACACGGACGGCGAAACTGCCCCGCGCAAGGTACAACATGCGGGGCCTGCGGCAGAAAGGACCACTATGCGAAGGTATGACTATCAGTGGGCACCTCGGTGCAGCCCCCGCAGAACCCTCAAGAAAAGAGCGGGACCAAAAAAAGAAGCAAGCCAGCGAAAGGTGAGTCGAGACCACCAACTCATCGACCGAGGAAGAAGGGGACGATGTCTCAGGCACACCACACGAATCTGGAAAAGAACAGTGGAGAAAAGGAAGGAAGGTCTACCTGGTGTCTGCGTTGGATCAAGGGCAGGTGACACAGAGAAAGAATCTGCGGAGGCGCAAGTGTTTGGTCACCCTCCAGAATCAGCAAGTATGGATGACTATCAACACGGGTGCCTCCGTGAATGTCATGCCCATAAGCATGTTTCAGACATTACAACCACAACCGGTCCTGAAGGACACGGATACACGGTTGTTTGCATACGGCAGCAGGAAGCCCCTACCGGTCATCGGCAGATTCCGCACCACTCTAGTCCACGGTGAAAACAGGCTTTGCTCAAAAATCTACGTCGTGAAGGCGGGGATCGAATGCCTTTTGAGTGGGGATGCAGCGGAGGATCTGAGTTTGGTCAAGTTCATCTGCCAGATCGATGAAGTGCAAGAAGTTGAGAACATTTTAAAGCACTATCCCAAACTACAAAAGGGGATAGGGTGTCTGAAAGGGAAGACCATCAGACTGCACATTGATGAATCGGTACAGCCGATAGTGAGACACAGGAGAACACCATTCCACATGCGAGAACAAGTGGAGAAAAAACTCAAAGAAAGCCCAAACAGCCCGGAAAAGTCCGGATTTGCATAGATATGCGTCTCGCGAACAACGCCATCAAGCGGGAGTGCCACATCTCACCAACGCTTGACGAAATTGTGGCCGACCTCACAGGGTCGCGAGTGTTCTCCAAAGTTGATCTGAAGGCGGGGTACCACCAGTTAAAACTTCACAGAGACTCTTGCTACATCACGACCTTCTCAACACATCTGGGGCTTTGGACGTACAAACTCCTGAGTTTTGGGATATCGTCAGAAGCTGAAGTTTTCAACAAACCATCCAAGAAGTCATCCAGGGCATACCTGGTGTCCTCAATGTGAGCGATGATACCCTGATTCACGCTCCTGACAGGGAAGATCATCTCAAGAGGCTCCAGACCCTACTGGGCAGGCTAAAAGATGCTTGATTAACCATACATAAGGAAAAGTGCGAGTTTCTCAAGTCTGAAATCACATTCTTTGGGTACAAATTCAGCAGTACAGGCATCTCCCCTGACCCCCAGAAGGTTGCAGACATTCAAGCTGCAAGCCCGCCAATGACACCCACTGAAGTGCGCAGCTTCCTGGGCATGGCCACCTACTGCGGTAGATTCATCCGAAATCTGGCAACTCTCTCGGAGCCCCTACGCGAACTGACAAAACTAAACGCCAAATGGGAATGGGTGCAGGAGTGCCAGGAGGCTTCCGAAAGCATTAAGGAGTCCCTGTCTGTCCACACGAAAATGGCGTACTACAACACCGAGCTCCCGACGGAACTGTTCGTGGATGCGAGCCCTGTAGGGTAGGGGCCATCTTCATGTAGGTCACCAAGGAGGGGGAGAAGAGGCCCATCGCATACGCATCAAGAGCTCTCACGATGACAGAACAGCGTTACTCTCATATCGAGAAGGAGGCCATCGCCGTGCTATGGGGGTGTCGTCATTTTCATCTATACCTCTATGGACGGAGATTCACGGCGATCACAGATCACAAACCCCTATTACCCATCTTCATGGGTACGTCGTCACACCCACCGGCAAGGATTACTAAGTGGTTGCTGCACCTCCAGCAATACAATTTTGAGCTGGCTTACCAGCCGGGAAGTGGAAACACGGCGGACTTCCTCTCAAGGCATCCTCGAGCGGCAACCTCACAAGAAGTCCAAGTAGCTGAAGAGACTGAGGAACACATATGCCAGGTGGTGCGAGCCATGAGGCCGAAGGCGGTCAGCATCGAGGACATCGAGTCTGAGACCCACAAAGACCCGTGCTGTGACCTAGTGAAGGACGCCATCATCTCAGGCGACTGGAAGACGTTCATGAAAAACACACACAACAGGACCGTGGAAGCGAAGGTTTTTCTCTCCGGGATGTTCACAGTCAGACAAGACCTGTCGATCACAGAGAGTGGACTGTTGCTTAGGGGTAATCGGATTGTCATCCCACCGAGCATACAAGACAGAATAGTGGCACTGGCCCACGAAGGACATCAAGGGATGGCACGAACAAAAGCTCGGATCAGGCACCGGGTGTGGTTCCCACAGATTGACGAGCAGGCTGAAAAGCGGATAAGTACCTGCCTACCCTGCCAAATAACCCGGGCCCCGCCTGAACCCGAACCCATACAGTCAGCGAAACATGGGCATGGCCGGTGGGAGGTACTCAGCATCGATTTCTGCACATTACAGGAAGGCCTCTACCTCCTGGTGGCCATTGACGACCATTCCCGGTACCCCGAGGTCGAAATAGTGGAATCCACTGCAGCGGAGGTGGTCATCCCTGCCATGGAGAAGATGTTTGCAACACATGGTCTACCCACCACCATCAAGAGCGACAATGGTCCCCCCTTCACGGGGGAGGAATTCAAACAGTATTTGCACGAACTGAACGTAAAGTACCATCACATCATGCCAAGGTGGCCTCAGGCGAACGGCGATGTAGAACGATTCATGAGGACCCTAAACAAAGTACTAAGAGTGGCAAAGGCGAACGCTAGCCTGTGGAAGATTGACCTATACCGTTTTCTGCAGAACTACCGGGTCATCCCCCACAGCACAACGGGCGTCCCGCCAGCTGACCTCATGTTTGGCACAGTCATTAAATCCTTGATTCCACATCACCCCAGCAGGACCCCGGACGAAGTTGATGAGGAGCGCACGGAGAGGAGGAGAACGAGGGCGAGACCGTCTAACCACCGGGTGGGAGACCAAGTGGTCATGCTGCGAAACCCAACAAAGTCAAAACTGGACACCAGATATGACGAGCTCCCATGGACCGTCAGTGGCAGGCAAGGGACCATGGTGACGGTAACGAGAGGGTGCCGTCAGGTGACAAGAAATGCGTTGTGGTTCAAGGCGGTGCCACGAAATCTGTGGACTGATGGCGAGGGCCACCAGGAGAATGAAGAAGCTCAGTCCAATGAAGAAGAGCCCGCGCCCCTCCAGGATGAGGCAGCGGTGGGTGACAGGACGTGGGAGCAGTGGAGCGAGCCGGACCTGGGGGAGCCGGACAGAGAAGGTGAGCCACCCAATCGGACAGTGGGGGTCAGTCCCCGAGGAGGGCGATATAGTTTTAGAACTGCCACAAGATCGCCCGCCAGGCTCAAAGACTATGCATGGTAGTCGGCCCCCTGTGGACCGTGAGCACGAAGGGTCCATGGACATGAACAGTTAAACATTTGTTTTGAATTGAAGTTTATAGTATTTGTCTTTATCGTTAGTCTTGTTTGAAATAAAGGAGGAATGTTTATCCGCCCTGCGTCCTGCTACACGGTGACACAGGGCGTTCCAATAAAAGCCCCGCCCCCGAGCACGGGAGGCAGTTCCGGGGCCGACCTACATTCTGCGTGCGTGTGTTTCTTCCAGCTCCTGCTGGAGCTGCGACACAGAGGCCGCGCGGCCCAGCCTCAGATCCGTCCGGTCTCCCGGCGCACAGGGCCGTGGAGACACGGACATAACACAACCCTTATTCCTATTTTGGCATTAAATGTGTCTCATTCGTTAATCACACAATATCCATGTTTTTTAACGCTTCTTTATTTTGAGCACCATTTTAGATGTATCTAGGCTGCGCTCACAATTTAAAACATTGTAAGATATGTAAACTCCATTTCTTCAAAAATAAATAGATGAATGCTATCGTCGGTATTTCCTTATTTGAAACCGTTCCACATGTTGACTCTTAAGAAATGTGGAATTCTTGGAGTAGTAACAGGACAAGGACGCAATTTCACCGAAATGCCAGGGGTCGCGGAAATTACATCATGCACCCCTTGATTTCTGATGACATCATAGAACGTGATGTCTTTTGACCCCACCCCGAAGTGATATCATGGAAAGCAATGGAACACAAACTTTCACCCCTTGAAAAAACAGGACTTGGCATCACATAGTATTATTCCTGAGTACACTATGACAAATATGGTTACGTTATCACTGTAATGTGCTATACATTTCAAAGAAGAATGGATCACCATATGTATCATTAATATCAGTGTTTATAGACCCATATTGCCCATTTACTGTGAATGCAAGCAGATGCCCAAGGCCAAATGATAATGATGTGTTATTACATAGCACTTATGCTTACGCAATTTATATAGAACAAATATACGTACAATATCACCCAACCTGTGTTGGTACTCGTTTATCAACCTCAGAAGGATGAATTGCTGAGCTGGCCTTGCTGGGATTCGAGCCTGCAACCTGTCGATCACACATACATCGCTGCAGCGAGCGCTCAACCAACTGAGGGATCTTACCGGCTATAGCTACCTTACCGGCTATAGTAAAATGAGCAATTGCATGTCTGAATGTTCTCAAAGACAGAAAGCAAATGACACTCTGTAGTGAATAGCATTAAACTGGTAACAGATTTAACAGCAGGCCAGTTCATCTGCTGGTCTGGTGCAAAGTTGACCACATGTCCAGCCTGCGTGGATCTACTTTTCAGGCTTCAGAGTTTGGCCTCACACGGCATCCCGTATTCTGGGCACTCTTTACCTCATACATGCAAACAAACATCCTGAACAGCATGACATGGAGATAGACTAGACACATTACAAGGCATTCATTGTGGCACAATGAAATTAAAAGGGCCACTTTATATGCTATGGTCAAACATTTCTACACTGCACGCAAGCTTTTAGACACAAGGATTATGTCAAGTGACCTAGGACACCGAGATGGTATGTCTTGTAATGATTGTAGCAGAGACAACAGCAGAGAAAACATGCTATATCTGCAATTTGCAAAAAGCTAAATACATAGGGCCTCATTACGAGTTTGGCGGTAGCCATGGAGCTATTGCCTCCATGGCTGCCGCCAAATCGGGGTCCTTTACCGGGTACCCAGAATGGGGAATTACCGGGCCATTCTGAGTTCGGAGGGCCCGGTAATTCCTCCCTCTGGGAACCCGTGCCCTGACCTTCCCCATTCCCATCTGAGCCCCCATAGAGCTCAATGGGATTGGGAGAGGGAGCTTACGACCGGCCCGCTGTTAGCTCCCTCTTCTCCTCGCGGGACCCGGTAACGACGCCTGGTTTTACTGGGCGTCCTTACCGGGTCCCACGAGGGGACCTCGTAATTTCGTGTAACGGGTTTAACGGGTCCAACTCCATTAGCAGAGCCTGTTAACCCGTTCCGCGAAGGTTGTAATGAGGCCCATAGTCCGAAATGGATGTTTATTCTACTCTAAATGCTTTTTGGAAGTTTTTGTCTGCATGTGGATTTGAGGTGTTTAAGAACAGACTAAATCAGTGACTCACCCCCTAAAGTGGGCCTGAAATAAACCGTTCATGGAGTCTAGCAATTATTGTATAGAAAGGCTAAATATTTGATATTCCTATTCTTTCTTATTTATTGTCATGGCTCAAAGTGGTACACTTATGTTACTGCCTTTTTTTAAGGAGGCCTGAACAAGAAAACCAGCCACTCCAGAAACAAAGCGCCACATGGTGCTGGCCCCAGCCCAGGAGCTTCCATTTAAAAAAAAAACTGTTTTTTGGTTTAGTTGTAGCAAGCGAGACAACCAGGGGTTGCAGATGCGAACCCTGGTGACCACTAAATTGTGTCCCAGTAAAAGTAGCAACATTCAAAATCTACAAACAAACATTAATGTTTGTAGAGAGGATTAGAGAAAGCATCAGACCTTCATCAACAGACTTTGCAGGCACCCACTTCCATTGGCTGAATGCCTGGTAATGTGCAGAAATGTCAGTGTAATAAATCGCACCTCCCAATTTAGACTGGGTGACATTTTACCCTCCTGCGATTTACTGCACATCGCTTGCCTAGATATTCTAAACAAAATGTGCAATGCACTACAAAAGCAAGCAAAACCGCTCACGTGCAGGCACGGGAACCAAGCAGCTAATGACAACGAGGGTCCAAAACACAAGAATAATAGCATGCACGCCGCCATGTGAACGCAATTTAGATGAATAACACAAGGAACATACATCACTACACAATTGTGCAGCATAGGGCCAATTCAGAGAGATACGTTCGAGAATTTGGGGGGCAACTAACAAAAGTAAAATGTACTTTAAAGTGCTCGTACAGGCACTTTTGTTGCATGAATTACACACGTAAAAGGCACCCTGTTTAAAAAAAGGGCTATACAGGTGCAAAATACTCAAAGTGGATTGGGTCACAAAACGTCAGAGAAATTCTATTTTATGGATCTTGGTTGGGTAAATGGGTCTTATAAAGTGTGGCTACTGCCATTTTCATAATCTCTTGGATTGTAGGGTCCTACACGAGAGGGGGTGTGGTGGTCAGTTGGGTGAGTGTCGCACAGGATAAACCATGCCATGTGTGCTGTTTGCATATCATTGTAGCAGGGTCAGATGCTAGGGAGGTCAGGCTGCTGGATGCCGGGTGCTGCCCAGAGACATCACTATGGCCAGTGTGATCATTTTCTTGCAGAGGAGGTTTGCATATCGATCAGCGAGTGGTGTCAAGGTCAAGGACAGGAGGAAGGTGCTGGATACAGCTTCATCTTCAAAGGTAGAATTGTATGAGGTGGGAGTTGGTGGATTCTGGGGAGCAGGGTTATCTGCAGTGTGCTAGTGCATAGGGGTATGGGTTTCAGTTGGGGAATGAAGATGGAAGCTAGATTTTTGTGTTTGGTCAATGATCATGTCAGCACCAAGATGGCCTGAATAAGGAGTATTCTGGGTCCATGAATGCATACTATTGGTGTCTGTGTTGTGTTTGAAGGAGTCACCAGTGCCGAGGGCTCTTCTGGTTCTTTGGTGGCTGCCTCGGTCTGGCATGCTTCCAATATTGGAGGCGTTGACTCCTTTTGTTTGGCAGTGATGGTTGAATGGTTTGGTGTTGCACAGAATTCGTGCCATGTTTTCATGAGACTTATTTGTAGTCTGGTGGCATGCCTAGTTAGGTTAGTCACATGGAACATTCACAAGAGTTTGTTGTTTTTCTATACAGTTGCTGAGTACTGGTGTGGGTCTAGGCACTGGAGATGGACTTCAGAGAAACTCCTTGCCAGCATGCCTCAGTGGAACTTGCATCGTTAACCAATTGTCTTATGAAAAGCCACGCCGTGAGCACGTTCTGTAATGGGTGATGTTACTGTATCGTTCTGAGTCCTTTGGGCATTGAGTCACACAGTATGGGGGTTTAAACCGCAAAGAGGTGCCTCCATGACCTTTCTTGTCATAATATGGCACCATCAGAAAGGTAGGACAGCCCACTCTTAGTATTGTGTAGGTTTGTACCATATAGTTAGCCTTTGGATGAAATACAGCTTCTTGCCTGGTACTGCCTGGTGGTGATATGGGGCGCCTTGCAGTTAATCCTACACGTGACTGTCATTCAGTGCAGTGTTTGAAATGCTGCCTGCCCCGCTCCCCTCCTCGCCCCTCCTTCGTAACTAGCGCTTAGATGCCTGTGAGCTTTGTGCACTCTTACAAATGTACAAAATTAAATAAATAAATAAATACACATGTACAGCTGATATAGGAGACAAGCACACACACAATTATGTAGGACAACTCACTCCTTTGGTGACAGTGACAATCAGCCAATCACCCAAGCATCAACCAATCTCATCACACATGCAACCCCAATGTGTGCCACATCATGCCACAGTCGGGATGCATATGTCATCACCCATGAAAATGAATGACAGTACTCAACCTCACCTGGTGGTACAGCTGTGGTGCCGTGAATCCCTCACCACCTCCACCTAATACTAGGACTCCACATTAGTGCTAGGAGGGTCAGTGTCCAGCTGAGGGAATGTGGTGCAAATAGTGTGCTCGCGCATTAATCTTAGGGAGTGTTGTAACAGGATGAGGCAACACACCAGAAATAACATTAGACATTTTTTTGGACCAGCTAAAGGAATATGTTTGACAGACTGCATGTATACACATCAATGTATAATGGCAAAAACACCTGTACCTGTGGGATTGTAGCAGTTCACAACACCACATCAGTCGATTCCGCTGAGCATGGTCACATGTCCTGTCCCCCAGGAAAAAATTGTGCCCAAAACCATGAGCAGTTGATTCACTGCCAACATAGTTGATTCACTGCCAACATAAGCACAAATGTCCTGACATGAGGAGACAGAAAATAATACGGTCCACACTGGACGAGGACAAAAAAAACAAATACAGTCCTCTTTGGGCAGAGATAAAAAACAAGCGAAGTCTACCTTGGAAACAGTTAAAAAGTACCAAAAGAAATAAAACATGTCCAACCTGGAAGTGCCAGGGGTAAAAAAAAATAGCAAAAAGGCATGCTCCCTTCACGTCTCCTGGACACCAGGTTGAATGAAGGTGTGGTGGTGGCAAGAGGAGTGGTCTGTGTGTGGGGACATGTACAATGACACCACCTGTGTGATTCAACTTGAAGCCCCACCCTTTGGTGGATCCTGGGATGGTGCACTCTGACCACGGAAATGCCAAACCATATTCCTCATTGGCTACGGCCACTAGTAGGATGGATGCATGCATGAGGCCACTAATACTTACAAGGTCCTGGTTATGCATGTCAAGAGTGGCCAAAGAGTCAATATGCATGCTGAGAGATCATCTCAAGGAATCCATCTCTTTGTGGAGGTTGCCCCTTGTGCAAACATTTCATCATGCAGAGACTGCCTCAAGGAATTTGTATGTGGATGGTGGGACTCCCTTAAGGCCAACATCTCCGCCTGTTGGCATTTACTCTGAGATTCTGCATCTTGACGTTGGTATTCCCTTAAGGCCAACAACTCCACCTCCAAACATTTACTCTGGGATTCTGCATCTTGACATTGGGAATCCCGTGAGGCCAACATCTCCACACGCAGTGTTTCCCTCAAGGTGTCCATCATCTGCTGCTGTTGGTCCCTTAAGGCCAACAACTCATCATGCAGGGACTGTCTCGAAGCTTAACTATCAAAAGGAATCGCCTGCCTCAGTTGTTGCATATCTTCACTCCTCTCCTGGTGTGATAGGCAGTGTTCGGCAGTGTGTGCAGCATTTGAGGGGATAGCATTTTCTGCCAGGCGATGGATGTCCCTGGTCATCTCCTGCAGCACCTGGCCCCCGTTGGGCACTTGAACGCAGCAACTGCTCCTCCCACTATGAGTGTCTGGCAGGCACACATCCACCACATCCATCCAAAAAAGGCGGGATGCCAAAGCTAGGGCCCATCAAAGTGAGCTCACTGACATTGGCTGGTGGTTTAAATCCTCCAGACTGACAGCAGCCTCCACTGCTGGCTCCAAAATAAGGTGAAGGCAAACTTGCAGACATTTAAGCCTCCATTGATGCAGTGTTTCCAGTGCCCGGTCCAGGGTCTCCCTGCTCTCCTCCTTCAACTCAGTAGCCTCAAAGTACTCAAGGAGTTCTATGGCATTCAGACTGCTCAGTGGTGTACCCTCCACCATGCCTCTCAGTATACCCTCCACATCAGATTTGACAGCATCATCTGAAGAGTCGGCAAGCCTGCAGACGATGGTCTGCAGCACAAGGGGATCCCGACCAGTCACAGCACCCCGGGCTGCACTAGTGGATGGTTGTGGCTCATCTGCCACCTTCTGCTCCTCCTCCACTTCCACATCTGCTGTGTCCTCACCTGCACAAAGTCAGGCAACAATATTCAGAGGCCTACCCATCTGGATGAACATGCATACGTGAATCCAAATGCATAGAGACACGAGAGGGCAAGCTACACATACATCACACATTGACACTGGGCCCTCTGACATGTGAAAGGAAGAGTTGACTGACATTCAATGCTCTGTGCAATCATGCTGGTGCACATCAGGTCTTGCAACAAGGCACAGATCGGGGGAGTAGGGGCCAATACATACAGACATGTATGAGAGTAGAAGGCCTAACTTTTCGACAGATGGATGTATGTGCCTCATTGCTGAGCCCCTCTTTATGTCAACTATGCCTACTTGCTCCATGTCAAAGTATCATGCTAACTCCTGCTGACCACACCTGTTTGCAGGCATTAGTATTGTCAAAATCCTCATCACCATCTTCACCACATTGCCCAAGGTTGGATTTGTGGTTTGGCATGCTCACATTCACTGCAACTATGTGTGAGGAGAGTGCAACATGGACATAACCTGTGTGCACTTGCATGATCACTGAACAATTGACACTCCAAATGTGGAATAAATAACACTCAAGCATCAATTGGCCAAACACTTCAACTCCTGCCTGGAACACTCCCTCAATGGGACTTTGTACTGACATTATCACTCATCCATGTCTACTGGCTGCCAGGGCCAGTGAATTGATAACTCTGATCCCATCCATTGCCTGGTGTCATTCCATGTGAGTCAGAATTATTGTTCACAAAGCACTTTCCACAAGCATGAGACTGTGAGCTTGTCAGTTACATGCTTGCAGGCCATTGCCACATATAGGTGTATAGTTGTTAAAATATATGATGACAGTAATGTGTTTTGTAAGATCGATGTCAACATCCACCTTGTAGGATACACAATATGAGATGGAAGTGGAAATGGAAGCATCACTGTAGTAGCCATGGATGGGTCACAAGTTCCCCAGACAACTGTACCACAACATTTGACAGCATATCATGTGAAGATGGGGCATACATGACATGCACACATGGCACCTATCTGATGAGGCTGAGTAGCTGTCCATGCCTCCAATGCCAACCATCTGCTCACTGCTGATGCGCCCACTGGCGACCTCTTCAAATTGAGTCCACTCTTCCACATGTGGTTATCCACATGCCATTGCCTGGGCAGAGGCCACATTGCTGCTGAGATTTTCCTTGGTCTATCGCGTAAGGTCCCCCATCCTCTTATGGACCTCTTCCACGGTGTGCCTCTCCACACCACAGGGATTAATCTGATCTGTGACCTCCTGCCGCATCCTCCAGCGGTAGGTCATAGGCAGGGTACAGCCAGCCCATGTGTACAGGTTATCATGGTGTTCATTGATGTAATCAGTGAGGATTGTCAGTTTCTCATACATAAAGCACCTCTTACTTGTGACCCCTTCTCTTTCACATGTTACAATTCATGGGCTGCTCCCTGTTCCTGCTCTGCAGGCTGGCCCTTCCTCCCCCTAGTGGACCTTGGTGGTACAGGGGCACCTGTAAGCTCACCACCATGTTGAGCAGGTGAACCCTTCTTCTGTCTTCTTCCCGCCCTCTTCCTTTTTGCGTAGCCTCCCACTTATGGTACAAGTGGGGTACAAGGCAAGGTACAAACCGATATTGGCACAAATTCAACACCAAGAAATGTGCATTGCTCCACGTAAATGTTTCTGCCTATGCACACGCAAGGGAGCGCAAATCATATGCAGTGTTAAGGGGACAAGCGTGACACAAAATCCACTGAGCTTGAGAAAGCCATGGCCAATTTCAATTTTTAGGTCAATAAGATGCCCCGACCATGGACAAAAATCATGTCCTTGATAGGGTTGCAATCAAGAACATCAAGGCACAATGGGTCAAGACCTCACCATGCATTTGGTCTGACGATCACTCCATAGATTTCCAGGTTCTACTTTCCGATGGGCCGTCCAACAAAAACCTATATAGCTAAGTCAGTGACTAGCAGGAATCTTAGAAAGATTGATTCCAGGAATCTTGCACCATGTCTTTACCTTATCATGTCTGAAACATCTGACGCTGATTCCGCTGACCAACTAATTATTATGTACAACAAAAAGCTGACTTCCCTCTTTGACAATGAGGCACCTCTCAAAACCAGGATACTAAGAGATTATCCAGGCCACCAAAAGTTGTTTGATAAGGAACGTGTTGCCTTCAAAAAACAAAAACCGAAGCTAGAATCCATTTGGCTGAAACAACCAACAAAAGAAAATAAATAAGCCTGGAAACAGGGGACCCAGCTTATAAGCACAAAGATCTACAATCCCACATACAGTGGAGCAAGGCAAGCTCTGCCACTAAACTGATCAGGCTTGGCATTCCACAGGGCACCAGCTCATTGCCAACTTCATTCAATCTATACATCTGGCCTCTCTCTACTCTGCAACACAATAAAGGATATTTCTTTACCAACTGTGCAGATGCTTTCCAACTAGTCATTGAGGCAACTGGAGACTACCTGGCAGACTCCACTGCCTTGTCCACTGTCTACCATGTGATCGAGGAATGGATGTCCTAAAATGGCTCTGTTTAAACAGCAATTAGACAGAATTATTGATTTTTGGTCTCAAAAAAGCATGTGCCAATCTTAGCCCTGAATATACCAGCTTTCTAGTTGCCGTGAGCAGCATTCGCCTTTTCAGCATGGTCAAAAGCCTGGGCATCTGTCTTGAGACATCTATTAATTCTGACACACATATCAACCTACTAACAAATAGTTGCAATTACTCTTTCCACCTGCTAAAAAACATAAGGCCTTTAATCTCCAAGATTAGCAAAGCTACCGTCACCCGAGATACGGTCCTGACAAGACTAGATTATCGTAACTCCCTTTTAAACGAGCCTCTGCTAAGAACCCGAGGAGATGCCAACTAATACAGAACAGCACTGTGTGCATTATCAACAATCTCCCTAGATGTATGCATATTTCCCACTATAGACAGAAGCTGCATTGGCTGCCCATCCAAGAGCGTATTCATTTTAAAGTTGCCAATATCATCCATAAATGTGTATCCTTAGATGCTTCAACCCACCTGAAAACGTTAATCCCACAGTATCGCCCGGCTAGATAACTGCGTTTGTCTAACAAAGGGCTGATTATCTGTCCCAGGTTTAAAAGAGAGAAGGGTTTCTGTAGATACTTCCAGGTCAAAGCTGCCACATTTTGGAATACTCTCCCTCTTCCCATGATGTGAGATCAGAACTCTTGGACCTTTAAATAATCCCTAAAAAACAGGTTATTTAAGTAAATCGCCCTCTGGTCCAGTTTTCTATGAATTTATTCTGTGCTATCTGTTAGTCTGTTTGTGTTTGTGTCTCGCCCTGGTGCCTGCGGGCTGTCGGGGCATGATAAATAAATAAATATATAAATGAGCATGTAGCCATGCTGTGTGCGGCACATACATTACACGCACACACCCTTCCTCTGACCTTCACACTATTGCTTCATGCATGTGTGGACGACCTCTGTTCCTCTGTGTAACTTCTGCCTAGTGCCATATCTTGCCTCCTCCTGCTGTAGATTGCCTCCAAAACTCAACATCTCCTGCTGCCTGGTAATGTGTTACTTGCTTATAACCACTAGCACTGCATTGGAGTGTCTGGTGCTCCTTCATAGCCTGTTCTCCTGTGGCTCACCTGACAGGCCCTGTTGACCACATCACCTCATCCGTCATATTAGGACTTTCACACCTCAGGACCACCATCACAGCTCCACCATACCAGCCTTAAGGGGAGCCAGGTACGCAATATCGACCAGCACCACCAAGGGCGAGGCAGAGGACTGTCAACTTCACTGCAGCCAAAGTTGGCATCCTGGGTGAGCAGGTCCTGGCCCATTACAATACCGTCTTCGATCCGCAGAAGCAGTTTCGGATGTGAGGGCATCAAAAGATCTGGGAAGACATCATGGCTGCCATCAATGCAGAGGGAACCATCCCAAGCAGCTCTGGGATTACCTTAGGATCAAAAGCCAGAAAAGTAGGCGACCATGGAGGTGCATCATGCTGGCCGCCATAGGGTGTCACCCATTCACCTCTGGGTTCTGGAGAGGAATAACCCAGCCAGCCATGCCTGGGTCCTTGACCTGCAGGTACAATCCCATGCTGCTGGTAAGTACTCACAGGGTGAACTTTTCCACAGAGTTTGTGTGCCCTGCATGTGTATGCATGATTTGAGCGAGTCTGTTCTTCTCACAGTATGTGTGTTGCATGATTATAAACTAGCATGCAGCCTCATGCTGACAATTAGAGTATGCTTACACTGGGAGTATGTGATGGCACACATCTGTAAAGTGTACATGTGTAGGTATGATCTCTGTCAGGTCCTGGAGGCAAAGTATGTTCATGTAAATGCAATGTGAGATGTTGGCAGCAAGGCCTCAGGCAGGAACAGTTGATAGTTGGAAATGTGGACATGTGAGGTACATAAATGCCCACCTCCTCAATGGGTTTTTCCATTGTGTATTATGAATGTATCATCCCCACACAGCAGCTGAGATTGACACATGTGTATGACTATCAGGGACTACATTGTGATCTGTAAGGCAATTGAATGTGGGGTCATACATGGTATGTTAACATGGCATTGGTTGGGTTTGGGAGTGACTGCATTGGTGCATGGTCCTCAGCAATGGGTGCATGCGTGTGTTGAATGCTTTCAGGTTAGACTGTCAGGGGGGCATTTTGCTATATTTGGTTGGAAGGAGATGTGCATATGGTGCTATGGACACCTGTGGCCAGGTGCCCTTGTCATGGCCCTGCCTGCAGGATTCACTTGGGTCAATGCATCATTGGTACTCTGATGTGAAATGTGGCCACTCATCTACATCTATGTGCTAGGCTCACATTTTTTTTATTTTGTTTTCATTAATAGCAGCACACTAAACCCTGAGGCATTGAGGTGCTCATTACAGTGCCGGCAAAAGGTAAGATTTGGAGGTAAGAGAGGTTGAAAAGGGAAAGGGATATGGCGGTCAAAATCAAATGTTTAGTGTTAGTTGAAGACCCACGTTTTTAAGTGTTTTCTTTGTGACTGGTCATTTTGCCTACGCTTGTGAGACTGGATTCATTCTGTTATCAGGGCACTGGTCTGTGTGTGTGTGTGTGTGTGGCATTTGCAGGCTCACTCATGATGACTGCATGCTACAGTTAGTGTTGAGGAGACAACACATGCATTTGCCCTGATGATTGATGCCTATGTTCTTTGTTCCCTTTTCTACAGTTGCTGCAGTTGGAGAAGAGGGTACAAGCTGTGCTGTGGAGCTGCAACCTACGGACAAGGCCTCCAGACCCAGGCACAGACCCTGGCCATGCCCAGTTGTTTCCAACTCATCTGAGGGCAATGTGGCTGGGGACCATCCCATACTTGGGAAATGCATGCTGAGAGTGAGTCCCAGGATTCCAACATTGTGGTGGACACCTCAGTAGCAGTGGGGCAGTTTGGCGGTGACATTGCCACACAGGGGCCCCAAGCCATTTAGACCTCATTGGAGGCAGGTTGATGGAGGGGGAGGAGGCCATTGCAGGCCTGCCCATGGTGTCAGGTGAGGGTAATGGGGGGCAGGGGGTTGCAGTCTGCACACCTTGCACTGAGACAGAAAGATGTGCAGTTTAGCGTAGAGGGGTCAGCACAGTCTCTTGTTCCAGGGCCATCTTCTGCAGTCCTTTGGACCTTCACCCATGTAACCTAGACAGAGGCCACACTTCCAGCTGATGTGGCCATCCAGGATGAGGTGCTGCCCTTGCTGATGGGTGGCTTTAGGTGGCAGGCTTCCATGCATAATGCGGTGCAAGCATTTTGTGATCTGATTGTAGAGCATCACATACATATGTGCCTCCTCTTGTCATGCTTAGCAGAAACACTTCTTGCCAGTGGTCTATCTGGATAGGCCACTCCAATGGCCCCCCTCCTCCTCATCATCTGTGCCTCAGTCATCCCCCACTGAGGCCTCCATGCCAGCTACCACCATGGCCTCCTATTCAGGTGTCCCACCATTGCCCAGTCTGGATGTACCTGTGTCACCGATGGAGGTCGAAGCCTATTTGATGGCAGATGAGGTGGTCACGGAGCCTGCCCTGGAGCCTACAGTGGAAAAGAATGTCCAGGAACACCGGGCACTTGAGCGCAGTGCAGGAGCTGTACTTTCCCGACGCAGATTGCCATCCAGTCAGAGGGAGTACCTGTGCTACAGACACATTACCAGGCAGCAGATGTTGAAGGTGTGGAGGCAAATGTTGCAGAGGAAATTGCAAGTAGGAGGATGCAAGGAGGCCCACATAGGCTACAAGTGAAGCAGGAGGCATGACGGCATCTGCAGGTTCTCTTGTTGGCCCAGGTGTACTTTATGAGGCAGCAGGAAGAGGAGAGGCAGCAGGTACATGATGCAGCAATTGCCAGGGCTGTGTTGGATGAGTGGTTGGCTTGGGAACAAGCTGCCATCCTGGAGGACACTTTCAGGGCAGCAGAGGAGATAGAATTTCAGATGAGGGAAACCCTGCTAGGCCTCCAGAAAACTACAAAGGCCCGCCTGCTAGCGGTGGAGGTGAAGGAGGCATCGGGCTTGGCTGAGGCATTGACTCAGAAATCAATGGACTAGCCCGCTGACTCATGTATGTAGTTCATTAGTTGTAGGTTTCATTTTTTAATTATTTATTTTTCCCAGGACACATATTTCCTATCCATGGTTGTACATAGTTTGTTTTCAATACATTTTTATTTCATGATTGAACAACACTGCTTTCTGTCTCTTTGTCCATGTGCACCTTTTGCTTTACCATGTTCTCCGAGTATGTCTTGTGGCTGTCAAGTGAATTTAGGGCACAGCCTGGAGGTCATTTTGTTACTGTGCTGTTTGCTTGGAGACATGTGTGCATGCTTCATGTGTGTGTGAAGTTTAGTATGTTGCATCCATGTTCGATGAACGTATGTGGTCTATTGTAGATGTGGGTGTAAAGACTGGAGGTGGTTATCTGTACTCCTGCTCTTTATATGGCAGAGTAGAAGCACAGAGCACCCCAGCCAAGATTCTCTATATGGTAACATTGGACGAGCAATCAAGGCTTAAGCTTTCAGGAGGTGATGCAGGCTTGTTCTTAAGTACAGTGTTGTCCCCAAGCCCCCACAAAGGAATGTCCAGACAGTATGTTAGTGATAACACAGTTCTTTATATAAATAATGTTCAATTTATATACACACACAATAACACACTTTGTGCTCAGGCAAAACTATCAGGTTAAATATGTACAATATCATTGTGGTACCACGCTTAACTCTTGATTACATTAAAATGCACCGACTGCCGACAGTCTCAATGGCATACAAATCAAACACTAAAGTGAATCAACAATAGACATAAGAGAGAAGATAAGTTGGGTTAAACAACTTTCAGAATACTGGGTCCCTACCACTAGACATAGTTCTGTGTGAGGATCCCCCCACCTGGGCAACCTGTAAACAAAGTGCATCAACAGGCCCAGCCAATATATTGTTTAATATAGTCTTGGTTACTTCTACAAAAGGTACTACTACCCCAATGCATCTGGTTTAGCAGAGTTCGACATCGGGTTGTCGACAAATCCTTCTTGAGTGAACTCCCTTCAAGGCAGAAGCCACAGATCGTTGAGATTCCTTGAAGCAAAGGAGAACAATGTCATCAAGGCAGCAGCTTCGGTCCTTGCGGTGCTCGTCAAGGATCGGTGGTAGATGTCCTGTGAAGATGAGGCACGGAGTGCACTTCGATGATGAGAGTTTGTTGCCACAAAGAGCCAATGAAGAATGTAGGCCCAGCAAGGGCGTTGGGGCATTTGGCGCTGATGATTGCGATTCAACCACGGATGACTTTCGGATCTTCTTCAGCGTATTTGTGGACTTTGGGTGGTGGGAAACCCCAACAGCAGATTCTCCTTGGTTCGTCGGCGACCTTGAAATTCTCCAGCGGGACAAAGCGGTCGATGGTGATGAGCACGGGAGTCCTTGATTTCAAAGTGTCTTATGCAATGGAGCATTGCGGCTCCGGTCGAGGAGGTTACATCGGTCCTCCCAACCTCGGTCGATGGTGATGGTCGTTGACGGCCTCGACGTCCTGGTGCTCCACTTCAGATTCCTCGGCAGGCAGGCACCTAATCAGGGTCACAAGCCAATCAGGTCATTATTTTCCATCCAGACACTCACAACAAGGAATGTGGATTGGGGCAAGCACCCAGCCTTTCAGCACAGCACACTGCATTCAAACCAGTTTTGGGCAGGGCTGTCTCAGTCATTGTGTCACACACCAGAAACCAGACACCCATAACATAAAATGTATATTTGTCATGCACTCCATTCACCCAGGTCCCACCTTAAGGGTGTACCCACAACATACAGTCACTGGGAAGGCTTGCATTACTTTGATTGACTTGGAAATGTGGACATTTATTTCACATATAGGGGAGTGTGAAGAATCCTATGGATCCCTCACTCTAGCCCTGCCTAAAATCTCCTCCCAGGTGGCCAGGGAAAGGCAAACACTTCCTGATCCTGACTCTGGTGGTGGTGATCACCTCAGAGGAGACAGAGACCAGGGTGGTGAAGAGATCCCATGGGATGAGACACAGTATTTGTCCTTTGACAAGGAAAACCTTTCCAGGTTACAAAAACAGGTAATAACGTATTGTCATTATAATGTCCCTGAATCTCAAATAAAATCTGCAATGCCACATGTATCAGAAAAGCTGAGAAAACTTTACCAATGGAAAGAGCCTTTAAAGTATTTTTAAATATAAATATCCTCTTTACTCCCCAAGGTATAATGTAAAGGGCTATCGAAGTGTTGGCTTGAATAAGTCACCTTGCCCTGTACCAACAAAATAAAGCAAACACCTAAAGGAACTGACTTTGTTGTTGGGGACTACATGTCCCATAATCCCATGGGTACTGGGACGAGGAAGAGGGCCGAAGAGGCATTTTGCAGTAGTAGTCAGGCAATTAAGCCTAACAGCCCACAACTGAGGGAACCTGGGAGGCATAAAAGGCACCCTCTGGTGCAGGCAATAGGAAGGGGAGAAAGTAGCTGGAACTGTGAATAGAGTGAGTGCAGCAGTAGAAAAAGAAAGAAGAAGGTGCAGAGCTGGCAAAACAAGCAGAAGTGGGAGAACAAGAGGGACGCCGGAACATGGATTCAGCAGATTTCACCTGTTTGTTAAGAGAGGGTCCTGTTTTCCCAAACTTGAAGTGCAGAGACTGTGCAGCGGAAGACATGCAGAGCGGCTATCTTTCCCCATGTGAGCCTGATTGCCATGGTTGCTGGAAAGGAAACTTGTCGGAGACTGAAGCAAGGAGCTGTGGGTGAGTCACAGGTCTCAGGAGTGAGGGGGGCTTCTTAAACAAGTGGCCAGACTGGAGACACCTGAGCAGAGGAAGGGTGTAGGTCCCTCTGAAGCCAGAAGTAGTAGGAGTTGGGCAAGAAATCGTGGAACTCAAGCATCCCGCAGAACAAGGATACCAGAAGCTGGTGAGTCAAATATGACATTCTGATTCCTTGTGCAAGCACTGCCAGCAGCAGAATCCAGTTTTTCTTTCACTCGCATAAGAAGTAGAAGTGAGCTGAAGCTGGTTGAACCATTTTATAACAAGGGAACAATGGAAGACAACACTCGCATGTGAATGGAAAGGTTTTCTTTTACTCGGGTAGAAGCTGAATGTTACCAAAACACCATCTTCAAACCATTACAGTCTTTAAACTTCATGAAGGGGTGGTTGTATGTAACTGATTTTCTTTTCCAAGCTAAAAGTGAGAACTACATTTAGCATGTCTGT
Organism: Ambystoma mexicanum; assembly: GCF_040938575.1. Lineage (NCBI taxonomy): Eukaryota > Metazoa > Chordata > Amphibia > Caudata > Ambystomatidae > Ambystoma > Ambystoma mexicanum. Next base: position 1,270,141,283 of record NC_090930.1, on the reverse strand, counting down.
CAGTAAGCAGAACGGCCGTTATGAAACACCTTTGTTAAAGACTTAAAGCTTTGAAACTCTATGAAGAAGTGTGTGCCTAATTTGGATTTCAAAGTGCAGAGTGAACCTAACCTCTGTATTGACACAAGAAATCATTGTTACTAAGAGAAGACAAGTGTTTAATTCAATGTTTGAATTTGGAGGGAGCACAACATTGCTTAAGCCAAGAATATTCCCCTATTGATAGTGAAGCAGCCTTTCTCAAAGCATGAAACTGTTCTAATAATTGTTGTGATCCTATTAGAAGATCAAACTTGCATAAGGTACACGTGTGCAAGCATTCCCCAAAGCCAAGAGAGTGGCACCAAGGCATTTGGGTAATTGTGTAGCTGACATTGGCAAATATGTGAAGGCAAAGTTGTGGAAGGGAAACCTTGCTGCTCAAATACAATACTGAAGTTGTCATGGTTGTAGAAAGACAAGAGAGGCAAAGAGGCTGACCCATTTGAGGATATATACAGAGGAAGAGTGTCTTATCTATTTTAAGGTGTTGCAGTGCCTTAAAGTGAATCTTGTTGAACTCTATCTTTAAAATACAAAGTACTTAAGTCGTGGTGGTATATTTGGGTTGTCCGTGGATGCAAGACTTCAGTAGTTTAAGTGAAGTGGAATGCTATGGGGTCAAGGGGAATGTCCTAATTGTGAACTGTTTTAAAAGTGACATTTTTGAAGTACAAGCAGCAGAACTGTGATGTCATCCGAACAAATATACCTACTGTGATTTTGAACCTGTATAGACAAATATTTATTGTTAACCAAGACTATTGTTCCTTTACCCTTCTGGAACATGTACTTCTTTTTTAACCATATCATGTCTTCTTTGATATATGGAAGTAGTAAAGAGTCATCATGGCCGAGAAAAACATTGATGCTGTTATGAGGTAGTGGAAGGTCTCTTTTCCATAAGAAGAAGAACTTTTGTTGTTGGAACTGTGGTCAACAAATCTTTACCTTGATATTGACTTTACAAGAACTGATCTGAGACTTTATTACCTATGTGGCATTTCCTTATATTTCATTTGCTAAACTTTGAAGAGGAATACACCTTTAAGCATGGGAAAGGCAGTACACCCCGGTTGCTAAAAAGATGACCAAATATTGTGAATGTCATTGTTTATGCTAATTAAATTGCCATATCTTTTCTTTTTTATTTGATGTTTGGTGTGAGGGCCAACATTCCTGTGTTAGAATGTTTCCCCTTAGTTTGGTTAAGTAGGGAAACCCACAGTAGAGAAGAGCAAGTGAGGTATTTTGATATTATTTCTGTTCTAATAAAATGGCATATTTTGAACAAATATCAAACAGTTGTCTGCCTCGCATTGCTGACCCCTCACAGGAGGGACCATCAGATGGCTGGAGGTGGCAATGGCTGGTTGTCTAATACCATTCCTTGTGCAGGGGTAATGCATGTTTGGTGTCAGTGTATCAGTGTTGCTTGAGATATTTTTTGATTGTGTGTCTAATTGTGTCAATGTGCGTATGCATTGGTGATAAGTGAGATGTTTCATGATGATGTTTGGGGTCTCACATTGGGGATGGGTACTCATTTCTTCATGTGTCTTGCCAGATGTTCCTCAAGATATGGATGTTTGTGGTATCTGGTGTCAACTCATTCACCTCTATCCATTCACTACTCGGGGTTCAGTTTGTTTGTTGTGTTTCTTTCTGGTCCACTGGTGTTTTGGGGCTCTATCAGAGCCTTGGCTGTATCCCAGTGGTATTACTGCTGGGATACCGCCAACAGAAGTAGCATTATCGCTACTCAGTCCGGTGCTATTAGCACCAGATCACACGTAGCGGTGCAGCAGTAAGTTCCCTTTGGTTGGCCACACTATTAGCGCTGGCGCAATTAGCACCGTGCTAATAGCGCCAAAAAACAAGCAGAAAGTGGAGTATTGTACCTCCAGCAAAAAGCTGGAGGTAAAACTCCAAACTTTACGCCCAACTCATTATTTTGTCAGCCCTTAAATGCAGTGGTAATAGCGTTACTGCCGCATTTATGGGCCGAGGTCAAACTCTCAATTAGGCCCTTGGTATCCCTTTGGCACTTGCTTGTCAGTGTAGATGTGCTCACACTTCATTCACAGATATGGCTTTTTGGCATTTCAAATGTTGAGAAGGGATGTGAACTCACTCTGGGTCACTAGGTGTTAGGGAGAATTTTCATTTCTGTGCCAATTCCCTTTAACCTTAGAGACCCCCACTCTTTTGCTGGACTCAGGGCTTTTTAATTTTAACTCCTGAGTGGGACCTTTTACCAGCTCTCTCATGTGTTTTTACTGACTAGGATTTTTATGTTTCTTACTGTTTAATGGAGTCTGGTAAACTCCATAGGCATCTGCTTTTGCATGGTGACACACAGCACTGTTTGTGCAGTGACACTGAGAAGTCCCTTGGACTTCCCTTAATGTTTAACTACATTTTCTTGGGAGAACTACTGTTGCCAAGAATAGTAAGATGAACCCTGTGTTACTTACCTTTTCTCTTGTAGGGCCAGCACACACCACCATATGTGGAGTGCTGGGGGGTTACATAGTAACTCCTTTATCCCCCTCCCCGTGTAATATTCTGTTACACTAACTCACGTGAAAGGCTGGTGGCAGTGGTTTCTTTTTTACTAGCTTGTGTCATGTATCTGCAGGCTGATACCTCATCTGCAGTACAGTACCTAAAGGTGACAATTTTTACCCAAAATGGCCGCTGTCATCTTTTTTTGCCATTTCCTGTCAGTTTGTTTCTTCTGGGCTTTTACTCTGTTGTTTGAATCAGTTTTTAGTTCTTTTTGTGTTTTGTCTTTGGCAGGCTTCAGCCGTGAAGCCCGCCCAGGCTCCATTGTGTCTGGAAAGGTAGGAAGTGTGGGGTGGTCCCGAAACTTCCCTGTACTTTGTCTCTATGTGTGCCTGAGTGAAATCAGTTCTGATTGGACTATTGGCTGTCCTGGAGCACAGCCACCCTGCTGGGTGATTGACAGCCTAGGGCTGTGAATGAATGGGAACTTGCTTAAAAGGTGAGGTTTTTTGGACTAGAGGCAGAGTTGACCACTGGAGGCAACATCCAACAAAGAACATGTATATAAACATGAGCAGCACCCTCCTTGACCACGAAGTGGCCGGTGAAGCCCTAGCGCTGTGCTGACCCCGTTTTCATTTAGACTGGGAAGACCCACACAGGATGACTTCCTCCCTTAGGCTGCTGGGACCAACTATCCTCAAGAAAAGCTTCATTTGTATGCAATCCCCCAACTTTATGTGACTTTCTAAGGCTGCCGAATCCAAATTGCTGCGATCCCCTGACCACCATCAAGTGCATTGTTTTCCGAAGGGCAAATCTGGCCAAAACTTTGTGTGCATCCAGAGGACCCTAAAGAAGCAGGACATCTTTATTCAGAGTCCCCTCACAAGATTCCTGGACCGAGGGATCAAGTAACATCTAACCGGAGCTGTGTGTTCTTCTTTGGCACTGAGAAAAATATGCCAACACCACAAAGAGCCGCTGAATCAAGGAGACTCCATTGCAGCCGAGACCCTCTCCCGAGTGCTGCCACAGGACCACACCAGAAGTCCTCCCGTTTGTTACCACGACCAAGGAAAGGGAACAAGGGTCTGCTGCACTGCAACCAGAAGGCATCCAGATGGAACAAATTGTTCAGTACACAGATACTGTGAGGGTTGGGGTACATCAACCGTGTGCCATTTGTGGTGCTTTCTACCTTGGGGAGTGCTATTTTACCATCTTTTGAAATGACCTCAACTCACTTGCACTGGCCTTTCAGCTTGTGTTTCTTCAAGGTGACTCCTCTTGAGTTTCTGTGATTTTCTATTTGAACTACTGACTATTTCACAACATTTTCTAAGAAGACAGCGTCTGAACTGTGAACCGGCTGTTAGGAAAGATTCTCTTTACTGCACCTTTCCTTCCATCTTTCCGCCAAACTTGTTTTTCTTTTTTCAATCTGACCTGTACTTTGTGCAGTGCAGTGAAGCCTTAAGCTTCACTGTACTGACCTTTGCTCACATGTTATGGGGAAACTGATATGTCCTTAAGGCTATCAGTACTGGGAAACAGTGTTTTCCTTAGTCCTGTGACCATGTTGCTACTTGTGGTTACTTTTGTATCACATGTGGTAACTTGTTATCATTGCACACAGCAGCTTACACTGCAGTGCAAATGGGGTTAATTTTCGTTTTGCCCTAGACTAACACTCAAAGGATTTTTTGGTTATTCTGATGTGCTTAAAAGATGGGATGTTGGCAGCAGTGACTTTTCCCCACTTTTTGGAGAATTTCATGTTAGCTTAACCGTGTTTACCGCGTTTGGCTACTTACTGTGGCTACTGGCCAAACATGGCCGTGCCACAAGGTTTTTCATCCATTCTTTTTCATCTTGTTGTTTAGCCTTCTTCCTGACCTCAGAGGCCAGAAAGATCCTTATAAGGACTTCCAGTGCCCGGGAAAGCAGCAGCTTTTGCGGGCTACTGGAGGGCTTTGTGTGTTTGCATGCAGGATGTGGGCTGGGTCAGTCTGACCCCAATACACATCCTGATATCTGTGTGTCTGAGTGGTATCCATGAGTGTTCCAACCAGTAGTCCTGATTGAACAACTGTGGGGTGTGTATGTGGGCTAGTTCTGCAATTGGCTAGCAGGAGTTTCGACTCCTACCTGGCTTTTAGGATAAGTCGAGGGCCCCTGTATGCATTTCTCAGAGATCTTGGAAGAACTTGAAGGAGCCAAGAATCCGTCCAGTTGAGAAGACCCGCAAAGAAACCTGTAACCTGTTTGAAGGAGGCCTGGCAACCAACTTCTGTGCAGTCCTGGTGGAACCCTGTCTGTCTCATGATCTCCAGTAGGCCTGAGAAGGTGCTACAACCCCAGGAGTGGAGGGACCATCATTTCCCAAAGCCTACTCGGTGCCCAGCACAAAAACCTGCCTTCGTAAGTGGCCGGGAATCGTTCTGTGGCTGACTAGCTTCATTTCTGGGCTAACGGGTTGTCTTTCCACCTGAAACTTGGCACACTCTCAGCTGCCACTGCAACGACACGCTCTGCGAAATATCGGCATCCTAGCACTAAGGAGAATCAAGAAAGACCGGAAAGTCCCACTGCGGCTACCTAGTCCTGCTGCATCGCTGTGCGCAGCGTGCACAGCACAAAACCTGCTTTTTTGACCCGCCTCCAGTCTCGAAAAGGCTACTAAATTGTTTGTTTCTGCATTTCTTCATGAAGAGTCCTTGCACCAGCAAAAGATCCTAACTGGAGAATCACTCGAACCTGCAACCCGTGAAAACCGAGGACCGCGGAATTCAGCGGGAAAAGCAAGCCAGGACACCCTTCCTTTGTTCTGGAAAGTCTTGGGAAGATTCGGAGTGAGGGGGATAAGTTACTGAGCTTTTAACATACCCCTACACTCCCATTGTAAGTCAATGGATTTATAATATCCTTTATCTAAAACCTATTGGCTTTGCCAATACTTGCCTTGGCAAGACTTCTAACTGTTGGGGGTAATTGTGGACACTTGTCTATCTTGAACCCTGACTCTAAGAATCCATCACTGGACCCCAGAGACCCTACCTACATTTTCTCCTGCCTCCTGAGTGCTGTGTCCTTGTATCCTGAACAACAGGGCACAAGGCCCCAGGCAACTTAGGGTTGGACAATATTAGTTAGGGACCCTCTCTGTGGACCTTTTTGTGTGTGATACTCACCTATTCATTCCCTTACAGGAGTATTTTGATGTGTATTATGCACTTGAACCTGTGACTGCATATATGTATTTTAGTTTGATGGTATTGGTTGATAAGTCTACCTGCTTGTAGTCATTTTTCTTATAGTGTGTTTGGCCATAATTAAATAACTGTATTTGTATACATCCTGTCTAGGTGTAATATGTGACTCCCATTGTGTGACCTCATTGTGGACCCTTTAGACTCTCACCCCTCTGAAGATCTTAGCCTAGACCGCTTATCGCTGTTACCTTAAACTGGTTTGGCTACAGCTTCCCAGAGTTGTCCCTGTCACAATATAGGTTGGCCAGGCCACCAGGTAAGAGTATAGGAAATCAGTCTTAACACCGGCCCATTGACTTTGGTTGTCCTGGCTCCCTAAATGCCCCCTTCTAAACGTATTGGATTTGGCAGTGCTTGTTCCCTACAGGTTTTAATTGTTGAACACTATTATTGCTGGGATAAAAACTGCCTGCATCCCTCTGGAAGAATTAATCTGTTTTTGTAGAATGCCACTATGTTTGGATCTAACCATAACTCCCACCCCCCCAACCCTTATAACTGAATACTGCAAAGGTGATACAAAATAAGTGTTATTACTGACCTCAAATGATGTCACTCTATTTGCTAGACAATGTATAACATAGGAGGATGTTACTGACCTGCTTTATTGTTAACATTTTGAATTGAATCCTAACTTGGGATTAATGTTACTATTAGTTTCTGCTTTTTAAAGAATGCTTTAAATATCTGTGTGTATATTTAAATACATATGTATGCTATAACTTTAAGTGTGTAGTGTTTACTTGGATACCTGTATTTACTGATTCAATTGTACAGCTCTACAGCTCACATTACCCCTCTTAACTTAAACCTGGTTGCTCAATCACACTACCAACTTGTGTAGTATAGGCCCATACCAAAAGGTGGGTTACCTAATACCAAGTGATACGTCTTGTGTAGTCCCACACCAGTTGGACTGCACCAATTCTTACCTAACAGCTACACGCATCACATATGCACTATGTCACCTGCACATCAAGGGATCAAAGTGGAGTTGCAGTAACAATATGGTTGGCTGTGATGCAGCTGAGTTTGATCCAGCGGGAACCCATGGAAGAGGTGACTGCCATTGATTCAACGGCACTGATGCCAGGTGTTGGAGGTCGATGTATGGAAGGTGTATTTCATGGTGGACACAAACCAGCGAAGTTGAGGTAGGTTAGTGCCCCACATCGGACTGGGAAGAGGTCAGACTTGTGGGTGCTGCGTTGAGATAGAGGGTTGGTGCATAGATCAGTGGGTGTACGTGGGATGAGGAAGGACTTGTGGCTGCTGCCTCGAGTTAGGGGTTGGTGCACAGATCATTGGGGTACTCGGATGAGGGCTCACTTGTGGTTGCTGCCTTGTGTTAGGGGGTTGGTTCAAAGAACAGTGGGGGTCCTGGGGTGAGGGCGGACTAGTAGGTGCTGCATAGAGTTAGGGGGTTTAATGCACAGATCAGTGGGGGTACTAGGATGACGGTGGACCTGTGGGTGCTGCCTTGAGTTAGAGGTTTAGTGCACAGATCAGTGGGCAGTAAGGGGGCTTGGAGCACAGTTTAGTGGGGGTATGTGGTTGCTGTCTTAAGTTAGGGGGTGGGATGCTGTTTAGTGGGGTTACATCGGTGCTGCCTTAGGTTAGTGGGCTGGGGTGCAGTTTAGTGGGGGCACATGGGTGCTGCCTTAAGCTGGGGGGCCGAGGCACATTTTAGTAGGGGGACGTGGGTGCTGTATTAAGTTAGGGGGCCTGGGCACAGTTTAATGAGGGTACTTGGCTCTGTCATAAATTATGCGGCCGGGTGCATTTTAGTGGTGGTCTGTGGGTTCTGCTTCATGCACGGGGCTGGGGCACCGTTTCTTGGGGGTGCTGGGACGAGGACTTGTTGGTTGCAGGAGAGGAGTGGGAGTAATGGGAATTGCTGGTAAGTAATCTTTGATTACTCGTTTCCATGGGTCCAGTGCAAAGGTTGTTTGACGCCACTACGTTCAGTTTGGAACGGGGGTGAGTTGGGGGCATTCCAGGCACTACTCTTTTTTTCTTCACACCGCAGGCTTCGGCACCCATTTGATTCCATGGATTGTCTCCCAGCGCTATTCTTTTTGTTCGCACAATGTTCCTTCTCGTGCTAACTACTTTGCATGGACTTACTGCTTTTTTTTGCAAATTAGGCCCATTAACGGAATGGACAAACAATTTAATGAAAATTAAAGATAAAATGTATTTCCTCTTGTGAGTTTTCAGTCTCCTCACGATAAGCAATGAAAGAAAGCAAAAAACATTGAAGCTCTTTTCAGCATGTAGCTACGTGACTGTGGTCCTGTCCATCATAACCCAAATCAGTACACGTGGCCTATGCAGGAACGCCATTTAGGGGTCACTTCATATTTTTTACATTGAGGCTCCTGGGCTGTGGTCAGCAGCATGTGGCTCTTTGTTTCTGGAGTGGCTGGTTTTCTGATCGTTTTCTGATAGCTATAGCCGGTAAGATAGCTCAGTGGGTTGAGCGCTTGCTGCTGCAATGTGTGTGTGATCTGCAGGTAGCAGGTTCGACTCTCGGCAAGGTCAACACAGCCTTTCATCCTGCGGAGGTTGATAAATGAGTACCAACAAGGTGTGTATTTTTGTTCTGTATGAAGCACTTAAGCTTAAGTGCTATATCATAACACATCATTATCGTTTGGCTTTGGACGTCTGCTTGCATTCACAGTAATTTGGTAATATGGCCTATATGCACCACTGATATTAAGAATACATTAGATGATCCATTCTTGCATGAAATGTATTTCACGTTATGGTGATAGTGTAAGTAAATATGTTCGTAGTGTACTTAGAAACAATGCTATGTGATGGCACTTCCTGTTTTGTCAAGGGTTGGAAGGTTGTGTTCCATCACTTCCTGTTATGTCACTTGGGGATGGGGTCAAATGACATCACTTCCTGTGATGTCATCAGACGTCAAGGGTCATGCAATGTCACTTCCGCTACTCCGGGCATTTCGGTGAAATTACGTCCCTGGACCTATGGCTGCGCATTCACACTGTTTCTGGCCCTCTTCAGCGTCTGTAAGAATGCATCAATGCAATAACCTACCAACTGAAAACATGTTTGAAAGACAGCATCTGTGTCTGTGTCTGGCACCTTCCCTCAACGTAAAGTGGGGTGTGGAATGGACATAGTGTCAAATTGCTTTACAGATAATCTCCCCCAAGAGGAAGGCCAATCAATCTCCTAGATTCTTTTGATAGCATTGACCGGCGGGTTTTCATCAGCAGACAGTGCAACCCCGCAGGATTTGAAAGCCTTCTCAGAGCCAATCTTTTCTGTCCTTCCACGGAGGATGTAGCGAAGCAACAAAGGTTCTGACGCATCATATCATATGAGTGGCATCGACACGGAATATGGTCCTGCCAGAGATACGTCTGAAACACAGTGGTGTACCAAACAAAAGACTTCGGGTTTCAACCCCTCATTAAACAGATTTCTCAATTTTCCGTCAATCGTATGTTTCTCTCTTATTTTGATCTCCCACTTTGTTACAGCTTTTGCACCTTATTGGTGAAGACTTCCCAGAGGGAAGAGAGAAAGAGAGGAGGAGGGTGAGCGACAAAGAGAGAGAGCGAGAGAGAGGGGAAATCCTTCCCTGTTTTGCAAACTTGTTTTTTCTCCAAAAATATGATCATTGACATATTTTATTTTATTACTATTATTTTATTGCATGTATTTATTGAGTGCAGATCCAGCTTCAAGGAGCAACAGAGCGCAGTTCATCTCGGGTCAAAAGGTTTAAGGGTTAGAAGGAAAATGTACAACAGCACTATGTTACATTGAATTTAATAACGGCCAGGCTATTATTTATTTATTATTACATTTATATGGCGCAACTAACCCTCAGGCATCGGGGCGCATAAGTGCATATTATGCAAGTCAGTGCAGAAAGAACGAGCATGCTCGTCCTTGGCATTTAACAGGACCAGTCATTCGGGGCGAGGTGAGGTGGCTGATAGCGGACTCGGGGTTGTTACGGTGCATGAACAATGTGCTGCGTGAAAGGGAAGGCTTTGTGCTCCTTTCTGAATCACACGAGGAAGCATGTGAGTTTAATGTTGATACTGTGAGGTTCCAGGGTGCTGGGCCATGGATAGAGAATGCAGGCTGTCTACTCGTTTTCTTGTTTGAGATGTGTGCAGCTCGATACTGACTGGGTTCTGCTTCTTGGGGAGCGCTGGCCAGCAGAGATGGTGACCTTGTTAGCCAGGCAGGAAGGAGCACTCAAGGTTACAGCTTTGTAAATAAAGCAGCTGGTCTTTTAGGTGATGCGTGCTTGCAGAGGCTGCCACTGCAGTCCCAATCCACTGTATTACCCCCCAATTACAATGCAGATCACTCATGTGCAGCACTAGGGCTGCCAACATATTGTGGATCTGTAGGAGTTCGGAGAGCACCGTAGCGATAAGAACGTGGTGTTCAGTTCATTGGTCCATATGATCTGCTCCATCAGAAAACGAGCTACTAAATCTATAAAAAAATATGTTTTTACTTATTTACAATTTATAATTTATAAAGAAAACTGTGCCCACCCTTACATGACACACGTGTGTAATACACTTTGTTTCCAACCTTTAAGGCATCTATTAACATTAAAAAAAATACATTTGCAGATGCCAATCAACTGCCCATGCCTTTTTCTCCTAAATCTGCAGTCTCGAGAGGTGCAGGGACCAGCCGGTCTAATATGAACATTAACCAGCGTTAACAAAGCACAAACTGTACTTGTTTAGAACGGTGTATATTTATTTTACGTCATGCCACAAGGATATCATCCTTAGCATTCCCTCAACCAGATTTTCTGTTTGTTTTGGCTCAACCTTGCCCCTTCAGCTTTGCCAAAACGGTTGGTATATACTGTATTGCAGAGACCATGTCGTCTGACAAATCCTCACAACCCTTCCTTGCCATTTATTGCGAGCTATGCATGTGGACGATTGTATTGCTGTCATTCCCATTGCTTTTATAAAAAGACAATTGCAACCTCTAGGCAGGGATTATTTGATACCAATATGCTGCAACCACTGTTACCAAAATCTTGTCACATTTCATTGATTTGTGGTAAGACCATGAGCTGTACAAATGGGATTGTGCATGGCTATGTAACAACTCTGACCAGTAACACATCTGTCTCAAACAAATGGAACACAGTGTAAAAAAAATGAAAAAATACAAAGGCATCATTCTGGGCTCCGGTGTAGGTGTGGAATGACAAAGTCTTGCCTGTAATGTTGAGAATAATAGACAATGGTGGATTATGAAGGTCTGTACGTTATTGCAATGTTGTATGAAGGTTTACTTTGGTAGTCAATATGTGAATACAAGATCTCACAGCATAAAGCATAAAAAACCTTTTTTATAGGAACATGTGTATTAAATATATTTTGAGTAACTATAGTAAGGTATTTAATATAACATGCATTTTAGTGTAACATGTGTACATACTTTAGTTACACATATTAGTAACATTTTAGAAACACTTTTTAAGGTAGTAACCTCTTCTCCCATTCCTGAGAACTGTTATAAAAGTTGCCTTTATTGTCAAATCGAATGGACATAATAATTTGACCTCAGAAGGATGAAGGCTCGGTCAAGTCATCCCCAATGTATTTCAGACCTATCGCATGCAGGATATGCTCACACTTATGCAGCAGATGCTCAACACACAGAGCTGTCTTAAAGGCAGAAACATTTTCTACCAAGCTACTCTGGGGCCAAAGCTCATTCATTTACAGAATACTTTAATGATGTTCTGCCCCATGTCACTAAGGATCTCCAAGTGACTCATGCCCACCGGACATCTTCAAAGAAATCCTCAACCACAAAACCCCAGCGACACAAATCCGGCACATAATGAACCTGTAAATGAACACAGGAAGTGTTCCAAACTCCTTCAAATCAGCTTCTATCAAACCATTCATAAAAAGTGCAGAAGACCCAAGCAACTAAAGACCCATATCCAACTTAACTTACCCTACCCGACAAATATCTTGGAGAACAATGCATACAAAACCTTACTTAAATATGTAGAAACAAATGGAATACTTGACAGCTCGCAAGTTGGCTTCAGACCAATGAGAGAACAGAATCAGCACTTCTATTGATATGGATGACCTAAAAATAAATGCAGACAACGGTGCACAATTTGTCCTCTTTCAACTGGACCTATATGCGGCATTCAAGACAATCACACAACACTAATAAAAAGACTGATGAAATGTGGCATACAAGAATCCTAAGGTTATCGCAGTTTGGTGCTAGTTTGTCGCACTTGCCCTGATGTGTAGTATTGAGTGTGTCAATCGTATTGTTTAACAACACAATACATCTTTTTTAAATGTATTAATGCAGTACACTTGATAGGAATTTTCAGCCAACACGTGTTTCGACACAAAGTCTTTTTCAAGGCTGATTTTCAACAGTATTTTGAAAACCGATTACTGAATACAGCACTTTACATAGGACATATTTACATACATTACTATTATTACCCAATTGAAATTGATACTTATTTATCAACCTCAGAATGATGAAAGGCTGAGTTGGTCTTGCTGCATTTGAACCTGCAACAATCACAACAACAAGCATTTAACCCGCTGAGCCCTTTTACTGACTTTACAGGGGAAATGATGGTACTATCTGGCCTTAATTTGGCAACAGTTGGAACATTGTGTGAGCTGGTGGGGGTATGTGATGGAAGTGCCTGGCAAATGACTCTCCCTTGTCTGCACAACATCCAAAGCTGTTGGCTTTGCCAGTGCTTCGTTAGTCTGCCACTGCTCTGATATGCACTGTCGGAAAATGCAGGTTGCCTGAAGGGCTTAGTGCTGTAAATGGGCTCTGGCAGAATAATGTTGTCTTTGAGCCCTGCTGGGTAACAGGAGGGCGGGGGTTCAGGCAATGAACATGATTTACAGGGCGTCCACTAATCCTGCTGGGCAAGGGCTTCAAAGTTAATCAATCAAAGAGAGGAAGTTTTCATTTAATTTCATTTTATTGTGTTTGTAAATTGCTTCCACCAAAACAATCTACAGTGCAAAACAGATCAAATTAGAACACAGAGCAACAGAACAAGCATTCATTAAGAAGAGTGCAAGACACTTATCTGGAAAGGCAAAATGGAGAAGAGGGGTGCAAACCGAAGAATGAACAAAAAAAGAAAGGAAAGGGAAAAAGCATAACAGTTGCATGCTGTGCCAGTGGGTGGGGGGCGATGGGGGCTTTGAGGGGGGGGCAGGATTAGTTGCAACTGTGTATGAGGGAACGATTAAGAAGATAAAGAAACAGCTCAGGGAACGGTTAGGTGGAGCCAGGCCATGAAGACATTTAAACACCATGCACAGAAAATGGAATGGTAAATGAGTCAAGACCAGAAGCCAACAAAGAGAGCTAGGGACATCTGAGCAGAGTGAGGAAGGTGATGGAAAGTAGACACACAGACATGGGAACAGGAACAATATAAGGACAAAGTAAGCGAGAGGTGCAATATTTCACTTGAGAAAATATCAAAGTAAGAGTCAATGGGCCCCTTTCCGAGTCCGGTGGTAACCCTTCCGGTGCTACCGGCGGGTTGCCGCAGGACTTGGAATGATTTATCGGTGCCTGACTTCCCGGTGCCACGGGGCTATTCTAAGTCTGGCAGCCGGGAAGTAAGGCGCCGGCAATTTTGTTAATCCCCATTCCCATAGAGTTCTATGGGAATGGGGACATGGGAGCACCGGCACAGTTAACAATGTTTCCGATGCTCCGGTGACAAGTCTTCCTACCGTGGCCGCTGCGCCCAGCACGGTCAGACCTGTCAGGAACAGCGGCTCCGGCAGGCAGACTTGTAGTTTGCCGGTCCAGAAACAATGGTGCCGGTAGCCTTACCGGCGCCGTTGTTTCAGGACCAGCACACTTACAATGAAGCACAGTGTCTTGAAAGTATGAAAGGATAGAAGAGGCATCTAATTGTATTTATTTTTATTTCATATTATTGTTGCTTTGTAAGGTGCTTTATACAACAGAATTATGTTTCAAAACGCCACAAGGCTACATGGGAAGGGAACCGGAGACATAATAACACTGGTAAGAAAAAGAAACAAAAAGCAACACAATATATATAGAGTCGTGGTCCTACTAGGCCTTGTGGCATTCAGGTGTGCAAGTGCATTCCAAATGTAATTCCCAGATGTTATGTAGTTGGAAGCAGCAGGTACCAGCAGGTGCAACGATATAGGAATGGGAAAAAAAAGCTCAGAGTAAAAGATCAGCCAGGTTATGGGAAGAGGAAGTGAAAGACATGGTCAGAGGTGGGAATGATAGCATGGGAGAAGGAGGACGAAGGAGAGGGGGGGAAGTGGGAATGAAAGGGACTTCGGTTTTTGGTGGGTTTACGTGAGGACATCCACGAGTCAACAGCAAGACGACAGAGGAACAAGAATGTTCTAAAAAAAAATCAAAAAAAAATCGATACAATAGTAACAATTGTTAGTTAGGCTTTTAGCCAATAAGGGAAAATGTGATCAACTCATATAATACCATGTGTGACCTACACATCGCCTAAATGATGACCCTATGACCACCCTGCAGCAAGGGTGCTTCTTTACCTACCCACAGCCTACGACAAACAGAGAAATACCTCTTGCTAACACATCTGAACGAGTGCATTCACTCTGATTTGTCAGTGTAGGTATACCACCTCTAGTCACACCAGTGATATCAAACGCCATCTTTAATGTTACCCATCCAGAGACTACAGCCATGCTCTCCTCGGATTTGTAAGTGGCAATGAGTGCCAGCAGAACATTAAAATGTGCAACAACGAATTTCTATTACTGGACTAAAGGAAATGGCCTTTGCCTCAAAGAAAGTGAAACAGGGATCTGCCATCAGCAGTTTCCAATGACCAGCCTCTCCACTGCCACTAAAGCTGCTCGCAGTTCCGGAAGGTCATGTGACTGCTGGCCAATGCATTCCCCGATCAATAAGGATGTAAATAGTTCACCATCGTTAGGAGTTCTCCACCTGCCAAAAGGTGCGTGGTGCCTCATTGACTGAAAACACTCCCATCACTTCATCTAAATCAGCACCGGCAGTTCACAGCAGCCATCCTGGTCTTTCTCCAGAGCTGAACCTTGGTCAGTTAGGCCACGCGACCACCTCCTTTCCTGTTAGGGCACCAATCCAGGGAGGTGTTCAAGCCTGGCAATCAACTGGCTTCCTGAAACTCAACAGAGTACATGCTCCTTCCAAGTGCACCAAAAGCATCCAAGTCCACAACCAGTTTTCTGGGATGGATCTCAAAGCCTTCTCCTTGCAACTTTCCCCCCAGTGCAACATTAATCGCTTCACTATCCACTAACAATTGTATTTCAAAGCATCTATCACAAAGAAGAAGCAGCTGCCTGGTGCAACCTCTCCCTCCTAAGCAGGTTCAATACCTTCATCGCAACTCAGACTTCAGAGCCATCGCCCAAGCCCTGGTGCTCTCCCACCAGTTTGGGGCAACATTCTCATTGCAAGTATCCCAGCCACAACCGTGATCCCGATGAAAGCAGTAAAATCATTGCAGCCCGTCTCATCCCAGGATGGAACATACTGGTCTACAACTCGTCTACATTAAGGGCCCCTCACTGGTTAAACCTTCAGGACTCCCTCACCTTCCAGAGGGCCTGCATCACCCACACAAAGTTGATGACATTGACACCATCATCTATAACCAAGAAACTCACTACCTTAGGAAGCTAATACTACACTAGGAGCCACGGCATCCCCAGAGTAGAATCACAGAAGTGCGAGAAAGAGAAGACTACAAGGTAGGCGTTCTCCTGCTATGTTCTCACACCCTGGAAGCCCACACCTACAGACATCAGGATGGCTCACTTCCTCCTGTGCTTCATAAAGGACCGACAGACCCTGCGCTTCAAGGAAAACTGCACATATCTATGGGGATGTGCTACAGACGGCAATCCCCCCCTTCTGCCACCCATGCTTCGCCATCTCATCAGCTATGCACTGTTACTCTATGCACCCCACTTTCCACTAATTTCCCACCATGTCTGCACCAGGTAAATCAGCCCTGCCACAAGAAAGTATTTTACTGCCAAGAAAAAACAACATGAAAAACCCTGCACATTCATTGTTACTAGGGGTGTTGCTAGGTCTGGAAAAGATCTGGGGCTATGCTAATGTAGGGGGTGTCGGGACTCGGGGGCTAGCTAGCCTTTTGGTTGAAGCCCTTGAGCTTCTATCCCGGGATACAACCATAAGACCTTAGGCTATAGCCCCCCAACCACCCTCTGATTGTTACAGGGTGTCTCATTGGAGGCTAGCAGCAGATTCGAAGGCATTTTCCCAGCGTGTAACTCCTTCACTGACAGTGGCGCAGGACATCCAAGACTCTGATGCCACACTGAGCCACCACCAGGGACACCAGGTCTAGGCATATTTTGGTCATTTCAGCAGTTAAATGTTAAGTGGAAGAAAAACAGGG
The DNA here is from genome assembly GCF_040938575.1 of Ambystoma mexicanum. Classification (NCBI taxonomy): domain Eukaryota; kingdom Metazoa; phylum Chordata; class Amphibia; order Caudata; family Ambystomatidae; genus Ambystoma; species Ambystoma mexicanum. The sequence goes on along the minus strand of NC_090930.1, from coordinate 1,270,124,963 downwards.
CACTGGAAGCTGGGACATATGCAATGCTCATCGCAGGAGTCTAACCCCTAACATACACTCTTCAGTAAACTGGCATGTTAGGACGAGCCTTTGACACCCATTGGCAAGCGACAATAAAGCAACGCCTGGGGGGATCACTGATATCCAGATTCCTGCACCATTCAACGCGAGCTTACCAAGCATGCCCTGCCTGTGACCTTCTGACATCCCTCAACCTGGCTAAAGACAAGTGTTGTCCTATTTTCACGTTTCTTTATTTTCATAAAGTACTCTGACGTGGCTGTAACGGGACATTCTATTTGCCATGTGGAACACATCTAAAAAAGAAACACATACATCAAGTAGACCTACAGTTCACGAGGAAGAAAGTCAAATATCTCCTTGGTGTTTGCGTAGAAAAGCCTGGGAATACATGTTTTAAGAGAAAGGTCACGGCTTTCCCCGAAACTGCAGAGCAACATACTTATTCATCTGTTGGTATGCCATTTTGTGACAGTAAAAGGGGCTCTTTGACCACTGTTTGACCAGTAATTTAATCATAGCTATAATTTACCTGCAAAACAAATGACATGTCTGCGCACTTCAATGTCGCACGTGAGGGGAATACGTTTGTTATCTATTTCTATTGTGCAGGGCCGACTCTGAACCAGTCCCGTGCGCTGGAAGTTCGTCCTCCTGTCAGACGCGCTACGCCATAATATAACATAACTGGAGACACATGCGAAGATGATGACGGCCTCGGTCATGTACGGCATCAATGTCTCCTCTAGTTACGCCTTTGGATTACTTCCCTTCGCTTGGGGAAGACATCTTGATTGGGCGCCATTGCTCTAGACAACATCAGTATGTGAAATATAAGGTATCGCGTTGATTTGCCCGCAGGTGTTTTTCCAATGTAATGTTGCTCGAAAAAATGACATCGAAAATACTAATTGAAATATTTTGAGGGGTGTAACAAGGGGGTGGAAGGTGGTTGAGGCAGGGTTTATAATATATGGCTGCAGGGGCTTGGTGGAACCCCCCACATATTTGTTAAAACAATTATATGAGGTTTTTCAAAAAAATAGTTTGTTCGAAAAATATTTTTTTGAAAAAAACTCATGTCGGCAAAAAGACATGGAACCAAATATCCATCTCTTTATTGTGAAAGCTCTGCCATAAATAGTCTAAAAAAATGAGCTGCTGGAAGTGTTCATGCGTGTAAAATATATGAATAAACACATCATTCTGGTAAAAGGGTGACAGACACATTTTGTTTCTAACAATGACATGAACAAATTCGGGGTCTCTAAGGAGCATGAAATGATCAAGAGAGAAAATCATCTGGCCATAACTAATGGAAACATTATTTGGGGAAGAGACTCGTGGAGAAGTTAAGAAAATGATAATGGTGTCATATTTATATAGTGCCTTAATCCAACCTTTACAGAGCACATATTTACATACAATATCACTCAACTGAAATTGGTACTCATTTATTGACCTCGGAAGAATGAAAGGCTGAGTTGGCCTTGCCAGGATTCGAACCTGCAGTGAGCGCTCAACCCTCTGAGCTATCTTAAAGAAGAGTGTGAGTAATACGGCAGAAAGGAAGCTTACGTCTTCTGAAAATCCAATTCTCTATGCCCCTCTGAGGCAAGTTCCGTTTACAAGCAGTAATGGTGCTGTTGAAACATATGAGCTGCAATCTCGGATGAACTAATGGTTGAACGGGGGCGGGAGTGGGGGCGGGGGGCGTTTGATCAATCCATATTGTGCATTGTAGGAAGTACACATAAGCAGCGCTTGTGGGAGTCTGACTCTGCGTCTATGTCGTGCCCCCAGGCGTTCTGTGCACTGTGTTAAGTTCGCGGGCCCGCGGCCTATGCGCGGGGGCTGGAGTTGATCAATGAGGCCGCGCGGCCTGTGACGCAGCTCCAGCGGGAGCTGGAATGAATGCACTCCCACGCTGATGTTGGGTCTGCCCCGGAACTGCCTCCCGAACGCGGGGGCGGGGCTTTTATTAGGACGCCCTGCGTCACCGCGCAGCGGGACGCAGGGCGGAACGTAACATTCCTCCTTTATTAGAAAACAAAACAAAACACATAACTATAACTGCCAAACAACTGCGAGGTCCAACAACAACTGTCCGTCTTCAACACTCAGCCGCCCTGCCATTAGGGTTTATGGCACCAGTGTACCAGCTACCACACATAGTCACTTAGCTTAGCTGGCGGTCTTGTTGTTGTTCTCAGTCTGTATCGTCCTTCGCGGGGTTCACCCCCCCTTGCTTCCGGCTCTGTTCCATCTTCGCGGTTCGGGCCCTCGAGGCCGGGTTCATCCACCGGCTCCCAGTCTCCATCCCTCGCTCCGTTGTCCTCAGGGATGGCCTCCGGCTCTTCTTCACTGGGAGGAGTGTCCTCGCCTTCCCAATGGCCCTCCTTGTCGGTCCACAGTGTACGTGGTACGGCCTTGAACCATGATGCATTCCTCGTCACTTGGCGGCTTCCCCGTGTCACCGTTACCATGGTTCCATGCCGGTTGCTGACGGTCCATGGAAGTTCCTCGTACCTGGTGTCCAGTTTAGACTTGGAGGGGTTTCGTAGCATGATGACCTGGTCACCCACTTGATGATGGGACGGCCTCGCTCTCCGCTTGCCACTCATGTGTTCGTTGGCATCCCTTCTCCTTCTCTCTGTGCGTTCCTCGTTCAACGCGTCCGGGGTTCTGCTTGGGTGATGCGGGATTGAGGATCTGATGACGGTGCCGAACATGAGGTCCGCAGGCGGAATGCCGGTTGTGCTGTGAGGCGTGACCCGGTAATTTCGGAGGAATCGGAAAAGGTCAACCTTCCAGGGGCTGGCGTTAGCCTTAGATACTCTGAGCACTTTATTGATAGTCATCATAAATCGCTCTACATCCCCGTTTGCCTGGGGGTGTTTTGGAGTGATGTGATGATACTTCACATTGAGTTCCTGTAGATACTTTTTGAAATCCTCCCCTGTAAACGGCGGCCCATTGTCGCTTTTGATTGAGATAGGTAGTCCGTGAGTCGCAAACATTTTCTCTAGTGCCGGAATGACCACTTCCGCTGCTGTGGACTCAACTACCTCGACTTCCGGGTATCGAGAGTGATCATCGACGGCCACCAACAGGTGGAGGCCTTCTCGGAGCTTGCAGAAGTCAATGCTGATGGCCTCCCAGCGAGAGCGGCCCCGTTCTGCTGATATGATGGGTTCCGGGTCTGGCGGGGCCCCCGTGATCTGACAGGGTAGGCACGTGGCAACGAGTGTCTCGACCCGCTCCTCGATCTGGGGAAACCATACTCGGTGCCGAATGCGGGCTTTCGTCCTCACCAGTCCTTGGTGTCCTTCATGTGCTAGGGCCACTATCCTGTCCTGTAGTTTGAGAGGTATCACGATGCGGTTTCCCCGTAGTAACAGTCCACCTTCCGTGACTGACAAGTCTTGCCGCACTGTGAATATGCCGGACAGAAACCCTTTTGCTTCCGCTGTTCTGTTGTGTGTGTGTCTCATGAAAGTCTTCCAATCACCGGAAAGGATGGCATTTTTCACTAAGTCACAACACGGGTCCTGGTGCGTTTCCGCCTCGATCTCCTCGATGCTCACCGCCTTGGGTCTCATTGCGCGCACTACTTGGCATATGTGTTCCTCTGTCTCTGCCGCCACTTGGATCTCTTGTTGAGTGGCCTCTCGCGGATGCCTGGAGAGATAGTCCGCTGGGTTTCCACTGCCTGGTTGATAGACGAGATTAAAGTCATATTGCTGGAGGTGCAGTAACCACTTGGTGATTCGGGCCGGAGGGTGTGCCGATGTTCCCATGAAGATTGGTAGCAGGGGCTTGTGGTCCGTGATTGTCGTGAAGTGACGCCCATAAAGGTAGAGGTGAAAGTGTCGGCACCCCCACAGCACGGCAATGGCCTCCTTTTTTTTTTTTTTTTTTGAAAAATCTTTATTGGTTTTTCAAGACATATAACAAACAGCGCTTCGGCTTGGCGGTGTAATATATGTAATAACAAAAGAAGAGGAAAAAACAACAACAACCTTAACAATCCCTCCCCACCCATCCCACCCCCCTCCCCTCGAGACCGCAGGTTAGGCCTCAGTTTTCAATAGGCTCGTGTGCCGAGCAGGGACCGCCAGGACTGTTTGGTGTGCTGTCCGTTGTTGCTGAGCGGAGTAGCGGTTCTGTTAGCTCTACCCAGCGGAGAAGATCTGCACTGGAGTCAAGTTTTTGTACCTGGATGGCCATTTCCCAAGCCGCCGTCTCCGCGGCGGCCCATCTCTTGAGGTCGTACCACCAAAGGGCCTCACTAGGTCCCCTTGTGCTCTTCCAACCCATGGCTATGCGCCTTTTTGCTGTTATGTAAATCAAGTCCAGGAGTCTATTTAGGGGCTTGTTCTTAGTGCTTCGCCTGTATGTCCCCAGTATGCAAGCTGCAGGTTCGTGAATTTCAACTTCAATCCCGGCCAGCGCCACCCTATCTCGCACCCGGGTCCAAAACCTCAGGACCGCGGGGCAGCTCCAGAACATATGAGTCATTCCTGCTTGTGGCGCATGGCATTTGGGGCATGTTTGTGGCGTGGCCCCCTTGAACTTAGATATGGCATCAGGCGTAAGGTAGGCTCGGTTCGTGATGTATAGCTGTATTAATTGGAGGCGAGCGTTCCTGGAGGTCTTTTTATGGTAGTGGGTGATCTTTTCCCATGTGTTGTCCTCGAACACGAGGCCCATTTCGCTCTCCCATCTCTTTTTGCATTTTAGTTCATTCGTTGTCGTTGCCTGTAATAGGGCCTCGTATATTCTGGAGGTTTCGTGGCCTCCTTCGGCAGTGTCCAGCAATGTTTCGATGGTTTCGTTCTCAGTAAATTGATTGTCTGCCTCAGGCCATCTCTTCCTTAAGGCCCGAGTTACTGCCCCGTGGAGCAAGAACTGCCCGGTGGGCAGGCCCGTCAGCTCGCAGAGGTCGGGGAATGAAAAAAGTTCGTGTTCGTGCACGAGGTCGCCCAGTGTCGCCACCCCGTAAGGCTCCCATACTGATCGAGCCTCGGTGTGCCCCCAAGAGGGTGTCGCCATTACTGCAGCGATGGGGATCTGTGGGGAGTAAGGGTCTCGCAGCCCCACAGCCTTACAGGCCCTCTTCCAGAGCTGAGTTCCCAACTTGGCCAGGTATGGGTGACGCTGTGGGGCCCCTTTCTCGACCCACAACAAGTCTCGAAGTAGCAGTAGTGGCAGAGCCGGCTGGAGAAGTCTGGTGTCAGTGGTGGTTTCATCCGCCATCCAGTGCATTACGTGTTTCAATTGGCTGGCCAGGAAATATAGTTCGAAATTAGGGACTTTCAGTCCGCCCCTCTCGTAGGGTCTCTGGAGGATGTCAAGCCCCACCCTGTGCCTTCCTCCCTGCCACAGGAATTCTCTGCAGAGTTTGTTCAAGTCTCTGAAAAAGGCTGAGGGGATGTTGTAGGGGACATTGGTGAAGCAATGTAGCAGGCGTGGGAGCGCTACCATTTTGAGGAGGCCTGCCCTTCCTGCCACGGAGAGAGGAAGTTTTCCCCAGAAAGCCATGGAGTTGGTGAGTGCATCCTTTGTTCTGACTGTGTTGAGGATGTGTTCAGTGTTCGGGCTACGGTGTATGGCAATGCCCAAGTATTTGAAGGACGTTACCTGCCACTGTAGAGCCAGTGGGGGCAGGGATCCGCCCTCACTGCTGTATAGCGCTGCGAGGGGGTAGAGACACGACTTGTCTTTGTTTATCTGGATGCCTGTGTGTTTTTGGAAGCAGTCAAGTGTCTCCAAGATGTAGGGCAGGAGGTGCTCAGGGTCGTTAAGGTAGAGGAGAGTGTCGTCCGCGTACATGGAGATGAGGTGTGTCACTCCATCTAGTATAATGCCTCCTCCACCGTATTCCTGCCGGATGTACGCGGCCACAGGCTCCGCAGCAATGATGTAGAGCATGGGGGATAAGGGACATCCCTGTCGTGTGCCTCTGTGGAGGGGCCATTTGTCGGAGTACGTCTTGTTGGTACGCACTCTGGCCTCGGGGTGTGTGTAAAGCAACTGGGTCCATTTGAGGAAGGCGGGTCCAATGCCCATCTTAGCCATGGTGGCGTATAACCATTCCCACTTAACCGAATCAAAGGCCTTGGTGGCGTCTAGAGATGCCACCGCGTATTTCTGGGTGTCTTGCTCGGTGCGGTATATGATGTGGTGCAACCTGCGTAAATTTTCAGTGATAGAGCGCCCGGGTACATAGCCAGTTTGGTCGTGGTGAATCAGCAGGGGGATCACCTTGCGTAGTCTATTAGCGAGGAGTGCCGACAGTATTTTGCAGTCGACATTTAGCATAGAGAGAGGTCTATATGAACCGCAATCCGTGCCGTCTTTGCCGGGCTTCAGCAAGGGGATGATTATTGCTTCCCTCATGGAGTCAGGGAGTATGCCGCAGTCAAAGGCCTCATTGTACACTTGTGCCAGCAGAGGGGCCAGGGTCTCCTCATATGTCTTATAGAATTCCCCCGGGAGACCATCCATACCTGGGGCTTTCCCAGAGGGTAAAGATCTAATGGTTGCCTTGACCTCGTCTGGGGTGATTGGGTCTTCTAGGGCTACGGCCAACTGTGGGTCTAGTTTGGGTAACTCTATGCAATCTAGGGCGTCCTCGATCCCGGTATCTAGCGAGGGCGGGGTTTTGGAGTACAGGTCCTGGTAGTATTCTGCGAAGACCATGTTAATTTCAGCCTGGGTGTGCACCGGAGTGCCATCTGGTCTGAGGATGTGGCAGATGGGGGTCCTAGGGGTTTCCCTTTTGTACAGCCAGGCCAGGAGTTTGCCGGGCTTGTCTCCTAGGGCGTGTGTCCTTTCAGTGTGTTTGGCGTAGCTTAATTTCCCCAGGGACTCCCAGTGCGACAGACAGGCCTGTCTCTGTATTATTATTTCCCGTACCTGCTCGGGAGTCGGATTAGCCTTGTTCTCCAGCTCCCCCAGCCTACTTTCTGCTTTAGCCAGGGCATTCGTAATGACCTTTTGAGTCCCCCCTACTGCTGCCAGCATGTCCCCTCTCATAACCACCTTATACGCCTCCCAAGCGGTGCTAATGCATTCTACGCTGCCTAGATTGTGTAGCCAGTATTCGTCTGTGCTGTCTTGTACGTGGTCCCTGAAGGCCGCGTCAAGCAATGCTTCTGCTCGCAGTCTCCATGTAGGGATCGGGGGTCTGGGCGGGTGTATCTCCCAGGTGACCGACAGGGGTGAGTGGTCTGATAGTACTCTGGGTAAGTATTGTGCCTCGCTGAAAGTGGCCTGCTGCTCCTGGCTGACCAGTATGTAGTCCAACCTGGTGTGGACGTTATGTGGCGGGGAGAAGAAGGAATATTCCCGTCTCTCCGGGTTCAATTCCCTCCACAGGTCGCTAAGTGACAGGTGGGAAATCAGTTTGGATAGTATCTTGGCAGGGGGGGACGGGCGGGAGTGTTTGTTGTCTGACCTATCTTTGAGGGGGTCTAAAGTGCAGTTGTGGTCCCCACCCCAAATCATGGTGCAATTTACGTGGGGGCATAGTCTAGAGCTCAGGGAGTGGAAGAAAGCCGTGGCGTCATGGTTAGGCGCATAGGTGCTAATCAGGCATAGGTCTCTTCCCTCCAAGGTACCCTGCACCAGTGCCATCCTACCTTCGTTATCCGTTTTGGTGTCCGTGACTTTGAAAGGGACTGACGGGTTAATCCACACCAGGACCCCCCTAGCATATGAGGAGTAGGAGGATCCCACCAAGGTCCCCCGCCAGGTTTTGGCTAGCGCTGTCAGTTTAGCCTCTGTTAGGTGTGTCTCCTGAAGCATGGCGATCCCTACCTTGCATCGTCGCAGGTATGTTTGGATTCTTCGTTGTTTCACGTGGCTATTCATGCCTCTGACGTTCCATGTCATAACTTTTACTTTCTCAGCCATAGTCGTGGTGGTGTTCTCTCACTTGTTCTGGTCCTTGGCTCGGTCTCGTTAGAGATGCTGTGGTATTGAAGGAGTCCTGCGGTCTCGGTATTTCAACTTTAGGGTTCCCAACTAGGGTGCGGATTTCTGGCTCCCCTTTCCCTAAGAAAAAACTTTCCCAACCGATAACTGGTCTGACGAGGTATTCCTTGTCGTGACTGTCCCGTTTCCGCTCCCTAGGACCTGGCATGGTCTTCGGGTGCCCTACAGGTGGGTAAACGTACCCTGAAAAAACAGAAGAAAAGAGAACAAGCTCCTGGGGGGTTGCGGGAGCTAAAACCTCGGTGTTCCGCGTGATAGGATCCTTCCAGCTGCTTCGGGGTTGTGTTGCAATGATCTTATGGTGCGATGCGATACGGCAGTCTAGGTGGGTGTATCAGTGCGGCTTGCGCCTCTTGCCTTCTATGTCTGGAAGTTGCTGCTCATCCATCCAGTCCCGGGCCAGTTCCGGCGTGTCGAATAGGTGGGCTCTGTTTTTATGTATTACTTTCAGCCTTGCAGGGTATAGGAGCATGTATTTCAAACCAGCGGCCTTCAACCTGGCTTTGGTGTAGGTGAACTGAGCCCTGTTCATCTGCACTTGAAAGGTATAGTCTGGGTAAATAGCGATCTTGGCCGAATTTCTCAATATCTGGCCCCCTGACCGAGAGTACGCCAGGACGACCTCGCGATCTCTGTAATTTAATACTTTTGCTATCATAGGCCTGGGTGGGCCTCCAGGCGGGGGCCTCTTGGCAAGCGACCTATGAGCCCTTTCGATGGAGAACCCCTGCGATAGTTTCTCTGCGCCAATCTCCTGTAGCAGGAGGTTTTCCACGTAGTTGGTGGGGTCCGAGCCTTCGATGCCCTCAGGCAGTCCGAGCAGCCGGATGTTATTCCGGCGGGCCCTCCCTTCGGCCTCCTCCATCTTGTCCTCGAGATTCTTGACCGTTTGCTGGAGGCCTTCCATGTCGTGCAGAAGCTGGGTGTTCGCTTCGGAGTTCTCACGTACTTGGGTCTCGAGCGCATCAGTTCTATCAGCCAGGGAGCGGACGTCATGGCGGAGGAGTCCCAGATCTATGGCCACTGCGTCAATTTTGTTCACCATGGTCGTTTGGATTAGTTTGATGGCCTCCAAGAGTTGCGAGTTGGTGGGTTCAGGCGTCGCTGGAGTAGGGCTCGCGTCCCCAGCAGCAGTCGCCATGGTTGGGCACTCAGGACTGGGGGGTTCGGGGGCTGTGTAAGCGTCCAGGGTGGTCTGCCGCTGTTTAGACCTGGCTCCCCTCCCCGTAGGCTTGTCCAAGTAGGACATCCTCTCACCACGGCGAGTTTTTAGTGCCCACTGTAGAGGTCGCCCACTTACTGTCCTCCGGCACTCGTAAGGTTATGGTCTGCACTTTGGGCCCTCCTGCGGGGTGTCTGGCGCTCCGGCGCCGGTCCGAGGGCCTCCAAGCTCCGCCGGGTGCGATAGGTCCGAGCCGGGCCTTATATGGTGGTTCGTGGGAGACCTCTTGTTCCGACCTAAGCTGCTTCTCTCGATGCTCGGTGGGGGGGGGAGGCTCCTCTCTGTGGCTGCCCGCTCCGAGTATCGCGGTTCAAGCAACCCGCCCCCGGGACGCAGGGGGGCCCGGGCCGAAGCGCGACTCGGGCGGGGATGGATGGTGTGCGTAGGACGGCCTTCTCTCGGAGGGCGAGCTGGCGCCGGGCTCAGCAGATGGAAGCCGCCATCTTGGCTGTCCGCGTCATGGGGTGCGCGGACCTCTCCGCTCGGCTCCCAGGCTTCCACCTACGCGTACGAGGGGTCCAGGAGGTTCTCGTCGCTGGTAGCAGCTCTCGGGGTGGTTTGTGGACACCAAGGCGAGGATGGATGGTGAGTGCAGCTCCGGTGGCAGCGCCGACCGGGGGCAGCGCGAGGTGGCCGGCGCTCGCACTCGATGTAGTGCGCGGTCTCTAGCTCCGGCCGGGCCTCGATCCCCGTGGTTCCTGCAGCAGGGCCGGCGGGCGCCCTCGTCCGCCCCAGTCGCTCTCTCGTCCTCGGGCCCAGGGCTCCCGAGCCTACCGTTGGGGTGGCCGCCGGGGGGGTCAGCAGGGGCGCCCCCCCACTATTCCACTTGGCGACGTAGGACGGCCTTCTCTCGGAGGGCGAGCTGGCGCTGGGCTCTCCGGGCTCAGCAGATGGAAGCCGCCATCTTGGCTGTCCGCGCCGTGGGATGCGCGGTCTTCTCTCCTCGGCTCCCGGGCTTTCACCTTCGCATGCGAGGGGTCCAGGAGGTTCTCGTCACAGCTGGCAGCTCTCGGGGTGATTTAAAGACGCTAAGGCCGGCTTGAATGCAGGGAAAAACAGCTTATCAATAGCTCATCGTGCGGAGCATACCGAAATCACGTCCGCTCTACATGGCGGTTGGCCACGCCCCCCAATGGCCTCCTTTTCGATGTGTGAGTACCTTTGTTCGGTCTCTGTGAGGGCTCTCGACGCATACGCAATCGGTCTCTTCTCCCCTTCTCTCGTGACTTGCATTAAGATGGCTCCGAGCCCTACGGGGCTGGCATCTACGAATAGCTCTGTGGGCAGTTCAGTGTTGTAGTAGGCCATCTTGGTGTCAGCTGAGAGGGAGTCCTTGATGCTCTCGAACGCGTCCTGGCATGTTGGCCCCCATTCCCACTTGACGTTGGCCTTCGTGAGTTCCCGCAGCGGCTCAGATAGCGTGGCCAGGTTTCGGATGAACCTCCCGCAGTAGGTGGCCATGCCTAAGAAACTGCGCACTTCCATGGGGGTCATCGGTGGGCTTGCCGCCTGGATGTCTGCGACCTTCTGCGGGTCAGGTGAGATGCCTGTGCTGCCAAACTTGTAGCCAAAAAAAGTGATCTCGGATTTGAGGAACTCGCACTTTTCCCGGTGTATTGTGAGCCCAACCTCTTGTAGTCGGCCCAGTAGGGCGTGAAGCCTCTCGACGTGTGTTTCTTTGTCGGGGGCGTGAATCAGAATATCATCGCTCACGTTGAGGACACCGGGGATGCCCCTGATGACCTCCTGGATGGTTTGCTGGAACACCTCCGCGGCAGACGATATTCCAAAACTCAGGCGTTTGTATCTCCGTAGCCCCAAATGTGTAGAGAACGTTGTTATGTATCGAGAGTCTCTGTGGAGTCTGAGTTGGTGATACCCCGCCTTTAGATCAATCTTTGAAAATATACTCGACCCTGTGAGGTCAGCCACAATCTCGTCGATTGTTGGGGTTATGTGGCGTTCCCTTTTGATGGCGGTGTTGGGGAGGCGCATGTCTATGCAGATCCATACCTTTCCAGGCTGCTTGGGCTTCCGTGTTACCACCATGGGAGAGACCCAGGGTGTGGGCCCTGTGACTTCCTCAATGATACCTGCCTCTTCTAGGGCCTTGAGTTCCTGCTCCACTTGTTCTCTCATGTGGAAAGGCGTTCTCCGGTGCCGGACGGCTTTCGGCTGCACTGTCTCATCAATATGAAGCTTGATGGTTTTGCCTTTCAGACAGCCTATGCCTTCTTGCAAGTCAGGGTACTGGTTCAGAATCTGCTCCACTTCCTTTTCATCGTTGACATGGCAGATGAATTGGACCACACCCAAATCCTCCGCTGCGTCCCCGCTCAGGAGGCTCTCAACACCTGCCTTCACCACATAGACTTTGGACCATAGTCTGTTTTTCCCGTGTCCCAGCGTGGTGCGGAACCTGCCAATGACCGGCAGGGGCTTTCGACCGCCGTATGCATATAACAGGGTGTCGGTGCTTTTCAGCTCTGGTGTAGGACTTAGGGTCAGGAAAATGCTTTCAGGCATGACGTTCACCGAAGCGCCTGTGTCGATGGTCATCAGAATGCACTGGTTTTGGATGGATACCATGCATTTGCGCCTTCGGGCGGCTTTTCTGCGAGGTCCTCGTCTTGGCATAGTGCAGACACCATGTATACCTTCCTTCCTTTCCTGTCTGTGTCCTTGGAGGGGGCCTGCAGCATCGCCGAGATATCATCCCCTTCATCCTCCGTGGAAGAGCTGGCCACTGCGACCCTTCTGGCACTGGCTTACTTCTTTTTCTTAGTCGCGGCCTTCTCCGGCTGGTTCTGCGGGGGCTGTATGGGGGTGTCCGTCGATCGGCATACCTTCGCGTAATGGTCCTTCCGGTCACATGCTCCACATGTGGTGCCTTGAGCAGGACAGTTGCGACGGCCATGTCGTGGGCCACCACACCAGCCACACTCTGTGGGTCCCGGAACGCGCGGTTGCCACCTGTTTTGGCCGTATCCACCACTGTTGTCATCTCTCGAGGGTTGTTTGTTGGTGACGCGGGCCACCATAGCCGTATTTAGAGCAGGTTGCAGCCTGTGTAGTGTGGCCTCCATGTTGGCCGCTCTGGTGTGTGCTAGTTCCCTCTGACGTCCTAGTTCAAGGATCCGCTGTAGGGGAATACCCTTCTCACTAAGTATCAGGCGCCTCAATTTTTCCGAATGAATCCCGTTGATGATCTGCCTCCTGATTTCCTTCTCCACGTTCGTGAATTCACAGGACATGGCTAACTTTCTCAGGCGGGTGTGGTATGCATCAAGGGTTTCCTCCGCTGCCTGTAAGGTGGTGCAGAAGAGAAATGTCTCATAGTCTGGGTTTAGTTGAGGGAGGAAGTGATCGGTGAGGGCGTCTTTCGCACTTCGGTACCCATCCTGGCCATCATCAACGTTGAGGGAATTGAAAATGCGCAGTACCTCGTCACCCACGCTGAGTAGAAGGTGTGCCTTCAGTTTCCTGGGCGCAGTGATTTCTTTGCACTCCATCGCCATCTCGAACTTCTGGATCCACAGCTGCCATCTGGGTCCGCATGACGACGGATCCGTGAAAGGGTCAAACGGCTGGACCAGTGTCGACGAAGTGCCTTGTGTTCGAGGTGGAGGTGGCGTCATGGACAGGTTTGCTGCAATTCTGGACGGCGTGGAGGGCCCAGGCGTGGATGCGCCGGCCGCCATGTTGGCGTGGACCTGATCCGTGATGTCGCAGTTGTCTCTGACGGCCACCCATGCAGCGACGTTGGGCCTACCTTGGAGGTGCCGCCGTATCCAGGCACCGTGTTACGACTCAGGGCCTGGCATTCCCTACACGCCGTGATGCTGCTCCCTTGTGCTGGATGTTCGATGCCACCTGGTTTTCTCGTTTCTGGAGTGAAGAAAAATGGACTTGGTGGCAGAGAGCATGAATGGATGAGGTAGGCAAAAAAAAAAAAAAATTTTTTTTTTTTTTTTTTTTTGGGTGGGGGGGTCACGTGTGTGATGGCACCCCCACCGGGTGTCCAAAAATTTAGCCGATGGCTGTGTGGCGTTATTGTGCTCTCCGAGCACCGAGCCTTTCGTGAGATTCGTCTCTCCTCGTCGCCATTGTTAAGTTCGCGGGCCCGCGGCCTACGCGCGGGGGCTGGAGTTGATCAATGAGGCCGCGCGGCCTGTGACGCAGCTCCAGCGGGAGCTGGAATGAATGCACTCCCACGCTGATGTTGGGTCTGCCCCGGAACTGCCTCCCGAACGCGGGGGCGGGGCTTTTATTAGGACGCCCTGCGTCACCGCGCAGCGGGACGCAGGGCGGAACGTAACACACTGGTATCCATTGGAAGCGTAGAGTGGAATCTGTTTATTGAAACGATCACCCAGTGTGCGTCGGCTCTCGGTTTTCTATCAATGCTTGCGGGAGGGGGTGCCTTTGTAAACCCGCCCCAGCCTAGTCAGTATGGCTTAGAGGGGCATACAATGTAATCTGAAGCAATGCACGTTTGAACGTATGGTAAGCGAATACTGGGACAGAAGGGAAATATTCTCGTAAAAAATATGTATGTGATGCACAAAAAACACGTTGTGACAGGAAAAATAAATGTGCAATCTGGAAATACCTTGGTATACAATAGTGAAGTTTCAGGGGCGTCATTTCACCAAAATGCCAGGCGTAGAGGAAGTGACACCACATGGCCTTTGACCTCTGATGCTATTACAGGAAGTGATGTTATTTGACCCCTCCACCTCGAAGTAACATCACGGGAAACGATGGAACACGACCTCTCACCCCTTGACAAAACAGAAAGGGACATCACATAGCATTGTTCCTAAGTACACCACGAGAAATATGGTTGCGATATCACTATAATGTGATATACATTTCATAGAAGAATGGATCACCATATGCATCGTTAATATGTGTATAGGACCATATTACCAAATGACTGTGAATGCTAGCAGACACCCAAGGCCAAATGATAACAATATGGTAATATATTGCACTTACGCTTAAGCACTTATACATACAATATCACCCAACCTGTGTTGGTTCTCATTTATCGACCTCAGAAGTATGAAAGGCTGAGTTGAGGTGTTTACGAACAGGCTACATCAGTGAATCACCCCCTGAAGTGTGCCTGGAAATAAACCTTTATGAGTCTGGCAATTATTGGATAGAATTCCAGAAAGACAAATTATGTGTTATTCCTATTCTTTCTTATTTAGTGTCACTGCTCAAAGTGATACACGTTTGAACCCTTTTATTATTTATTTTTTTTGAGATGCCTGAACAAGAAAGTCTGCCACTCCAAAAATAAAGAGCCACATGACACTGGCCACAACCCAGGAGCTTACATTTTAAAAAAAATAAAATAAAGATAAACAAAAAATAAAACGTTTTTAAAACATCTTTTTTTTCTAGGGGTAGTAAGGGAGAGCTCAGGGGTCACAACTGCAACCCCTGGCCACCCCCAAATGACGTCCCTGTGAAGTCTGCATCAGACTGGCCAATATAACATCAGAAAAACAAAAGAGGCAGTGGCTGAACGATTTAAAACCAATTGTATCCTCTGGGATGGCTCTAGGCAACCCCCCCAGCCCATCATTCCTCAGCCTGCCAAGCTTTTACAGAAAGGGGAAAGACCACGTGCAAACCAGATGCTGTCCCAACCCGAAAGCGGTAGTCCAGCTTGAACTGTTTGGTCACATACCCACTGCTTCAGACCACACGTTGGTCTCATTGGGCATCATCAGTGAGGAGCAGCTTGGATCTCTTGGCCCAGCCGGCACGGGACTCATGTCTGGGCATACATGTCTGCAATCAAACAAAAGGAAGGTCACTGTCTATTCATAAAACCGTTTGTACCCTTATTCATCAACAAGAACTCTTGTTATCAACCTCTTAAACTAATATAGGGAGATAACATTGTGGTTAAAAAAAATGTGTTTCTTATTAAAACACATTAATTTTATTATTTTTTCATCAAAACGCAAGTATAACCACCTGTTAATGTTTTTGATATGAACCACCAGGTGGTTATACTTGCGTTTTGATGAAATAATAATAATAAAATGAATGTGTTTTAATAAGGAACACATTTATGTTTTTAACACAATGTTATCTCCCTATATTTGTTTAAGAGGTTGATAACAAGAGTTCTTGTTGATGAATAAGGGTACACACGGTT
Organism: Ambystoma mexicanum; assembly: GCF_040938575.1. Taxonomy (NCBI): domain Eukaryota; kingdom Metazoa; phylum Chordata; class Amphibia; order Caudata; family Ambystomatidae; genus Ambystoma; species Ambystoma mexicanum. The sequence continues at coordinate 1,270,109,538 of NC_090930.1, read as the reverse complement.
TTATGAATAGACCGTGACCTTCCTTTTGTTTGATTGCATACATTGTATTCCCATTTAGTAGGAGGGTGCTACACCACATAGTGGGAAAGCCCTTGTCTGAAGACTACTGGGCATATATGTCTTTCACTCGGGGCGACTAAAGCAAAGCAAAAGAGGTGATGAATGGAAGGTTACAATTAATCATAACTTCTGGCATAGCTCTGGGCAACCCTTCAGATCACTGTTCTTTAGCCTGCCAAGCCATTACAAAATGGAGATTGACCACATGCAAATCAGGATTGGTCCCACCCCAAAAGGATCAGCCATGCTGAACATTTTTGTTCACATCTCACTGCCAAACTAAAACAGACACACATTCTAACAAAAAAGTCTCTATATTTTTCAGTGAAATGGAGATACTTCAATTAAATATCTCTGTCTTCTTCAGGACTCTGCAAAATGAAAGAAGTACCAGGACACCATTAATATCTCTACAATGTAACAGGGGAAAAGGAATATCTTCGAGCATCACTCAATAATGCTGTACATAGTTACTTCTTAACATGTTTGTTATCTCAATTTATATAGCAAAAATACATCTTGGTTTGACTAACCCCTAAGAAAGAGGGAAGGGCACAGTGATGCAAGAAGAGGGAAACACGACAGACCTCAGTAAAGCATGTAACATCCTGGCACACTTGCACCGCAACCCTTCCGAAGCCACAGCCCAGAGCCACCACCGAAGAGATGGGAACATGTTGCATGGATTGATCCAAACAAAGGTGTCGTCTTTAAAAACATTTAACACATATCCCATAGGAAATTCAAAGAAGGTTCACAGGGAGGACAGATGCATCTATCAATGTAGCAGTTTCTCACAAGTAAAGATACAGAGGCAAATAATGCAAGGGAGCTGGGCGAGAGACTGGCCCAGGAGGGACTCTGTAGCAGCTGGGGCTAGGCGAAGGTCCCCGTCACCTTCAAAGGCCATAGCCCAGTCCGCAAGGGTTGAAGCCCGCGGGACCAGGGCATGGGAATTGGGCTAGAAACTCTGGTCCAGGAGGGCTTCCATACCAGCAGGGGCTAGGCCACATCCCCTTCAATTTCAAAGGCTATAGCCGAGCCCCCAAGGGCTAAAGCCTGCGGGACCAAGGGTGCGGGAGTTGGCCAAGAGACTCTGGTCCAGGAGGGCCTCCGTAGCAGCTGGGGCTAGGCCATGCCCTCTTCACCTTCAAAGATCATAGCTCAGCCGGCAAGGGCCAAAGCTGCAGGACCAAGGGCACTTTTGTAGGGCTCCCGTAGGGTGTTAGGTGCCTGTGAAGGGGGGCAGACCTCGCCTGTGCCTCTATAAATCGCCCTACATGGATAGTGGAGAAGGTCTTTTGCCATCAAGGTGAGGAGAAGCGCCAGGGATGGGGGGGGGCATTTGGAAAGCCTTGAACTGCTTTGAACTGCAAGCTGAGTGACTATATGGCCTTTATATAACCTCTCCTAACCGCTCCACCATGCAAGAAATTGCGGTAATGGATCATGAGGTAGGCCCCCTATCTCCGCCGCCATAAAGTTTCCAGATGTTTGTTCAACATAAGAGAAAAATATTAACTGTAATACAGAAATTGCTGACGCTGCCCCCTGCATCCGGTGCCGATTCTGGTGAAACCAAGACATGGCCGCATAGCCCCATAATGCTAAAAGGAGATACCTATCAGCTGATAAAAGAAATCAAGCACTTCCCTGGGGGTACGTTGGCGAGATGAGGAGAAGAGTCTCTGATTGGCACAGAGAGGCCACTCACATTGGTATACCAGAGGAGCAAGCCAGCAGAGGTGAGCCTGAGCCATGTGAGGCCAACCAAGGGGAACATGAACAAACTACATCTATTTCTACCAATATTAATACAGCTGTAGCCATTGACTCTGATACTGTCACCGGAAGTGATAGCTTAACCAAGAACATAATACTAAGTCCCTTCTTAAACTGGCATCTCCGGGCAGTGCACTGCGTCATTCACAATACCAGAGAGTGTGAGGCAAGCACTAACTGAAATTAGCATATCAAAACACATCAGCAGATCAGCGAAACTGACATATTGAGGGACATAGAAACTTCAACCTCTTTGCGCTTTAAGGGATAATCTTTAATATTTCGGAAACAAAGGTCGAAACAGAGTGGGACATTTACAGAATTACAGATGAAAACCAAGTTGGCTTCACCTTTCATTCCCCCTTGGCTATGATTTACAAACGTTACCCAAATTATTGAGTTTCCTGCATCTCTTGCCTGTTAAATCTCTTGGGGAGCAATATCCCTGACGAGGCCATGCACCTACACAATAGAAGCAGGTTCCAGAGGTTCCTTGACTGATTTGTGCCCTGAAACCACTGCAGAAACTGCTAATGATGTATATCACTAGAAACATTCTACACACTTTTTCCCAAAGACTGATTTAGAAAAAAATCGCATTGAACATGAAGCAGACTTAATAGCTACAGCAAGGACATCGGATTCACATGATGTGACGGCGGTACATCAAGATGTTTTAGAGACAGTAGTAAGTTTAGACGCAGGAACCGTCATTAAGGAAGTGTTTCATAAACCCACAGATGACAACACGTTGTTGTATGCGCAATCACACCATCTAAGAAGTTCAATTGAGAACCAACCCTCTACACAGGTAATAAGACAAACATATTTGCACAATTGACCAAGGTTTCCATGCTGAAGCTGACACGTAGAAAAATAGACATGGATCCACTTTGGACATGTTGGAACATGCAATAGTCAGCCTTGAGATAATCTTTTAAAACACAAACCGCCTAAACATACATCTGATTTAGGGCCTCATTACGACCCAGGCGGTAAGTTACCGCCTGGGCCGTGACTTTACCACCATGGCGTAAACTACGTTTACGCCATGGTGGTAGGCGGACTTACCGCCCCATTCCAACCTTGGCGGTGCGGTAAATCCCCATTTTCCCATTTTCCCTTCCCCATTCCCATTTTGCCCCATAGGGCATAATGGGAGTGGGGAAGGCGTTAATTACGCCACCGTAAATTACGGTGGCGTAATTAACTCCATGGTCCCTTAGCGCCATGGATTTTAACACCTGCTAAAAGCAGGTGTTAAGTCCGCCATGGCGCTAAGGGACCTCGTACTCAGGCGGTAAGGGTCGGCGCTGTTTACGCCGCCGTAAAACCCTTACCGCCTGAGTCGTAATGAGGCCCTTAGTCTCTTCTACCACGCTTGGCCTGCAGCACAAAGTGATAAACATTGTCAGAGTGTTGGGACAATTCTATTGACTGGCGCCATTTTGAAGAAGAATTTACACACTCCAACTTTGGTGGCGTATAAAAGGGCTACACACATCAGGGACATTTAGTAAGAGCAAATGATAGCCAGAAGAAGCTCACCCAAAGATTTACAAGTGCTACAATAACAGGAATGTTTCCATGTTTACAATGTGTACATTGTAATAATGTGATTGAGTGTTCGCTCATCCCAAAAATGGCCAAAAGATTGTTCTAGGACAATTCACAAACTGTTTCTCTAATGAAGTACATTGTATTAAATGCCCTTTTGACAAAGCGTTTACTGAGGAGACTACACAAGCTGTAAAGGATTGTATTGTAGCACACAACTTAAACAAACAGAGTCGTAAATTGAAGCAAAGGTAGCGTGACATCATTTCACAATGTGGTACAAATTAAGTTGTGTGGTCAAAGATGGGCACGGAGTGTCATTCACGTTTTCACCTTTCTGTTCCTCTGCAACATACACATACTCCAGCATTTACACCAGTATGACATTTTGATTTGTGTGGAATTGCTGTGGATTGCTATAGAATCCGCCTGCTTTTTAGTCCAGTAAAAAGTAGACGATTCCAAAGGAATCCATTGCAAACGATGATTGCCATGCGTAAATGGCAAGCACCATTTACTCAGTTTTCAAGGCTGAATGCAAAAGGGAGACGCAAATATGATTACACCTTCACTTTACACCTCCCTCATGCACTCCAACATGCACATGATTAAAATTACTAGGAGGGGACCCGTTTGCAGTTAAGTGAAAACATAAAAGTTAGGTCCTGATTCATAGAAGCGTTTTATAGTCGTGCAATCCCACTGAAACACCATCTGTGAATCAGGCCCTTAATATCTGTACAATCTATAGGAAACTCACGCACGGGCCCCATTGTATCACCTTGGGATGAATGGAAGTTGGAATATTCTTTTATTTTTCGAAAAACTCAAAAGTTAGGTCTAGCATTGAGTTTGCCCCGATTGTGTAACAAGTATAACGTTGCAACAGATAGAGACTGTGTTGAGCATCTGTTCATGTTGCCTGCGATGATGAATAGTTTCTTTTCTTTTTAATTGTTTACAAAGACGAACCAGTTTTTGTTTTTGCTTTCAGAAGAGTTTTGCCCTTTTTTTGTGCCCCGGTTGATTTTTCTCGGGCTCATTTGTTAGCTCCTGGTTAATAACAGAAAGGGAACTAGTAACATCTGCAAAAAGGGAGCCTTCACGTAATATTTATCATTTGCACATGTGTGAAAGGGAGAAAAATATTGTAGGCAACATTGCACTTATCCTCCCTTTTGAACTCCTATGTGCAAATTGAGTAAATGCTGCCTGCCATTTACAATGGATTCACAACGAAAATACAGGCGGATTCCATAGAAAGCCACAGCATTTATGCCAGCATGAAATGCCATGCTGCGGCGCAGAGTTTGCAAATTACGATCCATGCCCCCCCCCCTTCGCCATACACATAAATGAAAATATTTTGTGCTGGGGAATGCATGCATATATTGATACGCGTGCATGTTAGGCATGTATTTCACGCTACGCCACAACAAATATAAGCCCCTAACTGCCTGATTCATGGAATTATTCCATACTTCAAACAGGGATTTTCGGGCAGAAAGGCGCGCAAATCTGCGTTTTCCACGCAAATAATTCCATGAATCAGGCTATATGTTTCTATAAATGACCTCTCATTCTGGGGGATGTCAAAGAGTTTAGTTTAGTTAGAAGGCCACAAAGGCGAGCTGATGGCAACCATGGAATCCTGTGCATGTTACTCATTGAAGCAGAAGATTAAAGCTCTGCACTTGTTCACCATGAATACGTAAAGGTGTTTGTGCATTTTGAATCTGTGTACGTGGTTCCATGTGATAATGTGCCCTGGAAAAAGTCGTACATTGGGCAACTTTCTTTTTCCTGGCCCCTAAAATACTTTCCCCAAATATTCTAGGAGGGGTATAATTGTATATTATAAACTCCCATCGTAGAATATTTGGGGCAAGTCCTTGATTTTAATGAGGGTGCATTCTTTGGGAAATGTTGCCCTCTGGCGGCCATTTCCCAGACGATTATCACTGGACACAGTGTATGTTTGCTATGGTTGATGTTGTGGTTGATACAACGTTTACATATCTATGTATGTGTGCAAGTCTAGCGTTTTAGTTGCTGTCCTCAAAAAAATGCACCGACAAACAAAAGAAAATAACGAGAAAAACATAATTTCATTGAATAAATATTTTTAAATAGTGAAGCATGAGGACAGTCTTAGCTGTTTTGCTAATTTAAGTAGTGCTTTAACATGCGTGTTATTCACAAGCAGTTTGATTGTTTCGTTACTATGTGCCCTGACAGATTGTGAGCGCACCTGCTTGTTTTTTCCTATGTTGCCTACGTTTACTGTTTTTAAAATTTCCGTTGACAGTTGCATATGGTTTCTACAGAATCAAATTTGAGGAAACAGGTTTTGCACATGAATAAATACACACACGAGGAGATTTCTAAACCATCTTTGAGACCGGCATGTACTTTCCCTCATTTTGCCCATCCTATTCCCTTCTTAGTAAATGCTGGGTCAAACCATTCAAACCATTATTACAGTCAGCTGGAATACATTCTGTACAGCAGACCCATGCCTATCTGAAACAAGCTGGGTCAAACCATTCAAACCATTATAACAATCCGCTAGAATACATTCTGTACAGCAGACCCATGCCTATATGAGACAAGCTGGGTCAAACCATTGAAACCATTATTACAGTCAGCTGGAACAGATTCTGTACAGCAGACGCATGTCTATATGAAATAAACTTGGTCAAACCATTCAAACCATTATTACAATCAGCGGGAATACATTCTGTACAGCAGACCCGTGCCTATATGAAACAAACTGGATCAAACCATTCTAACCATTAATACAGTCAGCTGGAATACATTCTGTACAGCAGACCCATGTCTATATGAAACAACCTGGATCAAACCAGTCAAACCATTAATACAGTCAGCTGGAATACATTCTGTACAGCAGACCCATGCCTATGTGAGGCAAGCATTCACCATTCCAACCGTTTGGGTGTTTGTGTAGGGATGGGAAAGGCACTTTCCAGGCACTGCTGTAGTATAATTAACTGCCCATTGATGGTAGCAGGTGAAAAATGGTGCGAGTACCTGGGCATCTAATATCAGAGCCTGACTAATGCCTAATACTTACACACAACCCAAAACTGTTGGCTTTGCCAATGCTAGTTTTTAACAGGACTTCAGAGAAGGACACGCAGAGTGCTTATAAATCGAGTGGCTGAAGGCAGACCTGGTTAAGACATTTTTATTACACCAGTAGCAGCATTTACAACACCAATTAAGTGGTTAACTCTCAGAAAACTGCTTTGATAGAACACTGTCAGGCACTTTTAGTGCCTGATTCAATGGTAAGACTTTATGAAAGCAAGCTCAAGGAGTTCCCATAAGGAGATGTTTTGGGCAGGGAGAGGTGGGAATGGGGTGGGAATTGCCATGGTGATTAGCAAGGCCATGGGCAGTGAGTGAGTGGGAAAATAACCAAACAACACCTACAAGCTTTGTGTCCCTCCTCATACGCCACTTCAAGTATTTGCTTTCAAACTATTATCCCATGCTTTTTGGGGGGTGGGTACTTCCTCTCAAGGGAATAAGGCAAACCCCTTCTTGAGGGTCGGACTGGGACATACATTTGGTCCAGGCAACATTGAAAAAGTTGGCCTCAATCACACATTACAATTTGTTACTTTTTAAGAACAGACTGAGTACTACCCAAGGGGGTGTTCTAATGAAACGTGTTGCAAATAATGCGCTTGAAAGCATATTTGCTTAGTAACATTGGTTGAAATGAGTGTAATCATTTATGAAACCTGCCCACTCTGGCCAACAAAGTGGCCCATACTAGAATCATGGGCTGGCACTCGGGCATTGCTGTATTACCCTATAGGCCAGTCCGAGCCTGCCCTTCACTCACGCCAATGCCACATGACTGCATGCATCTTCTCCAGCGTCTCACAGCATGACTTATTCTTAGCGTGTTGATCTCTTCATGCACAGTCCCTCTGATGCTTCTTCTTCCATATTTTCACTCAGCCTCAGCCGCAACACACACATCCTCATTCTGTGTGTGGCAGGCCTTGCCATCTGCTTCACTCTTCACCTGAAATCCTCATTTCTTTCCAGCAAGCAATTACACGTATTCCAAATGAGTCTGACTTGTCTTGTTAAGAGAAATACCAGGTTTTCTATATTTCGGATTATTTAATAAATAAAAAACCTGAAAATACGCTATTAGTATATTATATTCTCTTTACGATTTATCATTAGCAAAGATATATTAGTGCAAGCAAAGTGCAGCATCAGACAAGTGTTCAGTGGGAGGGCTCAGATGACTTTGGGCGTGGCGTGCTATATAACCCTCGAAATAAATAAATAAAATAACCCAAGTGATAAGCTCCCAAGGTCAATGAGAGTTCTAGCTGATAGGAGCAAACCAAAACTTTTAATCAAACTTTTATTCTGAAATGTTATTAGGGCAAATACGGCATGCCACCAATGGCCTCCCACAGAGCAGTTTCCCACCTACAAGACTTGGATTTTGGTCTCTTTGGTGGAGGTGGTTGGCACCCCTCTTGCAAGTTATCAATCCCCCACGCAGACTTGCTTAGAACCAGGGAGGTTTGGACCCACCAGCTTTGCCAGGACTAGGGGTCCTCAGCGCTACCAAAAATACTCATACTGTATCCACAGAAATGATTCAGGCAGACACACTAATCACACTCTCCCTGCGCTGCTGGCATCAACAGAGGGAGGAGCGTGTGTATGCAGCCTCTGCTGTGCCGCACTGCTGCAGCTTGGGTGCGTGTGAATGACAGCCATGATGTGCTCATTTAGAATTCTCGCAATGGCGCTAATACAAGTATTTGAAATTCTAATCAGTGGAGAAGCGATCACGAGGGCCTTTAAAGAAGGTCCCCTGGCCGATAACACCCGATCTGTCACACTGGAGATAGTGTTAAGGCTATTAGCACCGCAGGTTTCCCATGCGGAAACCCGGGTTGTTAAGAATAATGAATTTTCATTCAAGAAACAGGATGCCGCATCCCGTTCCTTAAATGAAAAGACGGGCACAAGATGGCCGCCATGGATCTGGAAGGCGGGGCTCCATAAGGAGCCCCTCGTCCATTTCCATGGAGGCCAGCTAAGGGAGACGGAGTGAAGGTAATCAGGTAAGTGGCACCAGGGAGAGGGGTTGGGGTTTGTAAAAAAAAATGAATGGAACGGGAGGGTGGGAAGAAGATGGCAGTGCAGGGCGGGGAAAGCAGCCTCCAGGTTTGATAGAACGCGGGCTGAGATTAGCAGCTTCAGCCCACGATCCAGGGAACCTGATTGCTCCTCCCCCGCTCCAGGGTGCTAATTGCTGATATAGTGCACACAACGAACAGTTGTTTCTGGGGACTTGAGGTGCAGGTGAATACATAATTCCATAATATAAATCTGTCATATTGATTAACTATCTGCCTGCCTCTAGTCACCGGTTTTGCTGAGGGCTGGATTAAAAAGAAGCAGTCCACGGAGATCAACTACAGACAGTAGCGACTGGATTATCTAACATTTGCACCTTTCTTAAAAACTAATTGTTAGTTAATGTGCAAAGAAGGAAATAGATTTTGTCACAATCTGTATTATCTAAAAATCTGAAAAGTTTGCACATAGGCAAAAATGAACCAAACTGTCCCATGGTGTATCTTTGCTGCATAACACAAACCATTTGTTTACTACATTCCTACACATGTTAATCAGCAAACATAGTTAATAAAATAGTCTGCTTCATTTTTGCCCTAGTTTTAAAAAAAAACATATTTAAATTGAATTCGGATTGGGGATAAACCTGTTTTGCTCAATTCAATATATTCTAAGCAGCAAAATTGCTACTAAACTCTACTGCTGCCTTGGTTTGCACAAGAACAAACCTTTGACAACCGGCCCACCTGTGTGGTTAATTACAACTACAACAAGACTACTACTCTCCTTTGTGATGAACGTAGTGATATTGAAATTATGCATTACTGCAGGACGTATGACAGTACCATCCGTGGTAAAACCACTCCTTCGAACTGCATAGTTTCATGCTCTTGACGCCATTTTCAACAGCTAGACACAACAGCATGGAGACTGTGACCAGGCCACCAGCTAGACCAGTACGCAGCAAGAGCAGACAATACTCCTTCAGCACAAGCCACCTGCTGAATGCTTCATAGCCACTCGTATACTGCATTACAAGTAACAATAACAGTTTCTGGTACTTTCTCTCCTTCTAAGGGAAGCCAAAATGGATCCTATTTTCAGTTTTAATTACTGAAGTTTTCGGCCAGCATATTTTCCTGGAATGAGGAGTATGTTCAGTAAAGCAAGAACCATTGGCTGTAATTTTACCACAGCTGCAACACATCCAGAAATAATGTGTCAGGTGTGCGGCATTTCCCAAATACCACTGGCAGTAAGAATGCCACTCCCCATGATGTTGCCATTGACGGCTGGGGGCGGAGGGTAGGTTGTGTGTGTGTGGGGAGGGGGAGAGGTTCAGATGGACGTTTTTGAAAATCTACAACGTGCATCTAATAACAATCCAGAGATATGTAACATAATTCCCTCCAGAGGGGAGGGCCCATTACACAGATATGAGTTGCTTACTTATGAAACATCAGCATACCCGGATATGTCATAAGTGTACCTGGGATGTGTCTTGAAATGCATGATTCTTAAATGTCTGCAATGCAATATAGACACATCTTTGCATATGAGCAATGACTTGAATCAAATAGATAGATAGAAAGAGAAAAAAAAGCACACAAAAAGAAGAAAAAAAAGCAATGGACCTGAATCGAGCTAACTGCGGACACAAAGCTATACCTTGCTGTTTTTTCCCGCTTTGTAAATTGCGGTACACATTTTTCTGTTGGACAATAGGGTACATTGCACTCCCCCTTAAATATTTTATTTATTTATTGTTTTTTTGTAACACGCTTAATACCGACACAAGTTTGGTTTCTAAGCGCGGATGCGAGATTCAAACCTATGTTGCTCTGTGTGGTCTTGCTTTACGTTGCTCCTGTGCTATCCTCAGTTCACGAAAATGATGTAGTAAGGAATTGAAGTAAATGAAGTAAGGTTTTTGGTGACATAGGGACCAGATAGAAAGTTCTTGTGCAAAGCGCTCACCTTGGGAGTGGGACAATGTTGGTGACTTGAGTGAGAAATCCCGCTTAGGCAGACTCAGCCCTTCACCCTTTGATAAACTGATGTATCATGAATGGGTAATAATACAAACACTCATTATAACAGCGCGTTGAAGCTTATCACTGTGAAGTGCTATATAAATCACGAGCTTGTTGTTATTATTCTGACCTGCAGTCGAAAAATGCCAATTCCAATTATGGAAGTGTACGAAAAGAAGTAGTGGAACTATGTTCCCCACTGGTCTGCCCCACTCCCCACAAACCCCATCACTGCGTGCCCCCTCCCACGCACAATACAATCTCCCCCACAACACATGCGCCTGCTGTTTGAGGGAATGTTCCATTTCAACTTCTTCATACACTTTTATTTGAAAACAAAACCATTTCGGAATGGTTTCTTTTTAAAAAAAAAGTATAGGAAGAGTAAAACGAAATACAAAAAAAAGTAGAAGAGCACCGCTCCCAACCACTTGGACCACTGGCTAATTTAAAAGTGGAGCACACGTCACCAAGTGTATCATGTGATTTAATGGGGAAAACAGGGTTTTCATGAGGCCCAGAGGGCAACTCACTGAGGACAAACCAAAAAATATGGGGTGATTTCAGTCAATAGTGAAATCACGCTGAGAAGCTAGCAGGACACAAGTGATGCACACATGCAGTTTGGCAGGTATTGTGTCCTTTGGCCGACACCCGTTTTTCCGATGGGTGTTTTGCCACAGAAGTTTTGCAAACATTTCCATCGACATTTTTGGGGGGGGGGTTGGGAAAGGGTAAATAAAGGGTTGGGGGAAGAGAATAACAAAACAAATAAAAATGAAGGGGGGTTTGCAGGGAGAACCCCCCAAAAATAATTGTAAGTCAATTTCAATAAACTTTTTTGGGGAAACTCCCACGGCAAAACACCCGTTGGAAAAAGGGGGTTGGCAAAATGACAGAACCGTAAAGCAAAACTGCCCTTATTCCCAAAATGATGGCTTTCATCTGTTACGATCAAAAATCCCCTTTTCCGAATAAGACTTTCGGAGATGTGTCAAAAAGGATCACATTGCCAAATATGGATTGCCTTTCAACAAGACCTAACAATAATGCGCAGACTTGGCACTCACGCTAATGTGTTCTCTGGAGAAGCAGTACAATTAAGAGGCTCCTCAAAGCTTTTTCGTTGAAAATGTTCTCTCTCAAAATGCTTTCTCTTAATTAGTTTCTATAAATTTCTCCAAACAAGCCGGCAGCGAAACTAAATTAGGTGTCCCGAGGACTCTCCCGGAGAGCCCACTAAAATCAAAGCTAATTAGGATGTTGAGACGCTATTTCTTCTCGTGGCAAAACCCTGGCCTTAAATACACTGAGCTAACGACTGCCCCGATTCTCTCCACAGAATAGTTCTAGACCAAGATCAGAAACATTGTCGGGTAGTTATAAACCATGCACGTATGCTAGGCCTTAAATGGGGGAATATCTTAGATCCGTACTTTGGTAATATAACCTTGTAGCCTGAGAGAAGGATTGCTATCGCGAATAATGACCCACCACCAAGCTATGGCCTGCGGTGAAGCTGAGGGCTGTAAATTGACGAAGTGTTACTATCCCAAGCGATAATGACCTGTCTCGAGGTCTTTAAGTCTATTAGCAGGTGATTTTAGTAGCAATACATGATTTGGGGTTTTTGTGGTGAAGTTAAACATGGTGCTTTAACAGTGAGTAAAGTAAATAGACAAAATGAGTTAGTAAATTAAATGTGGTTATATTTTGTAGTATTTAAATAACATGGTTACCTTCGTTAGATAATCATTTCAATTGCAACTTTGTTCATCTAGGTTTAACATGAGCAAGCATTCGGGGTCATGATAAACGATTTCTGTATAAGAAAGTGAAAACATTTTGCAATGTTTTATCTCTCTCTTTCATGTGTCAAATAGCATGTTGCAGCAAGACAATGTTCTTACAGAGAGGAATTGTCTTGCTTTGTTCAAATAACATCTTGCCTGGAAATTGCATTGTTGTTTCCTTGTCGGCTCCTGAAGAGAGAATGTTCAGAACGCAGTCAATACCAGTAGTTTTTGACTACACTGTAAATATCCTGATGGGCTGAGGTGAGGTCAATAACGATTTCCATGTGATATGATATATGGTATGATATTTTATTTGTAGTGCGCTCGTACACAAGTGTTTCAGAGCGCGACTAGGCAAGTGAGGGGAACAGGGGAGAACACAACAAAACCCAACAACTCGCAGGTGCATGGGAAAGGGAAAAGGGAAAAAGTGCATGGAAGGGGGAGAGTGGAAAGTGCGGAGCAGAGGAGAGCAGATACATAATAATGAATACAAATACATGGAAAATTGAGGCAATAAACAGTGGTAGTGCAGCCAGCAAGTGGCAAGTGCTGTGTTTAAGGCAGCAGACTGGGTAAGTCTGATAAGTGCAGAAAAGAAGAAAATGGGGGTGAGGGGCTGTATGGGTACAGATACAGTCCTCAGTGCAAGGGCTGGCCAGTAGGCAGTGCAGGAGGGTGGCGGGGTGAGCAGGTACTGGGCCCAGGGGACAGAGGGTGGCCAGGTGCACAGTGCCAAGAGAGAGCAGGGGAGAGGGGGAGCAAAGGCAGAAGCAAAGAGAAAGGTCTTGAGGTGCTGCCGCAACCGGAGATGGTTCTCCTCAAGTTTTAGAGTGGCAGGGAGGCTGTTCCAGAGGGAGGCTCCAGCCAAAGATAGAGATCTACCCCCAGCTCGTTTCTTTGAAAAACGATTGACCCAGAGGTAGTTAGAGGTATAGGAGTGAAGCGCTCGAGAGGGGAGTGTTAGGATGTGCAGTGTTGCCAATGTTTACCTGTTAAACCATGAGTGTATAATATTTCCTTCACTATGTCTATTGTCACTTAGATACTATAGAACATAGAACTGCATCTTATGTAGCAGGGTTCCAAGGAGAGCCAGTGAAGAAGCAGGGCCTTAGTGGGAAGATTGTACTCCTCCTGCTGGGGGTCGTCTTATGTCATCAACTTACAAATAAAAGGTTCTTTACCTTTAAACTACTGGTTATGTGAAAGCCTCCCTTTGTACATAACATTTGGCGACGAGGATTTTGACTGGGACCCCGAGGACGACCCCCAGCGCCTTTTCTACAGATCTAGTGTGCTGGCTGTGGAGCGGAGCCAGCCTGACTTGCCTGAGGGAGGGCCTTTTTCAGTGGATTATTGACGGCCTGACATCCAGTGTGTGGCATCCACCGGAGGGACATTGCTAGCGCCAGAGGAAAACCCCTGGAGTCTCCGTGGTCCGTGGGAGCTGGAATTGGACCCCTGCAATTTTGTTGAACTTGTGGAGACTGGGCTGGCAAAGACACGGCTTTGGCACTTTTATAATTGGATTTTGGGTTGTGTGTTTTTCGAGCGGCCATTGGACACCCTGGCCCCACGCTGAGCAAGGTTGAGAAAGGAGTCGCCGCCGATGACCCTGGTGAGGCGCTCCAGGGTGAGTAGATAACCAAGCAGCTATCTTTTAATTAGTGTCACCTACCTGTGTGGGTGGGAGCTCTTTTGGTTAAACCAGAATTGCAAGCTTGTTATTCTATTCTGCAACTTTGAGACATGGCAAATGTGCCTGCTCCTGTGTTTTTTCTGGCAGTGCCAGGTGAACCCAGGGTTAGATGGGAAGACTGGAAGGAAGGATTCAGCAAATATGCCTTAGCAGTGTTTGGTGCCAACTACTCCAATGAGCGCAAGGAGGCATTGCTATTTCACTGTTTGGGAACTGCAGGCCAAGAGGTCTTAAAGAGATTGCCGGAGCCTTCTGACATTTTGGATGCTGGTCCATATGAAAGGACATTAGCCAAACTGGACAGGCATTTTAGAGTGGAGGAGAACATTATATTGGAAAGATATAAATTTGCCACGAGAGAGCAGAAGAATGGGGAAAGTATCGAGGATTTTGTCACGGCTTTAAGGGGCTTAGCAGTGAAATGCAAATTCACTCACTGCCAGGATGAGCACTTGAGAGACCAGCTAATGATTAAATGTTCCAATGACAGTATTAGGAAAGAACTATGGAAAGAGAGGAACCCCACTTTGGATCGAGCAATTGAGATAGCGAAAATGGTGGAACACACAGATAAGTGCATTGAAGTTCTTCAATCGGATACTGTGAACAATGGTAAACCCAAGTTGGATGAGAGTCAGGGTTCAGTGCTGAAGGTGTCAAAGGTTGTTCAGAGGCAGAGTACGTGGAATCCAAGACGCGCCTCGCAGAATGCTAAAAGGAGCGAAGAGAACAGACCGGCAACTGGCAGAGGATGGCGTCAATGGGTTCCTGCAAAAGATAGCAGAGGGATTCCCAAAGACATGAATTCTTTCAAGATGGTTAGGGATTCGGGACAATCCAGAGGTTTTCCAGGGAGACGATGCTTTAGATGTGGAAGCTTGTCGCATATAGCCTCGGATAAGGATTGCTTTGCTATTCATATCATATGCAATGAGTGTGGTGTGAGAGGGCACATTGCCCGATGTTGTAGAAATTTTAATGCTGGGTCAAATCAAGTGCATGAAATAAGTGCAAGTTATGAAGATGAGTCATATTGTGAGGATGGCAGAGAAGTGGTATTTACAGTGAATGCTGTCAATGGCAGAGTGAAAACGCAGAAACCTTATGCTGAGGTTGTAATTCGAGGTGTACCAGTACGCATGCTAATGGATAGTGGTGCTGACTACACCTTGATAAGTGTGGAAGTGTGGAGGAACAAATTCGATAGTTGTACTCTGTGGGAAAATACTGTTAAAGCAAATGCTTATGGAGATGTTCCCATAGATATTATAGGTTGCTTTGATGCTGAATTACAGTTTAAGGACAGGAAGGCCAAAGGTTATGTGTATGTTACCAACAGAGGGGGTGAATTGTTGTCATGGAGTGATCAAGCTGAATTGAAGATAAGGCTTGAGGCAAGTCATCCCGAGCAGGTAATGTCTGTTGCGGGAGGAGAGCCCACAGAGATACAAACCACGTTATCTGGGAAATTGGGGTGTCTTAAGGGCTTTGTACATGTAATTCGCCTAAAGAAAGGAGCTGTACCTAAGATTGCAAAACTGCGAACTATTCCTCTTGCTCTTAGAGGAGATGTAGAGGAAGAACTCAAGAGAATGGAAAGAGATGGTGTCATTGAAAAGATAGAAGCATCTGAATGGGTCAGTCCTATAGTTGTAGTCAGAAAAGGCAACGGGTCTTTGAGGCTCTGTATAGATCTTAGACATCTAAACAGCATGGTTGTGGCAGACAGGTTTCCTCTTCCCCGAATAGATGATTTGATGGTGGGAGTAGCTGGGTCAAAAGTGTTCTCCATACTAGATCTTAAATCGGCCTACCATCAGGTTGAATTGCACCCTAATTCCAGGGATCTCACCGCCTTCATCACCCCGATTGGATTGTTCAGGTGTGTTCGCATGCCATTTGGTTTGGTCTCAGCCGCAAGTGTGTTTCAGAGTATTATGCATAAATTACTTGGGGGTGAAAAAGGGGTGATGTGTTATCAGGATGATGTTCTTGTATGTGGGAGCGATGAGAAGGAGCATGATGTTCGTTTGAAAAGAGTTTTGGATATTTTGAAGGAGGCAGGCCTCACCGTTGCCTTGGAAAAATGTACTTTTAAAGCCAACAAAGTGGTGTACCTGGGTCATGAGATCACTGGGGAAGGGGTTAGACCCAAGGAGGAGGCTATTGAGGCCATAAAAAGAATGGAGGAGCCTAAGTCTAAAGGGGACATACTATCATTTTTGGGACTGGTGGAGTTTTACAGCAAATTTGTCAAGGGGTTAGCAGAAATGTCGAGGAATATGAGATTTCTCACTCGCAAGGGAGTCGTTTTTAAATGGTGTGACCGGTGCAAGAAAGAATTTTTGATGATAAAAGAGGCTATTGTCAATGCTCCCATTTTGAAAATATTTGAGGAAAGTAAACCCACATTGCTTTTTGTTGATGCCAGTGATTATGGTGTTGGGGCTGTTCTGATGCAGGAGGATCAGACAGGTTTACAGACTGTGGCTTTTGCGTCCTGGTCTTTGAAGGGCCCAGAATCTAGATATTCAGTTATTGAGAAGGAGGCTCTAGCATGCGTTTGGGGTGTCGAGAAATTTAAAAGATTCTTGTGGGGGAGGAGTTTCACCATTTGCACTGACCATAAACCCTTGGTTGGAATTTTTACGAAAGGTGGTTTGGAGGGAGTGTCAAGACGCATTATGAAATGGGTCACTGCATTGCAAGGGTTACAGTATACCATGCTCCACGTAAAGGGGGAGGTTAATGTGGTTGCAGACGCCTTGTCTAGATCTGTCCAGAGGGAAATTTCTGACGATAGTGACTTTACAAGTTCAGAGGAGAGTGCAGAAATATTCCAGGTGCATGAAACATTAAAGAAAAGTGAGTGGGATGTGTCTTGCACGGAGGATGTTGTATATCAAGGAGTACTTACTCTGGTTGCAGAAGGTAAAATTAAGAGCCACAGGGGCGAGATGAATGGTTTTGCCAAAGTGAGGGAGGAGCTATGGATTCAGGATGGTTATTTATACAAGGGTCACCAGATGGTTGTGCCAGTCGGTATGAGGAAGTCTGTTTTGGAGTTGGCCCATGTTGGGCATTTAGGTCTGGCCAGGACGAAGGGACTTGTGAGGTCTGAATTTTGGTGGCCTGGTATCGACAAGGACATAGAGGAACAAGTCAAAGACTGTGTGGAATGTATTGAGGGAAACAAAGGCTTGAAAGTGCAAAAAGTTCCCATGGTAGTGAGGGAGTCCCCGCGTGTCCCTTGGGACGAAATTGCGTTGGATCTCCTCGGTCCATTTAATATTGGTGGTGGCAGAGATAGCTACCTATTAGTAGTCATGGATTTATTATCAAAATGGCCGGAGGTATGTGTACTCAAGGACATATCCAGTGGTAGTATAATCAGATTTTTGGAACAACTGTTTTGGAGAGAAGGGTTTCCAAGAAAGTGTTTGTCTGACAATGGGACCCAACTTGTTTCCAGAGAGTTTAAAGAATTCTTAGAGAATCATGGGATTGAGCAGGTGAATACTTCTTTATATCATCCCCAGAGTAATGGGTGTGTGGAACGATTTAATAGGACTCTGATGGAGGCTATTAGGATAGCGGTGGCTACTGGAGGAGACTGGGTGAGAACAGTGATGGAACGCACGTTCCAGTATAGGCTAACTACCCATAGTGTCACAGGCGTGAGTCCATTTGAGATCTTGAGAGGAAGAAAACCAAATACTCATTTATGTCCAGGTTGGATGGGCAAATCAAAAATGGTGGATGTGGATCTAGAGAGTGTAAAAAGGAGAATTTTTGAAGCTGGAGTTAGATCCAAGGAGAGGTATGATCAGAAGAATTGTTGTAGGGAACTCAAGGTCAAAGAGGGTGATTGGATTAAAGTCAAGCTCCCCACCAAAGTTCGTAAAGGAGCCTCGTTGTTTTCTGAACCCAAGCAAGTTGTGAAAGACTTGGGTTCATCAGTGTTGGTCAAAGGAGGAGCTATTTGGAATAAGGAAAGGGTGGCTTTTCCGTTTCAATGTTAATTTGTCTTCAGTTAGTTGGAGACAGGGACTTTCTTGTGACTCTACCTAATCAACCACTAGATGTCCTATATCTATGCTCTTGATTTGTGCCAGGACTTGCAGCGCATCCAATGTTTTACCTGTTAAACCACGAGTGTATAATATTTATTTTACAGGTTTCAATTTCAGTTGTTCAATATTTGTTTTACAGGTTTCAATTTTAGTGGGTCCTCACCCACACAGTTACTTGTTATGTTTAAGGAGGAGAGGTGTTAGGATGTGCAGTGTTTCCAATGTTTACCTGTTAAACCATGAGTGTATAATATTTCCTTCACTATGTCTATTGTCACTTAGATACTATAGAACATAGAACTGCATCTTATGTAGCAGGGTTCCAAGGAGAGCCAGTGAAGAAGCAGGGCCTTAGTGGGAAGATTGTACTCCTCCTGCTGGGGGTCGTCTTATGTCATCAACTTACAAATAAAAGGTTCTTTACCTTTAAACTACTGGTTATGTGAAAGCCTCCCTTTGTACATAACAGGGAGGTATTTGCGGTGGGATAGCTGAAGGTATTTTGGAACCAGGCCCCTAGCCAGTTTTTGTTTATAATCATCAATGTAAAACAAGCATAGAGGAATCAACTCGTATGTGTCAGGATGGAATCTGTTGTAGCGGTCAGTTATGTGGACTTGATAAACTGCTTCTGAAACAAACATTGACACAGCCAATAGATTTGGCTTTCGTGTAGGCTCTGACTAGTCATTTCCAGCAACAGTGTTCCAGTGACCCCGCTGGACAACAGGGAAGTTGCACTCTTGGGTTTTGTGAATGTAATATTTCCACAAAGGGCCTAATGCCAGTATTGGTGGTTATAGGTAAGCTTTGTCGTTTTTCTGCTGCTTTCACTGGGCTATCGTCATATCATACACGCTCTTCCCCACATGCACTCGCACCGTTCCAGATGAGTCTATTTTACATGTAGAAGTATACACTCAGCATGTGAAGATTAAAATGCACAACTTTATCATCTCAACCACCTCAGCATTCCACCGTGTACTAATCAGCCACATAAAAAACAAAAAAAAGATCACAGGTTTCTGGAGGGTTGTGTCAAAGTAGCGGACTGAATGAATACTTAAATGAGGACTATGGAAGACAGATTCTGTGAGCAGGCCTTTCCATTGATGAATTTGCAGGCTCATTGTAAATGATGTGGTGAATCCAGAACAGTGTTCCCACCCATAACAACTGGCACAATGCATAGGCCCAGCACCAGATACTCCTACATTCCAGCAAAGAGAATAAGCAGGAACCAGGCAGATGCTTGATTCCCATGTTCATTTACTGCCCATTCAGAGAATGCCACTTGATCTCTGCCGTGTGCTCACTAGCACACTGCGGACATCAGTAATGATGGCAGCCATTAAAGACCACAGGAGCCTGCATAAGGGCAGGTCTATATGGAATTTGCCTGCTTTTATCACACACTAGAAAGCAAGTCCAAACTTCTCACAGTCCTCGTGGGCTAGAGAGAGTGGGGGTAGGGTATGTGGTTGGGGTGTAGATAGTGTGAGGGTAGTGTGGGTGGGTGGGGTGTAGTAAAGAGAGTGGGGTATGGTGGGTGTGTGGGGTTAGAGAGAGTGGGGGGAGGGTGGGTGGGGTAGAGAGAGTGGGGTAGGGTGGGTGGGGTAGAGAGAGTGAGGGCAGGGTGGGTGAGTGTAGAGAGAGTGAGGGCAGGGTGGGTGAGTGTAGAGAGAGTGAGGGTAGGATGGGTGGGTGTAGAGAGAGTGGGGGTAAGGTACCTGGTTGCAGGTAGAGTGGGTGGTAGAGAATGGGGGTGAGGTGCATGTGTGTAGGAGAGTGGGGGTAGGGTGGGTGGGGTAGAGAAAGTAGGAGTTGGGTTGGTGTGGGTAGAGTGGGTGTTGGGGAAACAGAGAATGGGGTAGGAAGGATGGGTGGGGGAAAAGAGTGGGTTTATGGTAGGGTGGCGGGGAGTAAAGATAGTGAAGGATAGGTGGGCAGGGTATCAGTGTGGAGGTTGGGTGGGTGGTGGTAGAGAGAGTTGTGGCTGGGTGGGTGGTGGTAGAAAGAATGGAGTTAGGCTCGGTAGTGGTACAATGAGTGGAGTTAGGGTGGGTGGGAGATTGGGGTAGAGAGAGTACAGGTAGGGTGGGTGGAGGTAGAGAGGATGGAAGTATGGTGTGTGTGTGTGTGTGTAGAGAAAGTATATGTAGGGAGGGTGGGGGTAGAGAGAGTGAAGGTAGGGTATGTGGGTGCATGTGGACAGAGTGGGTGTAGGAATGGTGGGGTAGATAGAGTGGGGGCATGGTGGGTGGATGGGGTAGAGAGAGTGGGGGTAGGCTTGGTGGGTAGGGTAGAGAGAGTGGGGGTACAGTCAGTGTGAGTAGAGAGAGTGGGGGTAGGGTGGGTAAGGGTAGAGATGGTGGGGTAGAGAGAATGGGATTTGGGTGTGTGGGTGCAGAGTGGGGCTATGTCAGGTGGGGGTAGGATAGTGGAAATAGGGTCGGTGAGTGGGCGTAGAGAGAGTGGGGATGGAGAGTGTGGGGTAGGGTGAGTGGGGGTTGAGAGAGTGGGGGTAGGATGGGTGGGGATAGAGATAGAGCGCATAGGGTCGGTGGGTGTGGGTAGAAAGAATTGGGGTTGCGGTGGGTGGGAGAGTGTAGAGAGAGAGGAGGTAGTGTGGGTTGGTGGAGTAGAGAGAGTGGAGGTGGGGGGCAGAGATAGTAGATGTTCGGTGGGTGGGGGTAGAGATTAGAGGTATGGTAGGTGGGGTTTGAGGGAATGGAGGTATATGAAGAACAAAGCAGCCTAGGGAGGACTTGTTAAAAGTAGCCCAAAAAAGCCCAAACAAAACCCAACCAGCACACTTAGTGGGGGTGGGGTGGGTTGGTGGTGGTACAGTGGGAGTGGGTCCGTGGGGGTAGAGAGAGTGGGGGTGGGTTAGAAAGCGAGAGAGTGGGTGTGGGGTAAGAGGGTGTTTTTAGAAAGGCAGCTTCAGGAGGAAAAAAAAAGACCTGCCATCAAAAGTAACACCAACAAAGACGAATGTCCATGAAATAGGCAAAAATAGCCCAATATGAACTCACTACACAGCCCCGGAAATGGAAAGCCCGGCATTGACTTACTTCTTACAAAGCTAATGATTGCAGCAAATATTATAAGGGAACTTCTCAAATGTTAGTACTTCAAAGGAGTTTGGAAAAATAGATTTTAGTGATTTATGGCATTGGTGGTTGCTATGCCAAACACATATTTTCAGTTCAGAGCCCTCATTCCCTCTCTCTATTCTGTAACAATGGTTTCAGCAAATTGGTGACACAAGCACCACAACAATTCACCAAAACCAAAAATGTACATGAGAAGACAAGGGGCTTGATTTACAATGCGTTTTTCAATGGGATTTACGTTATTGTAAAATTGTTTTGTAAATCAAGCGCTAAACGTTTTTCCCCATACTGTGAAGGTTCCAAATACTGAATGGTTTCAGGGGGTTTGAAGTCTCTGAACTTTCTAAACACATAGGGCCCGATTCATGGAAATATTTGCATGGAAAATAGGGTACATATGCGCCAAACTGTGTGTGTAATCCCGTTCTTCGATTCATGGAATTGAATGCGCAGGATATACCTTGGACTTGCGTGGATTTTGTGCAGGCTCAGGACGTCTCTGCAAGCGGCCAAGTGCCTTGCGCGAGACTACACGCAGAGCCTGGGCGAGGCCTGTACAGAGGGCAGAGTAGGGAGCGGAAATCGGAAAATGAGTAAGAACTAGTGAAAAAGTGGGCATGATGAGGGACAGGCCGCTGGCAGTCCATAGCATGCCAACAAATGCACACTGCAAAGCGTATTCATGGATGTAACCACAGAACCTCTTGCTTGCAAAAGGGCCACGCAAATCCCTCGATCTCTCTGCCCCCCCCGAAGGCAGGCGTAAGGACATTTGCGCATAGGATTCGCAACGCGAAGGTGAGTTTGCTTGTTGAATTTAGGGGCGTGTGCATGCAGACAGGGGTTTCGATCGGACTTAGGAGTGCGTGCATCCTGCAAAGTGGGGTGCTGGGCCATTTTACAGGGGTTTGCACGCAGATATTTCAAGTTTTACCCGAGTTATGAGGTTTCATAATCACATTGTTGGGGTGCCAGCAACAGTTACTGGGGGACTGCTTGCGGGGGACCCCACACACTATTTACAGGGTGCGTGCATTTGCGTCAGGGTGAGTGCACAAATATAGTTGTTCGGGCTGTTTATGCTTTGCGAGTGGTGTGTCAGGGGTGTTCCGGGCGCGAATTGCGAATACGGTTACTTTGCGCAGTAAATCCATGAATACGCAGGGCGTGCATTTTTATTCTGTGCGAAGGCTCACACAGTGTGGTTCTCGGCACGCAGCAATTGCGGGACAAATGTGCACTTTTCCATGAATCAGGGTCTTGGTTGTTCTGATTGGTTATAGCTCTCAAATGTAGTGACAAACGTTGTTAGGCAAAATGGCAATACGCCCAGTGAGAAGCAATGTCTTTAGACTGACAGATAGATAGATAGTGTGATTGCAAAGGTTTCAAATAGAGAATTAATGTTAAGAAGCAGGCATAGTGCACAGGCTGCATGAAAGCACAAGGTACCAGGAGAAGAGAAGCGATGATGTAACCAAGAATAAAAAGGAACTGAAAAGAGTATCTGCATAAAAAAGGTCTAAACAGAAAGTACATATATGGTTTGAAATGTTAAAGTTAGGAAAGAACACAACACAGCAGATGATAGGAAAACGTCTTCCATCTTGGATCATTTCTCTGTTGCTATTGCCACACGAATACCTATTGGCACCAGGTAGAAAATTTGAATATGTATTATGTATGGAAAGTGCAAAGCAAAATGTATCTTTTGGATTGCCTGTAACCAGATCCTCCACCATCCCAAAGGCCCTAAGTGCAGTAAAAAAAAATGAAGGTTTTGCCCAGGCGGCTGCTGGGGCTTGGAGGGGAAAGCAGCATAGGATTTACTTGCCAGCTCCCCTCGACCCCCACATTTGGACGTATATGCAAATCCTCTTTGTGGCAAAAGGAGACCAGTTTTTGGTGCATATTGTAGGAAGGAAATTGCAACCTTATATTTAAGAAAAAAAATATTTGTATTGACTTTTTTCCAAAATTTTAGTGCTACTAACTTTTAACTCACTGCATATATCTGCTGCAATCGTCAATGTCTACATTGGCATTTTCAAACTGTTGGCCCAATTTGTCCAATGGTTCAAAAGTTATTAAAACTTGAAAGAAAACTATTTTTTTGACTGCCACTATAAACAAACTCACAATGAAAACCGCAGGGCACATTTGTGGCAATTAAGACACAAAATGGGCACAAAGCGATGCAGACATTCTTTGTTTTGGTTTGGTGTAAATCTGTGCAGTAGTTTTTTTTTTATTTTTTTATTTGGGGTATCCCTGGCCCAAAAAATATTTTGCACAAATCCCATGGTACATTGAAGGAACTGAGGCTTTTCAGAACTACCATCTTTTTATTCATTGATGTGGGTCCATTCTTAGGGTAAGTTTGCAGTTATTATGAGGTACATTTGTGGTAATTTCATTGTAAATACATCCAAAAACAAAGTCGGGTCCCAGAAAACTATTTTCAAAATATATGCGAAAATAGCAAATGGTTCATTTTACAAAACATGTTAATTACATGATTGGGCAAACAACGCATGTAGTTAAGATAAAATCATTTTACATGGACTTTTTTTCAACATTCTATGCCTTACAACATCTGATTTGCTTGATGGATT